>NW_026442097.1:3790000-4112500 GCF_026898425.1 Galleria mellonella
ATAATATTTCTTTATGGCTATACTATGTGATTACTGCAATTTTAAATCGAATTTATATTTTTTTTTGCTGTCTGCTTATGCGTTGGTCCCATATTTATTTTTACATTAATTTTAAATACTTTAAAATGCCGCCTCTTTGGTGCAAAAAAATTTCTACTTGAAGGCATGCGATTCCCCGCGTTCTAAATCCAAATATCGACAATCTAATATATATATATATATATATATATATGGGATCCTTTGCACATTGACGGATGCCCATAAAGATAGTTCTTATTTTCATTTTGCCCTTACCAGTCGGATATTTTTATTCAATTTGATCGGATTCGTCAGTTCGTAATTATATATTGGAGAATTGATATTTAATATATCCGTTATTGAATATGATATTTAATACATAGATATTGTAACCACAATATATAAATATTGCTCTTCCTCTTCTACAATCTAATATATTGGGGGGAAAGGAATTGTTAGTAATGAAGACTAAGAATCCCATTGCCAGCAATATACCCAACCAGGTCGACCTCCTCGCGGTTCCCCCTGGAAACTATCTGAACTAACTAAACTAAACTTCACTGGTGCCCCGCCAGAGTATCTCGTTAGCGCAGGCGGGGTTACCATACCATTTTTATCCAATAAAAAAAAATCTAATATATTTTAGAAACATCTCGTCGCTCATTAGTGTTTTGTCACGGTATAAATAGCTGTTTTTTGCGGAGCCAAATGTATTTCTATTATGAAACAAAATCTTATTTCAAAATATGAATCTCCCTTTCTCTCACGACCCTTGCCTGCCATTGATAATGTCATGTACGCACGAGCCATGCGATCACCCAAGCCTTATTTACGTTAGGGTTGCCTCTTGTTAGATAACCTTTGAGCTATTTTAATATTCATAGGTGAATATATCGCGACCCCCGTAACGAAGATAACAGTGGTATTGCAGACGTAATTGACATGACTGGTGAAAATAGGGTTGTCAATTTAAAATTACGTTTTAATTATTTTTTTTTCTGAGTGTAGTAAACAAGCTGACGGTCCACCAGATGGAAACTGGAATCGCAATGTCAACCTTGACACTTCTCAAGCGTTGCTATAAGCTAAGTGTATGCCTGTAAAACTAAGGAAATCACCTGCGCCAATACAGAAGAAACCTTAATACGCCCTTTTCGAAGAATCCCATGATGTAGTCTCTCAAAAGGGTAAACTAATAATGACAAGGTGTAATCCAAATGTAGGTAGATCAGAGATTTACACTGTTGGGATATTTAAGACTATTTTCCAGGTTGGGCCTGACCTTTAAAAAAAGGCATATACGTATTTTCAGACTAACATAAATACATTGAGACGAATTTCAAAATCTCGCGCTGTCGACAGGGAATTTTGTTTATAGATGAAAAAATAAGAGGGCTAATAAGATGCTAGGTAGAGTAATTACACATAATTCTTTAACCAGTAAATTAAATTTCGTAGGTTAAGTAAAAGCTTTTAGATGTAATTGTTTATGAAGACTCCTGCAGAATTACGAGGCAAACATGTGTGACAACCCTAACAATAATTGTATGAATATTATTTAATAATAACAAAATCACTTAGATATTAATTAAGGGTAATTTATATAAAATGTTTTCATTTTCCAATTATTTTTACATGAGATGTACATTTATATTAATTTGTCATTTAATTTGTTTATTCGCGTATGTTACGCATTTACGTTGCCAGTTCTAAACCGAGTTTGATGATTATTTTTATAATTCATAAAGTTTACTGCTGTGCTGGCCACATATTGAGTATATGACGTTGAAGCTGCTATTTTTCTTTGTGGGCCAAAATAAACATCAAAATAATATATATATATATTTTTTAATATGTGTGTGTGAGTATGAGAGTACGTATGTGCGTGCGTGTTATAAATGATATGCCATTTAAAAGTGGTCAATTTTGTTGGTTTTCCTACCTCTGACATCCACGGGAACGAAGCACCGGGCAAAAAGCTACTTTATATGTAAGTATGTAAAGACGTTTGGATGTTTATTACTCAGTAACGCTTAAACGGCTAAACGATTCGATTTTGTAGACGGGTAGGTTATATCCTAACTTAACAACATAATTTATATACTGATTTACGTGGACAAAGCCGGGGGAAACAGCTTATAATATTATACTGGGCGTGTTCAAAATAAGGTGGTAGCACGTGCTTATTGCAGGTTACATAGAATGGATATAAATAGACTCGCAGTGAACATTGTACTCGGCATTTATCAGGATGCAGGAACGTTGCACGCAACGTGATTTGTAGGCGCTAACTAATGTACATACAATAATTTCACACATAGTACGCCTACTCATACGCCACCCATCTCAGGGAGGCGTTACATTTTTCTATATTATAAAGAGAAAAGATTTGTATGTTTGTGTGTAATGTTTGTAATGAATAAACTCAAAAACTACTTTACCGATTGCAAAAATTCTTTCACCATTGGAAAGCTACATTCACCCTGAGTAACACAGGTTCTATTTATTGCTAGAAAAGATTAGGGATCTATACTTAAACTTTAGTAACGTAACTCAAGGTGTAAAAAAATGCTATAAAATATCTTTCATCGCGTGCGCTGCGGAAACTATTGGTGACAGAACAAAAGTATGTTCTACAATATATGAAGAAAATATCAATAACTACAAAAAACTTCACGATACTATATGTCCAACTATTATCGTTATGTCACAATAACCATTTTTTAAAATGTTGTAAAAATGTCCACCCATGCGAAGCCGGGACCGGCTGCTAGTGTTATATATTTTCAGATTGTAGCTAATCTCTAAAAAATTTGATGTCGACTGAAAATTGATTTTGATGATTCTTTCGTATATTATTAAACTCAAGAATATTTTCATTTTAAAAATAATTTAAAATAAAGAAAATTCATTAGTGCTATATTTTTTTTCTTATACTCATGTCATGGCTTTTGTCCTTTGTGTTAAACAAAGAAAACATGCCACATGTTTTGTTGACGGACAAAATTTTCTGTGATGATTA
Source organism: Galleria mellonella (assembly GCF_026898425.1). NCBI lineage: Eukaryota > Metazoa > Arthropoda > Insecta > Lepidoptera > Pyralidae > Galleria > Galleria mellonella. The sequence continues at coordinate 3,793,041 of NW_026442097.1, forward strand.
AAGAAAAGTAAATAAGCATAATATATATACTTTATACTTGTATTAACTTTAAACTTATTTTAATCAGTGGGTACATACTTAGATTTAATCGAGCACATGTGAACAATTTTCACTTTTTTAATTTCAAAACTACCTTCATTGTTAAGTTTCATTTTACTAATAATAACATAAACCAACCATTATAAATAATAGAATTACAGGTTTATTGGCATGAATATATTTTAACAATTATATCCATTCATTGTTGTTAAACATGGAACATAAAACAATTTTTTCTCAATGGGTATCCTTATCGTCTCAGATTAGCACTCGGAGTCCTAATACAGTGAGTACATAGCCTTAATATTGAATTAAGTCTCATAAAACATATTATGTAAAACAATATTACTTAGCTCAATAAAAAAAAGTAAAAGGACTTACCTGGGAGTATGTAAGTCTGAGAGCGTACTGGACAACTTGTGTCGTTCTCATTGTGTCCAAAACAGAATGTGTACTATAAAAAAAAACATATAATGTAATAAGGAATAAAAAGTACTGGAATAGAGAACGTTTTCAGAATGCAATAAAAATTATAACCTCTAACCAATTACACAAAACACACTACAGTCATAAACATTAAGTAAAACTAATAGTAATATTCTAAATTAGAAACAGTACAACATATAAAATTAAACCAATTTGAATTGTAAAAATAATTAAATTTAAATTTACGCACATACACCCGTCGAGAACCGTGAATGAAAGATAAATTAGACGTCAAAATGGATTGATCGCATTTGACTGCTAGATGTGAAATTGCCATCTACAATTTGAAAAAATTCTACCTATTCATGGAAGTTTAGAAGCACAATCATATTACTTGTTTCTAAATAAATAAATGAAAGTTGAAAATATTATTATATTATAAAATAACGTTGTTTATGATAACTAAAATGTTTAATTATGTGGACAACATCATAGAAAATTACTATTTCATACATTAAATGTAGAAAACTTTCATAGGTGATTATGGTAACATTATGAACAATTGTGCCAATATAAAAAAGATGAAGATAGTGTTCCTGTTATGTAAGTAAAGTATATTTTTTGTTATTTTCCAATGTCATGATAATGACGTTTTCTATATGAGTAATAAGGAAAAATATTTATCAGTTTCCACGTAATTACTAAATATGACGCTTAAAAGGAACAGTACCAACCTATCTAGAAGTTTTGGATAAGAACAAGATTAATATTTGTACTTTTAGAGACTGCTTTGGAGAAATAAAAATAAGTTTTAACTGTTATAGTATTGCTAATAGCAGCAAGGATTATTTCTCTGAAGTTATATGTAGGATATGCTATGTAAATATAGAATTATTTAAAACATTCAAATGCATTTGAGTAACTTTAATTTTTTTTTTTACTTTTTATTTCGAGTTACGTAGTTACAGTAGTAATTTCGAATATTGACTAATCGTATATCAAATTTAATTAAAATCTGTTTAGTTATTTAAGGGTGAGTGAGTAACATGCATCCATATATCTTTACAAACTTCCAGAGTGTTTTATTGTTAAGTACCCACGTTTGCATAGTTGTTCCAATTTCAACAGCATGGGATATATTTATTACAGTGACATTATTAGGTACGAAGGCATAGTAAAAATTCAAAATAATGTTATACCACTTTGTGCCAGAGATATTCTCCTCTAATGATTTGTTCAGCTCTGGAGTAAAGGATATGCGACCCTGGCTTCCTAATTCTATTGCTATTTCAAATTATTTTTTTTAAATTCTGTTACCATTAATACGTGTCTGATTGCCAACATTAGAAGATCGACCACCACTATTACTACCATTAGTACATTCGTTATTAATGCGGACTACCAGTCTCATTGCTAGCAATATAACCTGTCAAGTCGACCTCCACGTGGTCCCTTCTGAAAACCATTGTACTGGATTGCTGGTACGTTCATTACGATGGATTAACTGACCTGCCTTTTCATTCTCACCTGTTATATTACAAATATTGATGCATACAAATAGTAGCAGAATTAAACAAATAATTCTAATAAAATAACCAGTAATATTCTTGACCAACCATAACATTTCTACATTTTATTTTTACGGTATATTTATCCTTCTATATGGGATAGCTATCCTATATAGAAGGATAAAACCGTACTTCTAAAGCTTGTCTTATAATAGCTAGCTATAAAATAATCTCTATATGGATTAAGTTCATAAAAGCGCCTAATAGGAAAATGATAGCAATATTAAACATGTTTACTATTGTTGTGTGTATAAAAGGAAAAGGCGTAGATTGAGTAAAAGAATAAGGATTAAAGCAAATCCTTTGAATAAAGACATAATTATTTCTAAAAAACATTATTAATATTTATAATATTTTCATAAGTACTTATGGCTACAATAATTATTATCATAGAAGATCCTTCGTTTTACAAATTGTTAGCTCTCTAGGGCTCTGATAGCTTGCCATAAAATATTTTCCAAAATTTCGGGGCCCAACGAAACACAAATTTGATGTTAAAATTACATAATACATACCATATTAAATTGTTTACAATATTACAATATAGTTCCTATGGACAATAGTCCATAGGAACGATATTGAACGATACTGTAATAACAGTAGGTTTATAACGAACGAAATGCTAGACTCCATTTACTGGATCGCTTTAGGTGGGAATAAAAACACGAGATTAGAAATCGAAAATTCGGAATATCAAAATCTGCTTTATCATAGCTTTTTTGTTGTTGTTAACATTCGCGTTGTTTACTCGAAAGTCAAATCTGATGCAATGTTTTATTATTTCTAGTAATAACTTGCCCCGGCTTTGCACGGTTGCAATGTAGAAAAAATGAAGTGGTCTCAGGGTAGAGTAATTAATAATAATGCTTTTTTTTATGGGTGAAAATGGAATGGTAACCCCGCCTGGGTTAACGGAATACGCTGGTGGAGCACCAGTGAAGAGTGATAGATGACAATGAAAACAGGTCAGTTAGCCCATCATAATGAATTCATCAGGCATTAACCATGAAAGTTTCCAGCGGGAACCGCGAGGAGGTCGACCTGGTTGGGTCTCATATTCTAATAGGATTCTCAGTCTCCATTACTAACAATCCCTTTTCCCCCAATAATATTACTATTTATTGTATCCATCTAAATTTCTTAGCTTTCTTAACTCCACATAATTCGCATTATTTTTTTAAGCTAAATAGCTTTCTATGACCATCTTAAAGTTTAAAAATATATACAGATGTATAATATAGAATGCCATCGCTGATTTTTTGCAGTTTAAATGTACAGGAACAATTTTATCATACGTTATTTTGCTTCAGCATTTTCGACGAAAGCTCTCAGTCGACTTGATTATGATTTCTTCCGATATCTTGAACAATTATTGTCTTATTTTAATAAATTGACAAAAAAAAACAAATTTTTTTATATGACTTAGAATGGCAAACAATTAACAATAAATTTACAGGGTACAGAGCAATAACACCTGAGTCCTCAGGAATGGCAATGCATGAGGGGTATCATGGGCGAAACAGTATACTCTGTTATGTCCATGATACTGCTCATGTCTATAGGCGACGGATACCACTTTCCATCGGGTGGGCCGTCAGCTTGTTTGCTATTCTAAGTTTTATATGGGAAAAATACTATATCCTAAGGGAATAAAAAACATCGCCACAAAAAACATCTTCTAAATTCCTATCATTGATAGGAATTGTATTCAAAAGTATTGGTTCGGCCTCGACATTTCGGAAAACATTTCATGGCACGTCTCTTTGAACTCTATATTAGTTTTACGTCCAGTTATTATCATATCTGTGGTTTAATCATGACTTCGCGAAGAATAAAAATCCTCAATTCGTCCTGATTTTTAGGATCTGATACGTGTTGTAGTCATAAAGTTACGTATAAAAGCGTCAAATGTTTTGATAAGATGGAGGCCTAGCCTTGGAGATGTTTTATTTTATTTTAAATTTATAATAATATATTAATTGTTCTTTAAGTGGGCTTAGTTTTGTAAATAAAGTTTTGTAAATTATCTATAGAACTACGCAAATGTAATTACTGTTTATTCTTAACTCGTGTTAAGTTGCGTTCATACGACAATTAAATAATTAGGAACCTAATTTTATATATATTTTTTATACCACTGAGGTGGCAAACAAACATACGGCCCACCTGATAGTAAGTGGTTACCGTAGCCTATGAACACCTGCAATACCAGAGGTATTACGCGTGCGTATTATCTAAGTCTATGACTTTATTTCTGAAACTAGATTTTATTACGCATCAAAAAAAATTAAGTTGCATGATAAAAAAAAACAATTTTTGGAGAAAATTGATAATTATTTGGTACATTGTTTCTATTTTTAAACCATTACCCAAAAGAGGATGATTTTGAAAACGAAAAAGGTTCACAATTCGGTTGTACTTTTTTAACTTTGTTACCTTATAACTTCACCAGTTACAAACAGACTTAGATAATTCTCTTTTTATCTGAAAGTTTATATTTATAGATTGGTTCTATAGGAATTCTATAAAAATTGGTTCCGTAGTTTAGTTTTTTTTTCAAAATAATTGAAGTGGGTTTTTTTTTTGTGGAATTGATTTTTCATGTTATCTCATAATTCCGCCATTCATAAACAGATTTGGAAAATTCTTTTTATGTGAAGAATATACTTACAGATTTGTTTCATAAAAAAAATATCAAACAATGTAACTTGATGTTTTTTTTTTATTTATTTTTTTATTTTAATATTACATCTGGAATCAACAGCTTATATCTAGAATAATTAAAAAAAAATATTATATGCACACTATACATTAGCCAATTACAGATTCCCAATTTATATATTGTCGTAAATTATAATTAGTTTCAATGTTACGTATTTTCTTGGGTCCCTCTCATTTGGATTTCAATTTAATATTTAAAGACGTCGAGTACTTAATGTGAATGCTTTATTTCCCAAAATCACTCAAGACAAAAGCAAAGCAAAAAGCAAAAATGGCTAAAATGACAATACAGAGATTACGAAACGCATGAACGTTAGTAAACGATCCTTTTCTATATATTTATTTATATATTTTTCCTATATATATATATATATATATATATATATATATATATATATATATATATATATATATATATATATATATATATATATATATATATATATATATATATATATATATATATATATATATATATATATATATATAGGTATATGTCGTAAATTATAATTTACGACATATACCAAACGATATTATGTTTATTTTTGGAGGGTAGTTTCAATTAAAAACTTATTATAACGTACTTATTTAAAATGTCGTGTCATTGGAAATTCAGCAATAATTAATGTAAAATTGTATGTGTGTGTGTGTGTTTTTTTATATAACTTAGAATGGCAAACAAGCTGACGGCCCACCTGATGGAAAGTGGTAACCGTCGCCTATAGACATGAGCAGTACCATGGATATAACAGAATATAATGTTTCGCCCAAGATACCCCCCATACGTTGTCATTCCTGGGGACTCAGGTGTTATTACTCTGTACCCTATAAATTTACGCCATATTCCACCCTATAGCCATGCAAACACAACTGTTGTACAATAAAAACACGAATGGGACAGAGGTGCCCAAGCAAACGATTTTAGTATAAAGTCCCCCGCTAGCATACTACTGTTATAAATGCGAACGTTTGTAGAATGTTTGTATGGATGGTCGTTTGTAACTATCTTACTTAAAATGTACTGAACGAATTTTTTTTTGGTGGATGAAAATGGTATGGTAATCCCGCCTGCGCTAACGGGATACGCTAGCGAAGCACCAGTGAACGGTGATAAATGAGAATGAAAACAGGCCAGTTACCCTATCATGATGAATTCATCATGAATTAACCATGATAGTTTCCAGGGGGAACCGCGAGGAGGTCGACCTGGTTGGGTATATTGCTAGCAATGGGATTTTTAGTCTCCATTACTAACAATCCCTTTCCCCCCTACTGAACGGATTTGTATATGATACAAATTTACGACACGAATAGTTTATTATCTTAACTTAGGACATAGAATACATTACATATTGATTCACGTGGGCGAAGCCGCGGGATTCAGTTAGTATTAATAATTTCTATTTTCGCGATGCGACAAACAGGCGTGTGCACATCTCTTTATGCTGAAACGAAGTAAGCGCAGTTTACATTACATTATCTTGTAAAACATACAGATAGCGAATTGAGGACGGTAGGTAGATAGACTGCTTTCATAAAATGTCTAAAATATAATTCAGACTAGTTTTTACCCGCAACTCCGCGTGTATTTTGGAAATAGGAAAACTAGTGAAATAGATTACTTCTAAATGGTGTCAAGATAAGAAACTACACCAAATTTTAAGTTAGACCTTTAGGAATACAGGCGTGAAAACTACATTCAATTTGGTGTAGTAGTTTTGGCGTTATGCCGGTACAAAGATACATATAAACAGACAAAGACTCATAAAAATATTGTTTTTGTTTCCATTGTACTTATTAAGATATAATATATATATATATATATATATATATATATATATATATATATATATATATATATATATATATATATATATTTAATATCTACTAAATACCAGAGAGAGACTGTACAAAAGTCGATTGCTTGGGTACCTCTGTCCCATTCGTGTTTCAACCGTAAAACAGTTGTGTTTGCATGGCTGTGTTTCGATTTAAAGGGATATGGCGTGAATTTACTGGGTACAGAAGAAAAACACCTGAATCCTCAGAAATGGCAACGCTTGCACGTATCCGTGCCCTCCTGTGATGGTAGGGTGGGAGGGACATTCCTCACCCTGACTAAGAGAGGGGGCCTGCCCTACACCACCTATAGGGCGGGCCGTCGCGTTGGATACTCGGTAGTCGTACAAACGGGAACCCGGGATCCAACATAAGCGCCTTGAGGTACGTCGTGTGGGTTTTAGTGGGTACGAATCCCACACACCCCAGCTGCCCTCCCTCCGGCAGATGGGACGGTCTTGCTAAAGATTTTCCACACGTTAAACAAAAAAAAAAAGGAATGGTAACGCATGGGGGGTATCATGGGCGAAACAGTATACTGTGTTATGTCCATGGCACTGCTCATGTCTATAGGCGACGGTTATCACTTTCCATCAGGTGGGCTGTCAGCTTGTTTGCCACTCTAAGTTGTATAAAAAAAAACAAAAAAAAAAACTGAATCGAGGAACTTTCTGAGAATTATCATGATATTTTGAAATAGTCATTTATGTCTATTTAAATCATGTAATCAAAGTTGCGTGAAGAAGCTAGTTAGAAAATAGTCTTTCAATATTACATTTTTTGAGAAATCATCATTATTTCAGCCGTTAACTGTCCACTGCTGAACATAAGCCTCTTTGTATTGAAGGGCTTTGCTAGTAGTCACCACGTTTGGCAGGCGGGTTGGCAACCGCACTTAGAGTTTGGTGATGTTTTAAGAGAAACGCCGCTGTCCATCCCTCGACCGTTAAGTTGCTTTAGTCGTCTCTTACGACACCCACGGGAAAGAAAGGGGTGGCCCATTCTACGCCGGGACTACACGGCATATTTTGTGAGAAATGCGTGCGTCTATGTAAAGAGTGCAGTTGTAAAAGTTATTTGCACGGATTTACTTACCTATGATTTTTTTTTGCCACTACATTACGCGATTACGTCGTCAATTATCAACCGATTTTCATTATTACTTTTACAATCTATAGGGTTGACTATCGTGTTGGTCTCATGCTATTTTAATTTGTGATTCACTCATCCAACTGCCATTTTTTTTGCGCATTCTAAATTCAAATAATTATAGTGTAATACTTGTAATTATTCGAAGGGAGACTTTGTACAAAAGTCGATTGCTTGGGTACCTCTGTCCCATTCGTGTTTCAACCGTGAAGCAGTTGTGTTTGCATAGCTGTGTTTCGGTTTGAAGGGTGGGCGTGTATTTACTGGGTACAGAGGAATAACACCTAAGTCCTCAGGAATGGCAACGCATGGGGGGTATCATGGGCGAAACAGTATACTCTGTTATGTCTCTGGTACTACTCATGTCTATAGGCGACGGTTACCACTTTCCATCAGGTAGGGCGTCAGCTTGTTTGCCATTTTAGTGATAAAATCCTGATAATATTATAAAATGTGAAAGGTTATAAAGTTGTTTTGACGTTTGGATATTTGTATATTTATCTACCTCTTTTATGTAACAATTACATTTAAAAATTTGAATATAATTTGGTACCTACACGGGTAGATTCTATCCTAACATACAAGATAGGCGAAACCGTGGGAAATAGCTAGTTGCAATAATAGCTACAATAATTATGATGAAGGTTTACTATTGTAAACATAACAGAAGCCGTGGGCAGAGTTAAGTATAACATATCATCAGTAGGTACTTTTCCACTTCAGTTCTACTTTGCCAAACCTATGCCACATATAATATTGCACATAATCTATACTTATAATAAATCTGTAGAGAGGTCAATTTTGTACATGAAATATATTTCCAAAATAACTATCAGCGGGTACAGATGGGCAAAGCACCGGGTTTAAACCCGGTGCTTTGGTAAAAACCCAATAAACACCCATAAACTCCCATAATCACCCAAAAAAATAGGTTTTTACGTATTTTTTTGAAAATATGTAAGTAATACCAATAAATTATTTTTATAAATTGTATTGATCAATTCTACAATATTAAATAAAACGTTAACTAATAATATTTCAGGAAATTTTAAAAATCTATATATAATAAAATGAAAGTAATTAATTTTCAGTGTTTTCATGTTGCAGTTGATCAACATGTTGGCCTTTTGCTTCCCGTAGATACTTTAAAATTTCTTCATAACACCTCGTTCGCACACATGGCCGTATATATTTAAATTCTTGAGCCACTAACAGTCCGAAATACTCATTTCTTTTATCCTCTTCTCCATAAATTAAGCATTTAGAACAGTTTGTTTCTTCTTTCAGTAAATTTTCTTTTACTTTATCCTCGTTTTTTTCTTTGTTGCGACGACGCTGGGTAAATCATCTGGACACTGGGTCTCACTATCGCCAAATATATTTGGAGATCGGCTTCGGCTACGGCTTGGCAGACATTTTTTTCTTTCTACAATTTTAAATTAAATTTATTAGAATAAATGCTTCGAACACACGCGATCTAAGTACCTTTTGTGTTTATTATACCTTACCTACCTAGGTATAAAAAGAGTACTTACGTAGATTTTCTTTTATTAACTGTTTTATACGAAGATCTTGATCTCTCAAATTAGCATCCATTTTACTTCCAGTGATTATCAACTAAATTAATAATCCACAAAGTATTAAATAACGTTTTTATGAAATATTTAGCACAAAAACAATACCCTTTAAATATCGATCGTCAGTAACTGTGGCTGACTTACCTATATTCTAGCAAGCAGGACTGCCAGATGTGAAGGGGAAATCCCCAATAAATTGTTGCATGTGACTGATGATGTGAGCATGTTCGTTTCATAATAAAAATGTTGCCAGGTAACCAAAAAGTCGTATGTTTTTGTGCGAATTACGATCATAATCTTTACGATCGTACATTAAAAAATAGACAAATAATAGTATGAGTACGATTTAAATCGTATATCTGTCAACCCTGCTAGCAAGACAGCGACAAAATCACGTTGCATAACAATGTAGCCCAAGCTTATATCTTATGAAATATACGGAAGAGATACGGACTTAGAAAAAACAGAAATGTTGTTCTTTGTGGAAGTCATTGATGAAATTCTATGTATTTTAGCCCGCAAACTTTCTTCAAACAAAAACAGCGCCATCTAGTATCGAGTTCTGTAATTATCTCTTTGTTTATGGATTTGAAGTAAGACCGCCACGCATGCAATACATTATGACTGGGGATTCCCCTATTCGTCGACGCTGAATATGAGGCGACGACAATCACTGTCAAACGTGTTCACTATTACTCTGACTCTGGTAACGTGACTTCCTGGTAACGTGTTAGGTAGGAAAAGCAGTAAAAAAGTGCATATTAAGGGAGCAGATTTGAAATAATATTTATACTTAACAAGAAATAATTAAAGGTAAGTGGATTTTTGAATGATACAATTATATCATGATCACTTAACAATTTTAACTTAAAATTAGATGTATTATTACAAGCTTTTATTTAGCTTGCGTTATGTAAATAAAAGTATGTAGGTATGTTCGTATGTTGATGCAATTATCCTCAATCCTCAACCGACTGGGATAAAATTTTCCATACACGTTTATTTTGGATGATAGTGCATAGTTAGCTGAGAGTCGTCATTGGATAATAATGGTGGATAGCCTAAGATGTGTACTAGATATTTATTTTTAACATAATATGCGTAAGTACCTAATCGAATTAAAGAAGTTGCTGAGAAAAATACAGAACAATACGATAATAAACTAGCGTCTGCGTTTAATCCTCCGAGGAGATGTAATTTTACAAAGGTTTTTTGTATTTATTTTATTATTTTTTTAATAAATTTATTGTAAATAACAAGAAATAATCATTGTAAAAAAATAGGCACTCTATTGTTGAATTTTCGTCAGACCAACTAATCATCGTTCATTTTTTTAGGTTCAATGGGGAGACCTAAAGATTTACGCATATGGGAGCACTACCGTACTTTACCAAACAAGTCTGTTTCTTGCAAGCTTTGTAATAAGGTCTACAAATTCAGTAATGCTGCCAAAATGCTTCAACATCTTATCACTTGTCCAAAATCTCCAGAAACATTAAAAGACTCTATGAAACTTATAAAAGATAGCTCGTCCAAAACCAAAATGTCTGGACTGTCAGAGATAGAGACAAATGATTCTTTTATAAGCCCCTCGTCGTCTGCTAACACTACAATAAATGCTGAGTTTCAAGACACCGATGATCATATAAAAACAGAATTAGCGAGAGCTATATTTGTAACAGGGACGCCATTATCGATGGTGCAACATCCTTTATGGATACAATTTTTCGAAAAATTGCAACCAAAATTTAAAATACCTTCACGTAAAGCTTTAGCGACAAAATACTTAGATAAAATATATAGAGAAATGCGTTTTGAGTTAAATGAGGAACTAAATGCTTGTAGTTACTTACACCTTCAGTGCGATGGCTGGTCTAATTTAAGAAATGAAGGAATAATAAACTTTCTTATATCAAAACCTCAACCTGCATACGTTAAAAGTTTGAATACAGAAAGTAATCCTCACACTAGTGAATACCTTAGCCAAGAAGTTGAAAAAGTAATGAAAGTGTATGGAGCAAATAAGTTTCTTGTACTTATTGGCGATAACGCTAGAAATATACAAAAGGCATTCGAATTAACAAAACTCAAATATCCACATGTTGTTCCTCTCGGTTGCTGTGCACATATCCTTAACTTGTTGTGCCAAGATATTGTAAAGATACAAGAAGTAACTGTGTTTATTATGCAAGCCATAAATATAATAAAAACTGTTAAAAGGAGTCAACGATTAAGTTCCTTGTTGATAAAATCAAGGCAGGGTGAAGATTCTACACAAACACTAAAATTGCCTTGTGCTACAAGATGGGGAAGTCATGTTACTTCGTTAAAAAGTTTGAAAGCAAATAAGATAGCTTTGCAAATATTAACAGTTAGAGAAGATGTGGTAATTTCAAGAGATATTAAAGATTTAATTCTAAGTGATGATTTCTGGACGAAGACAGGGGAATGTATAAGTATTTTGGAACCAGTCACTGAAAGCATATTTTACTTAGAGAGCGACCAGAATCGTTTGCATCGCACATACATTACATTTAGAGATGTACAAGCTAAGATACGTTTTGCATTAAATGAGATTTCGACATTGAGCGAAGAAAGCAAACAGCAGATTCTAACATCAGTATCTTCAAGATGCAATATGGCAATGAGGCCAATACATTTTGCAGCATATATTCTAGACCCCAGGACTCTAGGAGTCGAACTTACTCAAGAGGAAGAACTTAAGGGTATGGAGTTTATCTACAATTTAAGCCAACACTTAAGTTTGTCAAATGTAATGGCAGATTTGGCGTGTTATAAAGCTAAAGAAAACTTTTGGGCCAGAGGATTTGTATGGAGCTCATTAGATAGCATTGAGCCCCTAATATGGTGGAAAGGTATTTGTGGTTCCACTGAGTTAAGCAAAGTAGCGATTCGTATTCTATCAGCTCCCTGTACTTCGGCAGCCACTGAGCGTTCCTTTAGTATCCAAGGCTACATACATAATAACAAAAGAAATCGACTTACAACTGAAAGAACTGAAAAAATTTCATTCATTTGTTATAACTGGAATCTTAAACATAAAGCTGAATGCGAGGACATTCAGTTTAATGAAGAAAATACCTTAGAAGCTTTCATTGAGCAAGTAAATGAACATAACAGTTTAGACGAAATAGAGCCTATCGAACCTATACAATTCATCGCTTGTAATAACTCTGAATCTGACAGTGATTGACTGTAGTTTTACATTTTACTTTCATCTCTTTCTTAATAAACTCAAAATCAAATTAAAAGTTTTTTATTCTGTAGGCTGCATAATAATATTGTCTATGTCCAGTATAGTGGACGTCTTGCGGCTGAGATGACGATGATGAAGTACAAAATCATAAACACCCAAAAATTTGGGTGTTTATGGGGTTTAAACCCAATAAACCCAAAACACCCGGTTTTTACCCACCAGACTTTAAACCCACCCAGGTGGATTGCCCATCTCTATCAGCGGGTGATTAGTGATCGATACTGATGCCAAAAATGCAATCAGTAAAATTTTTGTCTGTCTGTCTGTATGTTCGTTATAGAAAAGAAACTACTCGACGGATTTTAACGAAACTTGGTACAATTATTCTTTATACTCCTGGGCAGGTTATAGTATACTTTTCATCACGCTACGATCAATAGGAGCAAAGCAGTGAAGGGAAATGTTGGGAAAACGGGAGAATTTACTCCATTTTTAAGCTTCTGTCGCGTGTGCAGCCTTAATGGTCACTTTTTAAAATGTTAAAATGTCCACCCGAGCGACGCCGGGACGGTGTTAGTACTATAATACCACTTTACAATAGTACTAGTTACCACTAGTAATATTGTAAAGAGGAAAGATTTGATTCTTTGTTTTTTTTTTGTTTGCAATGTGTTCAAAATGAACCCTTTTTTTTACATATACTGACAATTATAGTTTTTTTTATAAAAAAGAATATTTATAAACAATTGAAATAAAACAAAATATACAATACAGCAAGTCAACAGACGGCATTTTACTTACAATTAATATAAATAATAATATATACATAACAAGAACCAGCATATTTTACAAACATAATTAGTGGTCCTTCGAGCCGGATATGAACCAGCGACCTATGGATAAATTCTAAAAGTACTTGACCAATTTTAAAACTGTTTTCACCCATAGAAAGCTATATTAACGGCGAGTAACCATATAGGCTTAGATCATATACTCGTAGATAGAACATCTTCAAAGAAATGCTTTGAGAAAAACGGGTTATTTTTTTTTTTATAAAATTTCGCGTATTAAATAGTTTTGATTGATTCCTTTATAACTTCTATATTTACTTTGTCTTATAAATTCTGCATTTTTTTAATGCGTAAACACTCATTTTATTTTATAAATAATACGTCAAGATACATTTTATGCGTATGTATATAGAACACTGATAAAAAAAACGTGTTAGCAAATTTGACAATTAGCTGACAAAAAATTTACCTGTTTTTGAGGCTCGATGCTCTATCTATATAATCTAAGTATATAGCTTTTTATTTTATGAGAGAAAATGGTATGGCAACCCCGCCTGCGCTAACAGGATACGCTGGCGGAGCACCAGTGAAGGATGATAGATGAGAATATAAACAGGCCAGTTAGCTCATCATGATGAATTCATCAGGAATTAACCATGATAGTTTCCAGGGAGAACCGCGAAGAGGTCGAGCTGATTGGGTATATTGCTAGCAATGGGATTCTCAGTCTCCATTACTAACAATCCCTTTCCCCCCAGTATATAGGTATTAGCTATATATTATTTCCGGAAATTCTATGTAACCATTCGATGCCGAGCTGGGTGTTTAGTACTTATATATAAATAAACAGTATTTACAAAAAAAAGAGTAGTTATTTCCGCTAAACGTGTACAATGACACAAAAGATCTTGAAAATTAGGTTATGCTTTAATCTCCTCATATGTAAATAAGATAAGAGTAGAGAAGATTTTATGTTATTGAATGTTTAGGTTTTGTTCTACATTTAAAACTAACTGTTTCCCGCGGCTTTACCCAAGTCTATGTGTATTAACATTTTTTTTTTAATGGATGATAATGGAATGGTAATCCCATCCGCGCTATCGGTATACACAGGCGGGGCACCAGTGAAGGATGATAGGTGAGGATGAAGCAGGTCAGTTAGCCTAGCGTGACGAATTCAACAAAAATTGTTCACGATGGTTTCCAGGAGAAACCACGTGAAGGTCGACCTAATAAGGCATATTGCTAGCAATGGGGCTGTCAAACTCCATTGCTAACAATCCCTTTCATCTCTGTATTAACATATTAATAAAGTATTTTATTCTTAAGTTAGATTTATTAAGTAATCGAAATAGTAGATTTAGATTTACCTATTTAGGGATCAGGGTTTCATCTATGTATGAAGATGTTTGTACCATTAAAAAAAAGACTATTCTTTTAAAATGATGTTGCCGTGCAATTGCCAAGTCATTATAAGTATTATAGAAATATTATTATTTATTTTACTGAGGCATACATAACAAATTATAACCATGTTAGGTTTATATATATAGGTAATTATGGTTTTTATACTAGGTTACAATTCAAAAACACGTATACACAACATTTTTTTTTTATACAACTTAGAATGGCAAACAAGCTGACGGCCCACCTGATGGAAAGTGGTAAGCGTCTCCTATAGACATGAGCAGTACCGTAGACATAACAGAGTATACTGTTTCGCCCGTGATACCCCCCTTGCATTGCCATTCCTGAGGACTCACGTGTTATTCCTCTGTACCCAGTAAATTCACGTCATATCCCACCCTCCAAACCGAAACACAGCCATGCAAACACAACTGCTTCACGGTTGAAACACGAATGGGACAGAGGTACTCAAGCAATCGACTTTTGTACAAAGTCTCCCTCTGGTAAAACATGATTAACATTTACACATAACATTTCAATTTCGACACGTGGAAAACATAATAATTAATAACATTATAAATAATTTACATTAAATGAAATTTATACCACAAAACTATCACCACACAAGAAAAACAGCCCAGCCATCCTAAACATGAACTACATCACTAAATTATAGTAAAACTACAAGTTCATGCCAAAATATGTTGTTTTTTTTATATATAGTTTTATCTTTTATATATTTATATAACATTTTAATTATTTCTTTTTATATAATGTGTGGTTCTTTTAATGTATTACTCAAGCTGTGCACATAATATAATTGGATTATTACCTAGCCGAATCACAGATGTAATTGTTACTTAAGTTTCTTATGGTTGTAATTTGTTTTATGTGCCAATAAAAAAAAATAAAAAAAAAAACGGCTCACGCACCTCCTGAATGATGACAGCTTCATGTCGAATATATCAATGAATTTGAACATTGTACAAATCTTTAATATTGATACGGTAACTATAAATGTTTAAAGTAATAGATTATTATTAACAAAGTTGTTGCTAGTATAAATAAGTGCTTCCATAAACACTAACTAAAATAACTGACTTAGTTTTACATGAGATCTTAAAACTTTTTTTAGCGGAACTGCATTGCGAGACTTGGTATTCTTTTTCATTTTTTATTTTTTTCCTGGAATCTGATTTCTTTTTGTAGGTTTTTTTTTTGTCGTCATCAATAGCATTAGTCGTTTCTGAGATATAGCGCTGTGACAGACGCATAGTTTTACATAAGGGTTACTTTGTACTTTTTAATATGGAACCCAAAATTTTTACAGCTTTTACACTTCATTATCAGACTGTGGGCGCCACACTGGGTTGTAGTTTTCGTCAAGACAAATCAAACGAGCTCAAATATGACACATTTTTTTTTAATTTATTTAACATACATAAATACATTAAAAAAATTTGATTTTTAGTACCACTTAAACCTCTTGGGCTTGTGTGTGATAATTATCATGCGTAGTTCACGAGTTCCTACTTTTTTTTTTAATGAATGATAATGAAAGTAAGTAAATAAGTAAAGTACCCGCGCTATCGGTATACATTGGCAGGGCACCAGTGAGGGATGAAGACAGGTCAATTGGCTCATCGCAACGAATTTGACAATAACTAATCACGATGGTTTCCAGTGCGATCCGCGTGGAGGTCGACCTGACCCACAAATAGGGATCTATTTCTGGCAATATACCTATTTGTTTATATTGTTTAATAATGTGGACGATGTCCTGTCGCCCCCCTTACTAATAAACCTCCCCCCAAAGAAATCCTATTACGAATAACTTTCGACTTCATCATCAGACCAGGTCAATGGTACCGTAATATTGTATTGTCACTAAACTTACACAAGTATGCCAAATTTGCATAATCGAATACCAACGAGTACTTTAATAATTTATGAATTTGCTCCGCAAAAAGACATTTGATTTGGTTTAAAAATTAAATTCCTTAACCGATTTTTTTTTAATTTCTATAAGATTAATTTTAAAGTATATCCTTTCAAATAAAAAAGTGCGTTGCTGACCCTGAAGAAACCTTAATACACTCTTTTTGAAAAACCCCATATAGTAGTCTGTAGGGAAAATGTCAGCAGAGAACTCATTCCACGGCCTGTGCGTTTGCGAGAGAAAACCTCTTTGAAACCGCACTGTTTGCAACATACAGCAAATAAAGTATTTGATTGATTGCTTGTATCCCATATCAGTTTAGATTGCTCTAAATTCAAATGTCTATATAAAATGTATGAGAGGTAGTAAATATGTTATAGCTGAGTTTAACATTGTAGAATTTTACAGTTTGAGGGCAAGTCTTATAGTGTACGGCTGAATTTAAAAAATGTTGTAGGAGTTATGTACTAAAAATAAGTTAAAAAAGGCTTAAGATAATGAAAATATTACATAGTCTTATATATGATGTCTTATATATATCTGTCCTTAATTATAGGTTATATTTCTGCTTTATTTCATTGAAATCACTTCACTGATTTGTTAATCAAAATGTATTTAATATCCCAATAATAAGCTACTTTCGCACATTAAGCAGGGATGGAAATTTATTTCCAAACGAATATATGTTCTTTCGTGCATGAAATAAGAAACAATTTTAGTATATAAGTGTAAAAATACAGAAAACATTATTCTATATGAGTCCGTTCATGTAATACAACGTAAAACTTTAAACAATAGTTGAAAATCGAAAGCGCTTAGTGCTTCCGAGAGCGCGCGATGGCTATAGGGTCGTTTTTCCATCGCAGCTCTTCAAAAACGATAAGAAAATATGAATAATAGTATGTCCCAGCTACAGGTGTATGACGTAACAGGTATGCTCCGTATAAAACACCCAACATGTAAGTAAAGACGCCATTTTACTTTTGCCTCCTTCGGCGTGAGTTTCCACGTAATAGTTTACTTACCATTTAACATAATTATCACATATGTGTGCGTATTCGAAGATTTAAAACAATTAATTTTTTTTTAAACAATTAACTCATTTAAATATGTTACGTAATATTATAAAATGGCTGTTTTGTAAGTAGGTAATCTAATTAAGTGTTTCAAATGATTTGTGCTGTCAACAACTAAGATTTTGAGCGGGAATTATCCGAAAAATCGTATAGAGATCAACCATTTATTATTGGATGTCTATTTTTTTTTTAATATAAATGTATACGTAACGATTTGAAGATTTCTAACTTGTGATTGGTCACATGATAGACAGGGCGTCCATACTAATGAGCTGAATAGATAAACACGTGATCCAAGATGGCTGAATATTTTCAGAGGAAAAACCGTAGCGGAAGCTGCACTTGATTTATTGGTAAGATTTTTTTTCTTAGAATTTTTCCATAAATTCTTTATTTTCTAATATACGCAGTTAATGGTTATGGAAAATAATACAAAAGTATATAGATACATTTAGTTTTATTTTGTTTTAGAAACTCACTCTTTTGCTTTTGATTGATTATTTGATATTCTCGTCGCAAAGAACTTAGTGCAATGTGCTTTAACTTATAAATGAAATTTTAATAACCTTCTAGAGTATCTATATTTCAATTATTATAAATAATAAGTTTAGACAATATAATTCATGTTTGTTGGCTTGTAATTAAATAATTTGCGTTACTCAATAAGAAATCGAATGGGAATATGAACAAAAATAACTTATTAAACAAAGTACTTGAACTTCTTTACGAACATATTTATATCACATTTAACCTGAATTGTTAAGCGACTTACGAAAGGAGGCGATTTACAATTTCGTTACTATTCTTTTTTTTTATGAGAAGCTATTCTATTCTATATTCAAAATATATTAAATTTAATTTGTCTATGAAACACTGTGTCATTAAACCATTCTTTAGTATTTATGCATTTTAAAATAAGAATAGTGATATTACTAGTTATCGTTATTTTGACACGATTAAAGATACCGTTTTTTTTTTACTAAATTTAAAACTTTCATAAAGATTACATTGTGCCAGGTTTTATTTTTATTTTATAGCGTTTTATTGACTCGACAGAAACGTATAACACCCTTGCGTCGTAGTAAAGCAAATAAAACCATATCACAGATTAGAGGAGCAGTAAATGTTGATAAGTAACGTAACTTATCACAAATGGGACACATTTCATTATTTATTTAGTTTTACGTAGTTAAATTTTATGGTTGCAAGCTAATTTAGTCTGTGTGATTGCGTGTTTGTTAAGTAAAGCGAATTATTTAGATTTTTAGGGTTCCGGACCTCAATACGTAAAACTGGATCCTTACAAGATCACTTTGTTGTCCATCCGTTAAGACCCTTTTTCTCATCAAGCTGAAATTAATAAAATCGCAAGCTGTAAAAAAAAAATCTAATTTTCAAGTCAATACAATTAATAAATATGACGTTTACAGTGTATATTTTAACTTTTCCAAGAGAATCAAAACCTATAGGGTACTTCCTGTTTACCCTAATCATAGAATTTGGCAAAAAGTAATGTGGAATTTTACAAGAAAAGGGAAAAATTCGAAAATCTTAAATTTGTAGTCGCATTACGGTAACAAATTTATTGAAAAATATTTTTTTGTAAAATATTTTTTTGTTATTATAATTTGTAAGGTAATACTCTATGTACTAGTCCTATATGCACTTGGCCGGTTATTTTTAAAATTTTTAGGCACCTCTTACACTATTCTCACTTATTAGTTTTTCTGGCAATTAACAATTTTGTTTATACTTAAGTTTTATGTGTCAGTTTAAGAAAATATTTTAAGAATTAAAAAAAAAAGTGACCTTATCGTAAGTTCGATTCTATATTCATTTTCTTACGTCACTATTTATTTTTTAGAAGAAAAATTGACTTGTTTTTTTTTTCAAACTATGTGTGTAATAATTTTTACACTAACATTTTACTAAATATAAGTTTATCAGTGAAACCGCATCATGTGGACAAATCACAAAGATACCTAATGGACCACACTGGATTTAATATTCTCAGCACACATAAAGTGGAACGATTTACTTAGTGGCGAACCGAACAAAATGTTAGGTACGGCGTTTGTGTGGGTAATAGAAAACGTAGTCCTTCGTTTGTCTAACAATAAGATGTTTTGTAACAATAAACTGTGGTTTCTACGTATATAATAATTGGTTTTGCATACATACAAACCGTGTACATGTCCCGTCCAGTCGGGTCACAGAGTAAAGTTATTTTCAAAACAAACGCCAACATTTTGCTCCGTCAAAATTGACGATTTCAATCGTGACAAAATTAACTTTGACTTGCGACCAGACTTGGTTTTGCACGGTTTTTGGAAAATAAAACATACCCTATGTTATTCGCTGATAATGTACTTTTCTCCAAGGGAAAGAATTTTTGAAATCGCTTAAGTAATTTTTGGGGTTATCCATTATAAATAAAAATAAAAATTTTTCCTCTTTATAAGTTCAGACTAGTGACCTTTGATTCTTATTTTAAAATGAATAAAAATGTTTTATAATTACATTTATATTTCGTAGACATTTTGTTCTGAAAAAAAAGTCTAGAAACGAAACGAAACAAACCGGTAATCAACTAGTTGCTTCGTAATACATTAGATTTTAAACATTCGAATATAGAATACGACAACATGTAATTTTACTTACCTTTATAAAGATTTTCCTTCGTAAAATACTTTGAAAGGGAGAAAGTACAGTACGTCGACATAGTAAATTATCTATTGCGAAATAATAACCAAAATAGGTTTAGAATGAGGAAGGTCAATCACTACAAAACATATAACTATATATAACTTTAGAACCATATGTTGGAAGACGCTTAAAAATATTTGAATTTAGAAGCTGAATGGTTTGTCTACTCGTAGACTTTGTTCCAAAATAATAAAGATTGTGTTGCATAAAAAAAAATCTAATTTATCTGTGGCAAATTTAGTTATTTTGATTTTAAAACTAAACTACTGATCTGTCTGTAAGTATCTTTTCAGATAAAAAAAATCTAAATCGGTTATAATTGAGGGAGTTATGAGATAACAAATATAAAAAAAAAAAAAACATGTAACTGAATTAAGAACCTGCTTCCTTTTGAAGTCGGTTGGAAACAGCAACTTTGTTCATGACAAATTTATAATAAGACCAATACAGGAGTAAACACTGTATATATATATATATATATATATATATATATATATATATATATATATATATATATATATATATATATATATATATATATGTAAATTAAAAAAAGAACATGACAGCCTTGCTAGAAACGAACAATTTAACAAAAAAATGCTGTGTATTACTATACTATATTCACGGTGTAATAAAAAATGTTACATACAAGAACCTCGAAAGTATTACACTCCTGTTTTGTGTAAAAAGTAGACAGAGAGAAAGAGAGAATGTAGATTTCAAGATATGTAATGAAAAAAAATAGAGGGAAAGGGATTGTTGGTAATGGGGTCTAATAGCCCCATTACTAGCGATATACTCTATCTGGTCGACCTCCACGTAGTTCCCCCTGGAAACCATCTTGTTTAATTCTTGTCGAATTCATCATGGTGGGCCAATAGACCTGCATTCATTCTCATCTATCATCTTCCACTGGTGCCTCGTCGGTGTATACCGATAGCCCGGGCGGGGTTACCATTCCATTATTACCAATAAAAAAAAAATTAAAAAAATATTGTATAAATTATGAACTTTCATTTGTAACCATTAATTTCATGTTGAAAAAATCTTAACAGTAGTGGATCTTGTCATTAGGTACTTGCGTGTTTGTTCAGCTGATAATTTTGTTTAGTCAATAACAGCCTTTATCATTAAGGTGTTAAAGTTTTAAATGCTCAACCACTAAGATCACCTCATATAATACCTGTATTTATTTTACATGCGTATGGATTACTTGTGACTCAAGAGGAATGTCATATTTTGTTCTAAACATACCGGAGTTTTAAATTATAAATTCATCATCATCATCATCATCATCTCAGACATTATTATTTACTTTTTTTAATGCATGATAATGGAATAGTAACTCCGCCCGCATGCTTCTTTGCTCCAGTGAGGGATGACAGGTAAGAATGAAAAGGCAGTTTTTTTTTATACAACTTAGAAAGAAGCTGACGGCCCACCTGATGGAAAGTGGTAACCATCGCCTATAGACATGAGCAGTACCATGGACATAACAGAGTATACTGTTTCGCCCATGATACCCCCCATGCGTTGCATTCCTGAGGACTCAGATGTTGTTCCTTTGTAATTTACTGGAAATTCACGCCATATCCCACCCTTCAAACCGAAACACAGCCATGAAAACACGACTGCTTCACGGTTGAGACACGAATGGGACAGAGGTACCCAAATAATCGACTTTTATACAAAGTCATGATTTTGATCATCGTCATCATCTGGTATTCAGCACGATGGTTTCTAGGGGGCGAATGAGGAAATCGATCTAGTTGGGTATATTGCTAGCAATGGGTCCCATAGTCTCTATTACTAACAATCCCTTACCCCCGTTGTTTACTATTGTCTGAACATGAACCGCAGCCTGAATGGTACAGAACCCACCATGACGTTCATTGTACTTCTCTTATATAGCTATTCCTCTGGATTAAGGAATTATTCTTCCATATCTTGTAATACCTTTAAGTACCCTTCCATTCCTATGGGTGTCGTAAGAGGAGACTAAGGGAACTTAATGCTCGAGGCATAGGCAGAAACATTCCCCTTAGAACATCACTAAAACGTAACTTTACCAGAGGGAGACTTTGTACAAAAGTTGATTGCTTGGGTACCTCTGTCTCATTCGTGTTTCAACCGTGAAGCAGTTGTGTTTGCATGGCTGTGTTTCGGTTTGAAGGGTGGGATATGGCGTGAATTTACTGGGTACAGTGGAATAACACCTAAGTCCTTAGGAATGGCAACGCATGGGGGGTATCATGGGCGAAACAGTATACTCTGTTATGTCCATGCTACTGCTCATGTCTATAGGCGACGGTTACCACTTTCCATCAGGTGGACCGTCAGCTTGTTTGCCATTCTAGTTGTATAAAAAAAGAACTGCGGTTGTCAACCCGCCTTCTAAGAAAACGGTTGAATGGGCTAACTGACTTGCTTTATCGTCCTCACCAATCATCCATCACTGGTTCCCCTCCAGTGTATATATAGCTACTGCCACAAAGGTGGGATTATCATTCCGTTATCATCCATTAAAAAAAACCTAGTACTTAATAATAATAAAATCGTTAATTCGTGACACAAATTCGTGACAATTTAAAACACTAAGTTGCAACGCACGATCTAGCACATCTTTACAATTAGTTTACTTAAAAACACTTTTAGATATGTTATACTTTTAATACTATGTCTTTACAGTGTCATAAACTAACTTTAATTATTTAATTAAAATCTGATTTCCAATTCGTGTCAAAGAAATAAAAATAATTTTATTTATTTAACACGAAAATCAATTTTTGTTGTTGTAAGTTGAAATCTTTGTAAGGAACTTATTAAAGATGATATTTTTGTAATTAATTGTAAATAGTTAATTATTATTTAATTAAATTAATTAAAATTTACATTATTCTTATTTTAAAATAAATAAAAAGCACCTTTGGTCAAGAAAGAAAAAGAAATGTTTCCTAGATACGTTAGAATTTGAATTTAGAACGAGGAGTCGTGTGTCTATAATTAGATTTTGCATCGCAACAAACTGTTATTTGTTTCGCAAAAATAAACAGAAGTTTCAATGGTAAAAAACAATATATCACGGGAGCCGGAAATTCCGAATCAATCGGAATTATTGATAGAATGTAAATAAAGACGATTTCAGAACGTCCGTTGTTTGGAATTCCCTTAAAAATAGATCAAAATATTAATATAAATTATATCAATTGCCTTATGTGGATATATATATAATACAATTTTAGGTTATAAATACAATATATTATGTAAGCGCATTACTTCAAAACAACTGCACCTATTTGTCAAATTCTTTTTTTGCTGTATTTTTAATTGTCAGAACACGGTTTGTAGAAAAAAGAAAATGTTACAAATTTGAGATAAAATATCTATATAAAAATGTAGATGAGTGAGTAAGAGGGAAAATTTGGTCCTAGGTTCTTTATAAGTACAGCCGCGCGAAGCCAGGGCGGATAGCTAATAAGAAAATAAAGAGCAATCCTCTATAATAACACGGATATTTTTCATTGAACGGAAACCTTAGGAGGTGGCAAGGCCGCGAAATCGATTAGGTAACACGTTAGAACAGAAATATGGTCCACTACCCATTGAAAAACAAATTCCATAGACAGTTTACACATACAAATTGTTTAAACTTGTGCATTAGCATCTCCTTTGTTTCTCCAACTATTTGTTATTTTAGTTTTCGTTGTTTCTTTGAATATATAATACTGTGATGCAACGTATGACCTATTTAAAATGCTGGCATGTTGTTGGTTTTGTATTCAAAAATCGAATGCGTTCTTTTTAATTTCAAAAAAAGAGCCTGCATTTACATTGTACTGTAATGTTCTTCCAATAGTTTAAAAATTAGTGGGCTTCATTTTTTTTTTAATTTTTCATCGTTTTGAGCGTCTGATTATTTTTGCAATCGATAGGTAGTATTCCCGTATGGTCCCACGTTGTTATTGCCATGAGTAAAGTAGTTTTTTTACGGAGCAAAATCTTATATTGCGTTAATTTTTTATTTGCTATTGTATTGTTCCTATAGGATTTTGTCACGGTTAAAACAGTTGTTTTTTTTTTCGTGAAGCAGATTCTCAATTATTTTTGCAATTGATTCTCTATTTGCTCCCTTATTTGTCCCATATTAATTTTGTCACGATTGAAGCCGCTATTTTTTTGTGGAGCAAAATTTTAAATTGTTCTATTATTATGACAATATATTGAAGAAAGCACAGCAAATCCATTTCAATTTGTGGCCAGTGTATAACGGTGCCATATTCGCCTTGGCCGGCCGACAATCAAATTAGTCGTGTTTCGTGAGCGAGTACTTCACAATAGTTAGGCAGACTACGTTAATTGAGCTAAAGGTGTAGATGTTTGAACTATATCGGTTTTTAATTCACTGCAATTGCAGTTAGTGGGAGTATCTTACAAACCCACGGCCACTTTCTACCATCGTACGGCTTGCCATCGACAGGGAGTTCACCCTCATACCCGACAGCCTAGATGGTCGGGTACAACGCAGTTTCAGAGATGTTTTCTCCCACGAATACTCAGGTTATGGAATGAGCTCCCTGCCGAAGTTTTCCCAAGAGACTACAGAATGGGGTAAATAGGTTTCTTCAGGGTCGGCAACGCGCGCGTAATAGCCCTGGTATTGCAGGCGTTCATAGGCTATGGTAACCGCTTACCATCAGGTGGGCCGTATGTTTGTTTTCCACTTCAGTGGTACAAAAAAAAATGTTGCACGGAGTTAAAGAATGTCGATCGCATCAAGACCTTACTCTTACGTACTTTGCTTGACAATTTTTTCCCTTGTTTAAAAAAATATAAGTGCCACATCATCATCATCATATCAGCCTTTAACCGTCCACTGCTGAACATAAGCCTCCCCCTTGTGGGGTTTTGCTAGTAGTTGCCACGCTTGGTAGGTAGACGGATTGGCAACCGCAGATAGGTTTTGGAGATGTTTTAAGAGGACTGCTGTTGCCCATACCTCGTCCTCTCTCAGTCGCCTCTTACGACATCCACGAAAAAGGAAGGGATTGCCTATTCTTTGCCGGGACCGATACGGTGATAAGCGAAAAGCGCTACCTATCAATACACCAGAGGGAGATGCAAACACTACTGCTTTACGGTTGAAACACGAATAGGACAGAGGTACCCAAGCAATCGACTTTTGTACAAAGTCTTTCTCTGGTATAGTGTTTAGATAAATAAATATATATCTTTAAATGACATTTATGTATGTCATGAAATAAGTAACAAACAATTGCTAATAAATTACATCAAACAGACATCATTTCTACATAGACAAGACATAGACAAGCAATAGTTTTAATGTAAAATTACAGTAAACATATATATTGAGTATGTAATAAATTGTAAAATGCATGTCTTTGATTTCTATGATGTAGTTGACTAGCTGTACCCGGCGGCTTTGCCCGTGGTCGTATCATGATGTTAAATAGCCCATATAGTTTTTCTCAAGAAATAAGCTCTCAAATGCAAAAGGAATTTTTCAAGTTCGACTAGTCGTTCCAGCGCGTTCACGCAATCAAAAAACTATACCGTTTTATATGTTAATATAGCTATGCTCCCCTTATGGGAAGGGCCTATGTCCAGCAGTGGACAGCTAACGGCTGATATAATAATTAGAATAAAAAAAATAGTTCTGCTATTTAAGTGTTAACTGTCCACTGCTGAACATAGGTAACATAGGCCTGCCCCATTATGGGGTTTTGTCAGTTGTCACGCTTGGCAGGCGGGTTGGCAACCGCAGTTAAGCTTTTGATGAATGACGGGACGCTGCTGCCTATCCCTCTACCATTAAGTTCCCTTAGTCGCCTCTTACCACACCCACAGAAAAAGAAGGGGTTTTTTTGATGGGTAAAAATGGTATGGTAATCCCGCCTGCGCTAACGGGATACGCTGGCGGAGCACCAGTGAAGGATGATAGATGAGAATGAAAACAGGCCAGTTAGCCCATCATGATGAATTCATTAGGAATTATCTATGATAGTGTCGAGGAAGAACCGCGAGGAAGTCGACCTGGTTGGGTATATTGCCAACAATGGGATTCTCAGTCTCCATTACTAGCAATCCCTTTCCCCCCGGAAAGGAAGGGGTAGCCTATATCTCTATACTGGGACTACACGGCATTTTTATTATTAAACATTTATCATTAACGTTAAGTTTTTCTCTCGCCACATATTAATTTTTTCACATTTGAAACCGTCTTTTCCTTTAATCAAAACTCAAAATCCACTTGTTGCGAAGCAAATCTGCTTATTACCTGTTAATGGAACACGTTTCGAAGTTCTAAAATTAAATATTTTTAATTCAACGAGTCTAAGGAAAATTCTAGCGTATGCCATATATTTTATTCATTTTAGAATAAGAATAATGAGATAATAATGTATGCGTGAAACATTTAATTTGTCTATTTGTTCGTAGTTTTTATTTTTTAAATAAGAACCTTGTTTTAAAATAAGAACGGTCTATTTGTTCGTAATTTTTATTTTTAAATAAGGACATTGTTTTAAAATAAGAACGCGATCCTAGAACGATCATTGTACAATATTAATTTTTGAATTGAAGTCGCTTTTCTATTTTGCGGAGCAAAATCTTGTTGTTTGTTTAAACGCTCCCATTTTTAAACCTCGACGCAAAGAGAGGAGTGTTATAAGTTTGATGTGTTTGTGTGTCTATATGTGCTGCTGGTATCGTCGCTCCTAAACGTATGGGAAGATTATGTTATGGATTTTTTTTTAAACTGATGTAATCGCGATCTTAGCTATTTATGATAATTTGGCCTATTCAGGCGTATCAAGTTCATCAGTTCTTTTTATAGATATATTTCTGTCGGGCCTTTTTTAAATATTAAAAATAAATTTATAGTTATACCATTTTCATATCTCTGGCTATTAGAACCTGGCTCCTATAAAAGTAACAAATTGACACCGCCTAAAAAGGGTACATGCACCGTTAACCGTCCACCCGGCACAACAAAGTAACCGCAGCGAGCGGCGGCGACGGGACACGGCAAACATTACACAGCGCGTGCAAACCAAACAGCGCAGCGTGTTGAACCAATTCACACATAGCTGGTGACAAACGACACAGTACGGGCCGGTGGTGATAGCAGAACGGTGGCACAGTAAATAGTACATTCTGAATATTCACCGCAACATTGTTTCATTGGATGATTGTATTTTTCAACCGATTTCAGAGAAGGATGTTCTCATTTCGGTTGTATTTTTTTGTTTCTTACCGAAAGAATATATGTATCTCCAGTCACCACTGGAGTCAAACTCGCGCGGTCGTACGCGTCCACCGCCCTTTGTTTGATTTTGATCCTGCATTGCTAACAATGTCATTCATCTGATATTTATTTATAATATACTAGCGACCCGCCCCAGCTTCGCACATTATATCACGTCACATTAGGAACCTATAAAATTATCAATGTTTCTCTACTATATTATGCATGTATTATACATATAAACCTTCCTCTTGAATCTCTATCTATTAAAAAAACCGCATCAAATTCCGTTATGAATGTTTAAAGATCTAAGCTTACATATTGGGACAGACAGACGGGTAGCGACTTTGTTTAATACTATGTAGTGATCTGTCACATATGTCTCCTATTAGGGTAGCCAGAAACTACTTTATCGACCGACTTAAAAAAACGAGGAGACGAAAATCTTCTTGTTTTTTTAATTCGGTTGAATCATTATTTTTATGATCGTTACCTCATAACTCTGTCAGTTGTAAACCGATTTGGAAAATGCTTTTTTTTGTCTGAAATTTATAATTTAGTAGAAATAGAAATTTTGTCGTTTATTTTTAAATCAAAATGTAATACAATCTTAATTACTGATAACCTTTTGTAAATCTTTATATAAAAGATGGTTTATTGCTAGAGTTAAATAAACAATTAACATTGTTCTTGGAAAGTGTCCGGAAATGTTTCCAATTATTTTCTAATGTATTAATTTCCTCTCTAATCTCTATCTCTAAATTTATTATCATGTTTTATTAAATATTGTTATTACTTTAAAAATATTGCAAAATATGATTTCATTTGTACATGACTTACTTAAGAGTTAAGATAGGTGTGTCTTACTATGTCAAATATATCGATGCACTAACATATTTTAATGTAATAAATTAATTTATTTATATCAACGCATTTCCATTGCTATTCAGCGTGGAAATGCAGCAAGTATCCTAGGTACCCTACCAGCTGGCAGCTATCTTTAAATATATATATTTTATTTTTTAATTATTTATTTCTAATTATATATCTAGATTAACTATCTCTTCTATTTAGATATTTATAGTTTATGGTTACTAAGATATAGCATTATGATGTATTTATATATATAACTAAAATATTATACTTAGATATTTTTTCATTAATTGTAAGAAAAATTACTTTAAATTGTTAAAAAAAGATAATGTAAATATAGTGGATTTGCACTAAAATTAAACAGCAAAAGAACACTGAGAAGAAGAAAAGAGAAGAAGAAGAGGAAGTCAACGCATAATCTGTTAATGAAGAGAGCTATCCGTCGACAGTATTGCCAGTAAACACTGTCATGGAGTTGCTCTCTTTATGAACGGATGCTGACTCTACTGTTGGCAAGAACCGAAGAAACATACTGATGCATTGTTCATTGGATTTCTTTTAAGTATTATTTAATTTGTTTTAAAAGTTTAAAATTTGTCTTTTCAAAAGTTGCAATCTGTTGCAATCGATAGCAAAAAACGAGAAGGTTAGTAATTCGATTAAGTATATTTTGCGTGAATTTACAGGGTACAGAGGAATAACACCTGAGTCCTCAGGAATGGGAACGCATTTATCGTGGGTGAAACAGTATACTCTGTTATGTCCATGGTACTACTCATGTCTATAGGCGACAGTTACCACTTTCCATCAGGTGGGCCGTCATCTTGTTTGCCATTCTAAGTTGTATAAAATCATTCATCAATCAATCAGTCATTAATAAACCTATGATTTAGAATTTTTTTTTTTTTCTTATCTGGAAGGATATTCTTACTTTCCAATCCAAATGTCCAAATGTTCCAATAAAAAAAAAAACAAATTTATATTCCCAATTAAATTACTTCCCATAGACAATTTCCAATAGTTTAGTTTTTAAAGTAAAATAACTGGTTTTGCTACTATTGATCTCGGTTTTTTTATGGGACAAAATCTTTAATTATTAAATAAATCTTTGGAAGTAGGGACAGGCTGTTAGTAAAGGAATAGTACTGATACTTGTTTTTTTGTTCTATGGTACGGGCTTTTTAAAAATTCGTTGATATATAGAAAGCTACATTACCAGCAAGTGACGTGGGCTAAATTTTATTTGATTAAACCTTGCGAATCTGGGCGAGACGTTAGTAAAGTTTTATTTTTATATTATATAAATTTAAATTTAACTCATCTTTATTCAAATAGACTTGTTTGCAAAGTTTTTTAATCGACAATTTTTTTAATCTACTGCAGGTTTCGGAACGTTATTACCTGTTCAGAAGAGCCCGCAAGAAACTCGACAGTTACTCTTTTAAATCTCTGTTAACAATATGTGTATTTATTTAAATATACTATGTCTATTTTTTTTCGATGGCTGAAAATGGTATGGTAACCCCGCCTGCGCTAATGGGATACTTTGGCGGAGCACCAGTGAAGAATGATAGATGAGAATGAAAACAGGCCAGTTAGCCCATCATGATGAATTCATCAGGAATTAACCATGATAGTTTCCAGGGGGAACCGCGAGGAGGTCAACCTGGTTGGGTATATTGCTAGCAATGGGATTCTCAGTCTCCATTACTAATAATCTCTTTCCCCCCAATTATACTATGTCTATTACATGATCAAGCCCTTGCATGTTCGACTAACACCATGCACATTTGTCATACAGGTAATAGTTCAGTGTGTAATAGGCATTATAAATACTTGTTTATATATATATATATATATATATATATATATATATATTATTTTTAGCCGTTAACTGTCCACTGCTAAACATAAGCCTTTCCCATAAGCGGAGTTTTGCTAGAAGTTGCCACACTTGGCAGGCGGGTTGGCAACCGCAGTTAGTCTTTTAGAGATGTTTTAAGAGGACTGCTATTGCCCATCCCTCGTCCTTCCTTAGCCGTCTCTTACGACACCCACGGGACAGGAAGGGGTGGCCTATTCTATGCCGGGTCCACACGGCGGGTTTATATACTGTACTTGTTTTTTTTTTTTTTATGATACGGGTTTTTCGATCAAGCCACGAGTGAACGACCTACCTTCGAGTAGATAGGTACAATACAATAAGAGATTAGAAATATTTTTCCTTATAAATTTATCACATAACAGCCAGTCAGTTTCCGTAGCGCCGCTTTCTTACGAGTAATATTGAGTAACGTTTGCTCAGAGCGACACTATCAGCCGTCGGCTTGTTTGGTTTGCTTATCAGCACGCTGAATCTCATATCAATGTGATAACAGTTAGATAAAGTAAAGAATTTTATAAGCATTTGTTTGAGAACGCGTCAGTGAGATGTGGGTAATTTGCTGTGGGATTACACCGTGGAATATTCCATGATAATGTTGTAATTAACATTCATAATTGGAGAATCATTGTTATTTTAAAGAGACACTGTGTAAGAATGTCGTCATAGTCGTAGAATACTGACGGATCTGATAAATATTATATATATATATATATATCCGTCAGTATTCTACGACTATGACGATATAATTCTTGTAGTATGTAAATTTAAGTCTAGCCTTGTAACTATACACACACACACACATATATATATATATATATATATATATATATATATATATATATATATATATATATATATATATATATATATATATATATATATATATATATATATATATACACTAGCGACCCACCCCGGCTTCGCACGGGTACACATTACATCACATTAGAAACCTCTGAAATTATCAGTGTTTCTCTACAATATTATGCATGTATTATACATATAAACCTTCCTCTTGAATCACTCTATCTATTAAAAAACCCCGCTTTAAAATCCGTTGCGTAGTTTTAAAGATTTAAGCATACATAGGGACGGACAGACAGCGACAGCGACAGCGACTGTTTTATATTATGTAGTAATGATATGTATATAACACGACTCCCGTGGAAGGTTTATATTCATAGGACTGTCACTTGGACCCTTTTTTTGTTACCATGCGACTAAATGCTGGAATAACATACCTAACCCCTTCAGTTGGGGGGAAAGGAATTGGTAGCAATGGAGTTCGACATTGCTAGCAATATGCCCTATCGGGTCGACCTCCACGTGGTTCCCTCTGGTAACCATCGTGAACAGTTCTTGTTGAATTCGTCACGGTGGGCTGACTGACCTGCTTAATCCTCATCTGTCATCCCTCACTGGTGTCCCGCCGGTGTATACTAATAGGGCGGGTGGGGTTGCCATTCCATTATCACCCATCACAAAAACCCTTTCCGTTTCTTGTAATTGTTTGTATCTATAATTTTACTACTGTAATTTTTTGGAAAAAACAATAAAGAGTATCTATCTAGCGCCGTGTAGGTCCCGGCATAGAATGGACCACCCCTTCCTTTACCGTGGTTGTCGTAAGAGGTGACTAAAGAAGCTTATGGTGGAGGGATGGGCAGCAGCGTCCCTTTGAAAACATCTGTAAAACTCAAACTGCGGTTGCCAACAGTCTGCTAACTGTGGCAACTACTGTCGAAACTCCCCTTATGGGGAAGGCTTATGTTCAGCAGTGGACAGTTTAACGGCTGAAATAAATAATAAATCTATCATTTATTTCATTGATAATTTAATTTACAAAACAAAAAAAGTACAAAAGGCGTGATCAATGCTAATGCCATTCTTTAACAGGTTTTTCAACAGTCTGATTTGGATGTAAACACTGTTTACATCTACTATATTAGGTACATTTAATGTTTGAATTAGACGAGAGATAACAGGCATCCAACGTAAGTGCTATAAACTAATCAAACAAAACAAAACAATCTAGATTGTTTAGTGTATTGTTCGTATGACGCGAATAAGTACATGGAATCTTGTAAACAGGAAATGAGGAGAAATCTTAATTTGTCTCAAATATTTTACGCGGTTACGTCACTAATTTTCAAATTGCTTGGATAATATTTAAGAAAGATACAGTTGCATAAGGTACAATTTACAATTTTTATAATTTATATTCAACGAGGAAATATCTGCATTACCATCAGTCACCAAACTAGGCCAGACCTGTCTTGGGGACTATGAGTGCGGTTACCTATTTATTAGTACACTATATTTATTATCATAATTTTTTTTTGCAATTGAAAAAGTGTATTCCCGTGTTAATTCTGTTGTAATTTTAGAATGATTGAAACTGCCGTTGTTTTTTGTGGAGTAAAAAAAATTGCTTGTTATAAAGCAGGAAAAAGCACCAGAGGGACACTTTGTACTAAAGTCGTTTGTTTGAGCACCTCTGTCCCATTTTTTTTAATGCATGATTAATGGAATAGTAACCCCGCCTGCGCTAACGGGATACGCTGTGAGGGATGATAGGTGAATAATGAAAAAAGCAGGTCAGTCAACCCATCGTGACGAATTCAATGATAAATTAGTCACGATGGTTTCCAAGGGGAACCGCGTGGAGGTCGACCTGATACGGTATATTGTTAGCAATGGGAACTAACTTCCTCAGTACTAACAATCTCTTCCTCCCAGCCTCTGCCCCATTCGTGAAGCAGTTGTGTTTGTATGGCTGTGTTTTGGTTTGGAGGGTGGGATATGGCAGTGAATTTACAGGGTATAGAGGAATAACACCTGTGTCCTCAAGAATGGCAACACATGGGAGGTATCATGGGCGAAACAGTATACTCTGTTATGTCTGTGATACTGCTCATGTCTATACGCGACGGTTACCACTTACCATCAGGTGGGCCGTCAGCTTGTTTGTCATTCTAAGTTGTATAAAAAAAAAAAACGTTAAATATTACTTATAATACATAAAAAAATTAGCAAACAAAAAAGCACCTATTAGGTACAGGTCACAGGTTAAAGTATGATATAAAGACAGAAATTCCTTCTGTAATAAAATTTTGTTGTTTTCTACATGTACCATTCTGAGAAGGACAAAACTGTTGATAATAAAATGATGGAGAAAAGGACAAAATTTGAAATTTATTAAAAAGTACAGTACAGTAGGCGCGGCAAGACCATTGTAAATGCATACGTTTATTACTTAGCAGGAAATAATTTGAAGATAATATGACTTAATATATTCTATTGTACTATATGTTAGTCACCAATATTATCTACATTGATAATTAATTAAAATAATTGTGATACGACACAAAATTGATATCAGTGTGATCGTAGCGGTGTTGAATTAAAAATGGCGTTCAATTTATGTTATTTTATTGTTTGTATATTGTTTTATTTCATTGACAGAGTGAATTGTGACATTTTGTGCGAAGCAGGATTTTGCTCTGTAAGTTATTGTTTTGTGGAAAATTGTGGCTGAGTTTTTATATGGTGATGTGGTAAGAATGTAATGAACAATGTGTCATCACTTCTTTTCTTCTCGACCCTTAGATATCTCAAGGGCGGTTATAGTGAACAAAGCATCAGTATAATTAAAGATTGTGTCTCACAAAAAAAAAAACAATTTCAATTGTGACACGACCAGTTGCTTTGATCTAAAAATTAAACTACTACATAATACTAAAAATCGGTTCAGATTTTGATAAAATTTCTATGGGACCAATCTGTAAGTATTTCTTTTCAGATAAAACAAGAATTTTTTAAACCAGTTTAGAATGAATGGAGTTATGAGGTAACTAATTAAAAAAAAATACAACCGAATTGAGAACTTCTTCTTTTTGAAGTCGGTTGAAAATAAAAAAAAAATTTTTGAATGAACGAAACCTTTTATAGACTAAAAACTCGTGCACAGAATATGATGTATTCATATTGGGCTTCTAATAAATACTTATTAAGAAATTTAAATTTCGAATTAGTATTTTTTTTAATTTTCAGTCTTATAGAGACGAAGTAGGATGTATATCTCCGGTTGTGAACTGTCGCGCTAACAATGCGACCCACAAAGGTATATGGCTGCCATCGCCGACGCTATGCAACTGTTGCGAGTATTGCCTGCCGTTATATGGTAAATATATTTAATTTTTTCCACCGGACGACCGTTTTAGGTGTCCTAGAAATGTAGGAATGTGTCGTGAATTCAGAAATAAATAATTTTTTTATACAACTTAGAATGGCAAACAAGATGACGGCCCACCTGATAGAAAGTGGTAACCGTCGCCTATAGACATGAGTAGTACCATGGACATAACAGAGTATACTGTTTCGCCCATGATACCCCCCATGCGTTGCTATTCCTGAGGACTCAGGTGTTATTCCTCTGTACCCTGTAAATTCACGCCATATCCCACCCTTCACAATTATGTGGTTGTTATATTATATTTTATCATCATCATTTCAGTTGTCAATTGTCCACTCCTGAACATAAGCCTTCCTCGTAAGAAGAGATTTGCCAGTACTTGCCACGCTTGGCAGGTAGATTGACAACCGCATTTAGACTTTTAGGGATGTTTTATTCTATATATTATATTTTGCAGTAATTAAATTACAATCAAATAATAAATAATAGTTTTTACATAGTGGCCTTTATGTTTAAACATACAGTAGTACTTTTTATTTCATTATTAAAAGGCTAAAATTATTGCCAAGACAACGATATGTTGCCAGCATCAAAATATGATTGGCCTTAATTTACAACATTTATTTACATATTTACTAGCCACTTCTCGCAGCATTGTCTGATTCTAACTATGTAGTTCCCGCATATCATTCCCATTAGAACACTTCATGAATCCGGTGTTATATTGTATTATATACTTAAATGATAATTACATACCTTCATAAAGTTTCAGCCAATTCAACTGATCGGTTATTTTATAGCATTTTACATATGATTATTTAAATTGATATAACTTTTTTATTTATTAACCGATTGAAATAAAATAAAAATTAAATGGTAAGTGGAACAATCCGCAATGCTGTAGTCAAGTCGGTTTAGGTGCATAAACGTACAGACAAATAAACAAAAATTCAAAAAAATATTGTTTTTCTTATATATCTTCTATGTACAGACAGCGACCAATTACGATTTTATTATATGTATAGATAGATGAACAAGACAGCTTTACGACAAAACATTTAATAATATCAATGCAGACTATATATGTCATGACAAGTTGTAAGGCCAGGATATAAGTGCATATCTAATATATAAAATTCTCATGTCGCGGTGTTTGTTATCAAAGTCCTCCGAAACGACTTTTATGAAATTTTGTGTGCATATCGAGGAGGTCTGAGAATCGGCCAATATCTATTTTTCATACCCCACTTTAATAAGGATGGCCCACCCCTAATTTTTTTTAAATGTTTTTTACAAATTTTTTAATTTTTAGTTATTATGATTTAGCATAAAAAATACATGCAACTTTAAATTTTTACCCTTTTATGATCAACTCCTATTTTTTTAACGTGATTTTTATATGCCGCAATATGGTTGTAAGATGACAATCGAATATAATAATTGTAGTACGATATATTTTTATGTATAGCTCTAGAAATAATGTATATGGTAAAACAAAGTTTGCCGAGTCAGCTAGTATCATAATATAATGCTTGATATATTAAAATTTTACAGGTGAAAACCACCACTGCAGTCTTGGCGGGCCTGGTACAGGAACCACCGTCGGTAGATGTGGCGATGGATTAACCTGTGAGGCAGCTAGCAGCGGGGGCAGCTTCTGTACCAGAAGTAAGTGTTAAGAAGCACATTTACACGTTCTTAATCACAATAGATAAATACTTTGAATATATCCAGGTACGAATTATAGACGATCTCGGTGCCCCAGCGGTAACCACTAGGGTTGGATAATATACAGCAATATCTATATGTTTCAATATCTATATATTGTTATAATATTGACTCAATAGCAGATTTTTTTTTGATGGGTGAAAATGGTATGGTAACCCCGTCTGCGCTAACGGGATACGCTGGCGGAGCACCAGTGAAGGGTGATAGATGAGAATGAAAACAGGCCAGTAAGCCCATCATGATGAATTCATCAGGCATTAACCATGATAGTTTCCTGTCGATATTGCAATGGGATTCTCAGTCTCCATTACTAACTATCCCTTTCCCCCCATAGCAGATATATTACATATCGGTTATCCAATATATAAGACATGAGTGTTCTAGGCTGTGTCCTCAGATATTAGTTGCCTGGTTCCCCATAACACAGGGTGTTCTAACTTAAAGATCAGACAATTGGTGTGGTTGTGTGGCATTTAAAAAAACATCAAAGCCTCTGACGTGGCTTCCTCGAACACTGGAACCCGTCTGCACTCAAAAAAACATCAATAGTTGTCGAGATATAACATCTTAGTTCTCAGAAATGGCAACGCATGAGGGATTTTTAATAGATGCTAATGGAATGCTAGCCCCGCCTGCGCTACCGGTATTCGCTGGTGGAGCACTAGTAAGAGATCACAGGTGAGGATGAAGGCAGGATAAATACAGCATGATGGATTTAAAGGGGACCACAGGGAGTTCGATCTAACAAAGTATATTGCTAGCAATATAGGGTGTATTGCAAGCTAGGTC
Source organism: Galleria mellonella (assembly GCF_026898425.1). NCBI lineage: Eukaryota > Metazoa > Arthropoda > Insecta > Lepidoptera > Pyralidae > Galleria > Galleria mellonella. The sequence continues at coordinate 3,830,230 of NW_026442097.1, forward strand.
ATCCTCCACAACACACAACACGGTGCCTCTTTGAAACCTTTGTGTTGTATTCCAGGTGTATTCATCACGATGGGCTAACTGACCTGCCTTTTCATCCTCACTAGTACTCCGCTTGGGTATACCTATTAGCACAGGCTGTATTGCTACTTCATAATCATGTATTAAAAAAATATTTGGCTAATTTCAGTGGACACAGAGTGTCATAGGGCGCAAGATGATTATGACGACCGTTACACGAGAGGAGAGACAGGCGTGCTGGAAGAACGGCCGAACTGCGACGGGAAGGGGAACTACTCGACATTCTCCTGTATTCCTACACAGACGTAAGTCAAAAACTTTTTCAACTTCCAGCAACTGTATTTCCGAACCGATACGAGAACATAACCTTCAAGAAAAGAGCATATTCCTTTTTTAAAAGACCGGCAGCACACCTGCAATGCCGTTGGTGTTGTGGGTGATCATGGGCGGCGGTAGTCACTTACCATCAGGTAAGAGCCGCATGCTCGTTTACCTCCTGTGTATAAAAATTATAAAATAAAACTATGGCAGTGTCACTTTTAAACGATTTTAAAAAGTTATACGCTGTAATTTTCGCACTGATTACCGACTGTCCAAAAAGCAGTGTAATGTTTTTAAGGTTCATGTACTGACTTATGTTAGTTTTTTTGTTCCATTATAACTGTTAAATTCCTGAATCGATTTTAATGTGTATGGTGTTGTTAGTATGCGAGAATTTATATATATATATATACACATATATAATATTTTAAATTTCAATATGGCGGTTGAATAGTGTGGAATCTTTTTTTTTTTTAATATTTTAAGGGCTTTTACCTTCTTCAGGTATATCAGTCCTATTGTACCCTGAACTGATTTCTCCAACAAAACTAATGTGGAAAATAAAGTTTAAGTTGTTATTTTTATTTTTTAATAATTACGTTTGTTTTTAAGTGAATTAAAATTAGGAGGAGTTTCTTATATCACCTGCAGTTTTATTTGGTGTAATGTCAATTTATCGATATTTTGATTTACATTTTAATCCTGTTTCTCATATACTGCTATTAAATATTATTTTAAATACACATGTATCATCCATTTTGATGATTCATTTCATTTCACTATTTACCACAGGGAGACTTTGTACAAAAATCGTTTGCTTGAGTACCTCTGTCCCATTCGTGTTTCAACCGTAAAACAGTTGTGTTTGCATAGCTGTGTTTCGGTTTGATGGGTGTGATATGGCGTGAATTTACAGGGTACAGAGGAATAACACCTGAGTCCTCAGGAATGACAATACATGGGAGATATCATGGGCGAAACAGTATACTCTGTTATGTCCATGCTACTGCTCATGTTTATAGGTGACGGTTATCGCTTTCCATCAGGTGGACCGTCAGCTTGTTTGCCATTCTAAGTTGTATTAAAAAAAAAAACACTGGGTTTACCTTTTTACCAGAGCAAGAGTTTGTATAAAAATCTGCTTGGATATTTCTGTCCTTCTTGTGCTTTTATCACTAAGCAGCTGAGCACACAAGTTTAGGCTGTTCGGTTTGAAAGGCCATGGCCGTAATATTACAGTACACGGAGACATAGTCGTTGGAAATACCAATGAGTAAAAGTACTACGGGCGTCACAGTGTATTCTGTGTTGCCCATAATGCTGTTGTCATTTTTCAACCTACTTCAAAGAAGGAGATTCTCAATACAGTTGTATGTTTTTTTTCAACATTTAGGCAATGCTTATTTGTTATTATAAGTTAGATAATTGATATTTTTAGTAGTAGCCTGCCAAAGATGTTAGAAACGGCTCAGAAATATCTGGAGTCGGGTTAAATACCATTGATTTGGCTTTTGCTGTCATGGTGTTATAATTGAAGCTGCTAAAAAGCCTATGTTTAATATCTATATGCATGTATATGATAACGCGAGTAGTGCTTCTTACAGGACAGGCTCAGCCTAGTGTAGGAAGTAATGATTAATTCTGTGCTAATACAAAGATACTTTATTAAATAAATATATCTTTATCTTTAATTATTTTTAATGAATAAATAAATAATTTATTAATTTCCAGATGTTTCTGCCAGTCCGAAGCAGGCGAAAGATTGTTCGGTGAAGTATTATATTTGGGGACGCACACGAAACAAAATATGCATTGTGGTTGGTATGAAGTATAAATAATTAAAATTGTGGTGAAACAAGTTATTTTGATTTAAAAACTAAATTACTGAATTAATTTGGATTAAATTTCTATGGGACCAATCAGTTAGTTGTCACCTCATAACTCCGTCAGTTGTAAACCATTTTGGAAAATTCTTTGTTGTCTAAAAGGTGTGATCCCAATTTTATTAAAATCGATTCCATAATTTAGTTTTTAAATCAAAATAATCGGGTTTGCTACGTTTGGTGTATTACTTGTTTATAAATTGTTTATAATTACTCCTCTCCATCCAAAGGTTGGCTGGAAGAGATCGCTTTTAGCGATAAGGTCGCCCATTGTTTTCTCACTGTGATTATTTCTTGTAATTGTTTATTTAATATATATATATATATATATATATATATATATATATATATATATATATATATATATATATATATATATATATATATATATATATATATATATTATATATTATATTATAATATGCTTCGTTACGTATAAAGTTAAATAATAAAAAAAATTTGAAAAGTATATTAAAGTTGATAATATAAACACAAAACAATAATTATCGCTGACAATTTGCTTTAATCGAAGCACGTCTAAATTGAAATGACCGCATGAATGACATAACAACGTGCTTGTACTGTCAACATTGAAAAAAGTTTAATTTGACAGCACAATCCCCATCTTAAAAAAAGTTTGAATTTGACACAAAAATCCCCATTAACAAAATGATCCGCCATTTATTGAATTCATTGTTACAAAAAATGTGATACATGAAGAACCGCTCGACTGATTTTGTGCAAACTTCACATAAACCATCTACATAGTCCGAACAAAGCCTAAACATGTGGTTTGGATAGGTGAGTCCGTTCTTGAGTTATAAAATTACAACGAAAAGTGGCATTAATTTATATATATATAAATTATATATATATATATATATATATATATATATATATATATAATAATATAAATTATATATATATATATATATAAATTAATGCCACTTTTCGTTGTAATTTTATAACTCAAGAACGGACTCACCTATCCAAACCACATGTTTAGGCTTTGTTCGGACTATGTAGATGGTTTATGTGAAGTTTGCACAAAATCAGTCGAGCGGTTCTTCATGTATCACATTTTTTGTAACAATGAATTCAATAAATGGCGGATCATTTTGTTAATGGGGATTTTTGTGTCAAATTCAAACTTTTTTTAAGATGGGGATTGTGCTGTCAAATTAAACTTTTTTCAATGTTGACAGTACAAGCACGTTGTTATGTCATTCATGCGGTCATTTCAATTTAGACGTGCTTCGATTAAAGCAAATTGTCAGCGATAATTATTGTTTTGTGTTTATATTATCAACTTTAATATACTTTTCAAATTTTTTTTATTATTTAACTTTATACGTAACGAAGCACGTACCGGGCCGCTAGTTATTTATATTTATAATAAGTTTACTATTGTAATCTTTTGGAGGAAACAATAAAGAGTATCTATCTATCTTATCTACTTAGTATCTTTTGTGGAACATCATCTTAAATTCTTAGATTATATAGATAGAGCACCGAGTCTCAAATACGAGTCAACTTTTTGTCAACTAATTGTCAAATTAGCTGACTCGTTTTATGTCAATGTTCTATATATGTACTTACGCACATAATATATATTGATGTATCTATATTTAATTATTTAATAAATAAAATATTTTTTTACGCGTAAAAGTGACAAAGGAAACACTCATAACTATTTATCTCGCAAAATTTGTATGAAAAATTTCACCCACTTTTCTTGAAGATTTTGTATGGAGACACTCTATCTATATAATCTAAGTTTAAATTATATTTCCATCAGGTTGTTCCCGTTTCCACGAAAGGATGAGGAGAAGCATCAGTCCTGGCGTTCGGCTACCGGTGATTGGTCCTCGTTGTACGTCTGATGGCAATTTCAACCCTATACAATGTGTAAATAACATGTGTTATTGTGTGGACACAATCACAGGGGAGATTTTGCATGGACATGGAAAGATGAAGATCGATTTGAACGAGGAGCCCATAGCTAATTTGACTTGTTGTAAGTATTTATTAACAAGATATTAGAGTATGGGGTTCTTGAAAAAGGTATATTAAAGTTTCTTCAAGTGCACGCACGTGACACCCCTAGTGTTGCAGGCGTCGATAGGCTACAGTGACCGTTTACCATCAGACGGGCTGTATGTTTATTTGCTACCTTTGTAGTATAAATAACAAAGCTGTTTTAATGGAATTTAGAATGAAAAAAGAAAGTTCTTAATTTGGTTGTATTTTTTTAATTATTAAAATTTCTATACAATTCTTAATTTTGCTTACATAGTATTCTTTAGTTTTATTTATCGAAAGATCTTTTTAGATAACCGCAACTTAGACCTATTTCCTGAGCAGTCCACCGGCGAACCGCCATACAATTACACAACTCCGTGCTTTAACAAAATGAACGAGACGATAAATCTTATTCTTAAGAGTGAAAAGGACGGATATAACATGGATTACTTCAATACAATCCCTGAGTGTCTACCAGACGGAACGTATGGCAGGATAGCTAGGACGCGTAATGGAACGTGAGTTTCTTATACAATTTGGAATAATAATAATATAATATCTATGGTACTATCCTTTATTATCATCATCATCGTCATTTCCGCCATTATCCGTCCACTGCTGGACATAAGCCTCCCCCATAGACTGCCATAACGTCCATTATGTATTGCTATTATTTATTTATTTATTTTTCCCAAGACTACAGCATGGGTTTCTTCAAAAGGGGATGGTTTCTTCAGGGTCGGTAACGCGCGCATAATGCCTCTGGTATTGCAGGCTTTCATAGGCTACGGTAACCGCTTACCATCAGGTGGGCCGTATGCTTGTTTGCCACCTCAGTGGTATAAAAAAATACACTTTATTGCACCAAGTAAAAAATAATAAATATATATATTCTTTATTAAACTAAAACATACAGTAACAACAATAAGTTAATAACAATGTTAGCAAAGGCGAACTTATCTCTAAAAGAGATTTCTTCCAGTCAATCTAACGCAGTGGCATAGGAAGTAGTGAGTGGGTAGCAGTAGTGCTAAACATAATAATATAGTAAATATTTATGAGAAGTGATACAAAAGGCGGCCTTATTGCTAAGCAATCTCTTCCAAATAAGATCATTACCTCTATTTCAGAAAGTATTATCCTTAATGTTGCATATACGACATCCCTATCTCATTCAGTTGGACATTGCAATTGTAGATGGCAACACTATTTAAAAAAAAAAAGATACAAATGGACGCTCCTCGGTTACTTTGTGTTTAATTTAAAATAATAATTATAAAAGTCATTTTACCCGCCCTGTCATGTAGAACATTTAATCTATGATTCCAGAGAATAACAGTTTTAATAGTTGATAATGGAATTGATCGGGGCCCCAGTGGAAGTGGATAGATGAGGATGCGTACAGGTCGGGGGAGGGGGGGGAAGGGATTGTTAGCAATGGAGTTTGACAGCCCTATTGTTAGCAATATGCCCTATTAGGTCGACCTCCACATGGTTCCCCCTGGAAACCATCGTGAACAATTCTTATTGAATTCGTCACGATGGGCTAACTGACCTGCTTCATCCTCACCTATCATCCTTCACTGGTGCCCCGCCGGTGTATACCGTTAACGCGGGTGGGGTTACCATTCAATTATCAACCATTAAAAAGAAAAAGAGCATACAGGTCCGTTTCGGTAGAATTCAACAATAAATCAATTACGGTGATTTCTAGGGGGAATTGCGTGGAGGTCGACTTATTAGGGTATATTGCTAGCAATGGGATTGCTAATCTCGATTACTAACAATCCCTTCTCCCCTCTGGCAACCACAGTTAGGACGTGGTGATGTTTTAACAGGGATGCTGCTGTTCATCCCTCAACCATTAAGTTTTTGTAATAGTTTTAATGAAATTTGGTTTATATTTATTTCATATTTACTTTTAGGAAAATCTGCGTGGACGATCGTGGACATCAAATCGATGGTTACGAAGCACTGCCATATACTCCTGAGTACAATTCTATGAATTGCAGTAAGTACACCTTGTATGAGCGACATATCTTATTACTTTTTAAACGACTTCCACGGTTCTCGGTTTGTCTGTTTTTTTTTTTATGTCTCACGAAACGCAAGTTTACGAAGTTAAAGGATTTCCCTTATTGATCCCATATATAATTTTTAGACGATACTGTTTTTCTTTGCATAAAAAAAAAAAAAAAACTATTTTTAGAAAGACACGCGATTCCTTATTCTAAATATATTTTTAAAGGAGTTATGAATGTAAATAATGCCTGTCTTATTTGAATGAGTTTTAAAAACTTACAAACCGCTTCGTTATTAATTTGTTGAGTATTTTTTTACAATGGACATGGAAACAAAAATAATTATCAAAATCGGCTGAGAAATAGCGTATACAAAAAATTCTTGTTCAAGAACTTTCACTTTAAAAAAATAATTAAGGACATCCACAATTAAATATTTTTTTTTTGCAGAATGTGCCGAGACATCCCTCGTGATGTCTAAATCGACAGAGAAGCCAGTGTGCTGTAAAAATGGCAACTTCAGAAGGATTCAATGTCGTCGGGGCCTTTGCAGGTGTGTGGATTCTGACGGTCGCCAGGACGGCCCGGACGCGGCGGATGTCACGACGTTGAAATGTTACACTAGTGATTGGAGGGATTGTTAACTTTTTTTTAATAAAAAAAAAATTATAAAAATACGAAAAAATAAATCTACGATCAACACCAATACTGTAATATAATAGGTAGATAGGTATAATATTTTATTGATATTATATTAAAATTATTAAAGTACCTACCAGTAAATTTTACTTGTTTAATACCAATTACATTATTTTATATCGTCAATTTTTTTTTTAATTAAGGTCAACGTATGTACCATGGCCTGTTTCAATAGGACCTAACGAAAATGTAAACAATTAAATAATTAACCAGTCCGTAAGATGCTCTGCTGATGTCCAACAGTAGAACGAATCAAAAGCCGATTAATTTACTGAATGTAATAATCCTTTACTAATGATCCTATTAATATTATAAATGCGAAAGTTTATAAGGACGAATGAACGGATGTCCGTTAATCTTTCACACAAAAACTACTGGACAGATTCGAATATAATTTGTTACACATGTGCGATTAGATTTTTTTTTTTATACAACTTTAAATGGCAAACAAGCTGACGGCCCACCTGATGGAAAGTGGTAACCGTCTCCTATAGATATGAGCAGTACCATGGACATAACAGAGTATACTGTTTCACTCATGATACCCCCCATGCGTTGCCATTCCTGAGGACTCAGGTGTTATTCCTCTGTACCCAGTAAATTCACTGCCATAACCCAACCTTCAAACCGAAACACAGCCATGCAAACACAACTGCTTCACGGTTGAAACAGGAATGGGACAGAGGTACCCAAGCAATCGACTTTTGTACAAAGTCTTCCTCTGGTCGGATTATATTCTAACTTATACATAGGGTACTATACACGCGGATAAAGCTTCGGTATACAGCTAGTATAATAAGAAAATGGCATTAGGATTTTTAGGATTAAAAGTTTAGTACTCACAATTGAACTTCATAAAGTTCGAATTAAGATTTATAAGATGACAAAAAAATAAAAATTATTGTATGAAGAATCCCAAGACATAAAAATCATTAAGAAAAAAAAGCTTTTCAAAGAACTGTCAACGTCAACCGTGTCAACAGTGTTGCCAATTTACATTTTCGTGGTAATATCTAGCCTTCTTTCTTTTCATTCAGTTTATAGTACATATTTTGATTTATATTGCCCTTGGCTCTAAATTTATTTCAATTTAAAATGTTATGAAAAAAAAATATTTTGGAGATATTAAAAATCGTTATAGTATAATTATACTAATTTATAAAGTTTATATTTTTAAACATATTATTGAGTGCATTCATACAAACGGCGAGTCTTGAATTGTTCAAATGTTATACTATGTATATGTGTGCGTATACTTTTTTCGGCTTTTTAGCGATTTTTGTTTGAATAAATGAATTTGATGTCAAAATTATAATTTTTTTTTATTATTTCATTTTATACGTAGCGAAACATGTACCAGTACCGCTAGTATTATTATAAAATATTTGTAATTATATATAAAACCTGTTTTTACTCTGACCAACAAAATCTGCATTAGTAAAAAAGTTAATCCGTATTTTATAAATTAAATATAAATTAATAGTAAGTTATATATAAATTATTTTTTACCAATATATAATTCTTTTTTAATAAGTAACTGAAAATATAAAAAAAAATTTGCAATTTTTTTTTAATAAATCTTAATTTTTTAATAAAAAAAATTTTAATCCCGAAAACTTATAGTTGAGTTGATAACACTGGTACTGTCACTTATTTCTTTTGTCGTTTTGCTTGTCGAATGCGAAATGTTTTTCTGAACGCGTTTTTATTTGTTTCGATGACGTGCTAGATCTAGAAAAGTTGTGTACTATATCTAATAACATTTATGGGTGTTTGATTCAATTTCTAATTACCGTTCAAGGAACATTTTCTAAGTCCTACAAGTGTTATAGGTTAGAAAGTCGGCGATCTATCTAATTCGTCATCACAATTATTTATGCCAAACTTATTTTTAGACGTCGAAACCGAATCGACAGAAATTAAATAAGTGTTACGAGGGATACCTGTCGATTATTTGTTATTGTGAGTTGAATAAAAAATGGGGTTCTTCGGATTTCTAACAAGATTTCGAGTAAGTATTATAAACAAAAAAATAGTCGAATACATTTTGTACTTTAGCCAAAATCTATTGCGATGGTTATTTTAGATACTTTTTGGCGGGAATTCAAATCTTTGGTCGTGACCTATTAATTAATTTTTAATTGTTCATACAGTGCATTTATTCCCATTAACCTTTTGTCCAATAATTATTGTTTCCTTTACTTATATTATTTGTAATATCTAACAAAAGAATCATCGCTAATATATAACTACTACATTTACATACAAAGTACCAGCTGATTTTCATACAAATTAAGAAAAAACAGTACCTAGTTGCTCTATATAGACTTGATCACTGTCTATTTAATTTGCTTAGTCTTTTACATTGGCACTTTTATATAATGAATTAAAACTTTATCAATGTTACTGTACATTATTAACACTAAAATAACAAAGTTTTGATTGTAAAATTAATTGTTATCTAAACATATCAACTAGTTGAAATTTTTTTTTATAGATGTAAATGGAATGGTAACCCTGCCTGTGCTATTGGTATATACTGGTATTAGTGAGAGATGAAAGGTGAGGAAGGGAGCAGGTCAATTAGCCCAATGTGACATGTTTCATATGAATTAACCATAATGGTTTCCAGGGGGAACCTGATAGTTTATATTGCTAGTAATAGGCCTGTTAGGACTCCTTTACTATTTCTTCTCCCCAGTTGGAATGTTGGAAGTGTCAATAAAAGTATTCTTTTGAAATTAATATTTATAATTACGTCACATGAGAGAATAGCACATTGTTTTCTTAAACTGATGCCTATGGTACTATTAATCAGAGAAGAAAAGTAATGGTTTTATAAAATACTAATGATCTGGACCAGCTTCGCATTGGTAGACAGAATTTTCGAAAATAATATATAGGCCAATGTTATTCAACTATAATATAGCTCTCTATTATATATCTAAATCAAATCTAAATCAAATGAGTAGTTTTTGAGATTAAATCTTTCAAATCAAACAATTAAATCTTTCCTCTTTATAATATTTATATAGAAAAGGTATGAACAATTATTTTGATAATAATTTGTATAATTAGATACTGAGGATCAAAATACTTTATGACCTTGCCATAAGTCTTTTCATACCCAGGAACATTTGTGGAAGCAGAAAAAACAGTAGGAAAACATAGAAAACATAAGTAATATTTTTCCAGTTTCCAAATATTTTCATTGTTATTCCTTGTTAATCTTGATAATGTAGCTTTCTATAGGTAAAAGTATTTTTATGTTTTTTTTTTTACCATGGAAGTGTCCTGCAATTTATCACAATCTCACCTGATGGAAAGCAATGATGTGGTCTATGATAGAGCTTCCAGGACCATAAATAGCCTATTCACATTTACCTTATACCTAATTGGTTTAGATTATTAGTGGCTGGATAAGCAAGTGAAAGTTGTTTTTGACTTTATACATTACAAACAAATAATCAAATCTTTCATTTTTATAACATGAGTTAAGATAATCCACAAGCTATTAGCATAAAAATAGATCGACTCAAGTGCCCTGCATGATTGATGGATCATAAATATTCACTGATAAGCTCAGCAGTTACGAGTCCAACTCTTTCATCAAAGGTTCAGTGATGCTGTGTTATTTTTAAGACACTTTGAATAAAACCGTCATTTTATTCTCAATTAATCTGAATTATTTTTGTATTGTTATCTAATTATGTCGTTAATTCTTAAATAATTTTCACAATTTCTTTTTTGTTTGAATTTGTTTATTCTTCATATAATTCTGTGTCAGTGTTTTTCTAGAACCATCCTCACTTTTATAACATTTTATGGGAAAACCTATTATTATGGGTACTAATATATAGTCTGTCCTGAGTTGTAATATTTGATTCATAATAAAAAAAAATCATGATTAATTTGTGCTATTCCGAATTTGGTATATAGAATGATGATTATGGATCAGTTTTTGAACCAACATAAAAAAAGAGGCTATTCTCAATTCAAATTATGTTTGGTACCTCAAAACTCCCTCATTAATAAACTGTGTTGGAAGAATGTTCTTTTATTTGAAAATTTAACTCTCAGATTGATATCATAGAAATATTATTAAAATATTTTTTTTATACAACTTAGAATGGCAAACAAGCCGACGGCCCGTCTAATGGAAAGTGGTAACCATCGCCTATAGACATGAGCAGTATCATGGACATAACAGAGTGTACTGTTTCACCCATGATAACCCCCATGCATTGCCATTCCTTATATATTCATATCCCACCCTTCAAATCGAAACACAGCCGTGCAAACACAACTGCTTTACGGTTGAAACATGAATGGGACAGAGGTACTCAAGCAATCGACTTTTGTACAAAGTCTCCCTCTGGTAAAAAAATCAGTTTAGTACTTCGGTTTTTAAATCAAAATTACGTCAATATAGACTTGTTATGGTTTCTTTTAATGGACGATAATGGAATGGAAACGCGGTCTGCGCTAACGGTATACGCTGGCGGGGCACCAGTGTGGGATAATAGATAAGAATAAAAAGGCAGGTCAATTAGCCCATTGTGAGGAATACACCTAGAATTCAACACGATGGTTTCCAGGTCCCCCCGCGTGGAGGTAGACCAGATAGGGTATATCGCTAGTGATGGAACTGGTAGTCCGCATTACTAACAATCCCTTCCCCCCCCTCCCCCGTCTTGATACGGTTGAAATCTAAGTTTTTTTTTTGTGAAACAGAACTTATTATTGATGTTCGGAGTTTCACTTACACGTAGATATATTATCTAAGGTGATAGGTACAGTACCTATCCCTCCTCCAAAAGTCGACCAAAGCGTGGGTCTAGAAATAAAGCGAAATCATGACCACTTTCACTTTCTCTCGAAATGTTCGCTCTAATGATATAGATAGGTATTTGTTATGACTAGGCTGGTATTTACTGGTTATTCACTAGTTGATGCATGCGACTTCGGTTGGAACCTAAGCCAGTTTCATAGTCAAATTTGCGACCCGTCCCAGTTTGGAACAGTTTTTTTTTTATAAATAATATAAAAGTCCATCATCGTCATCATCATATCGGCCTTTAACTGTCCACTGCTGAACATAAGCCTCCTCTTTGAAGGGGTTTTGCCAATAGTTGCCACGCTTGGCAGGTTGATTGGCAACCGTAGTTAGGCTTTAGAGATCTTTTAAGAGGGATGCTGCTGCCCATCCTTCGCTCTCACTTAGTCACTTACGACGTCCACAGGAAAAGAAGGGGTGACCTATACTATGCCGGAATCACATGGCCAGTCCAGTGTCAGTGCCAACAGTCCGTGTTACTGACTAATAATGTAGCTTTTGATGAAATAATTTTCAAAAAATGTTTTATTTTGATTTTTTATTTGATTTAGTACGGTTTTTTAGTTTATCCATTACAAGCAAACAAACAAATCTTTCCTCTTTATAATAATAGTTAAGATAGAAAACACTAAGACCAATACAAACATAAAAACTGATCATTTTGTAGTTTGGGAATCGAATCCGCGACCATCGGACGGTAAGGCCGGATCCGTACTATAGCGCTGCACTAGATCTCGATCTAGTAAAATATTATTACATAAAAAACAATGTGTACATTCAAACTACAGTTCAATCCCATTTCGATCAATCTCGAACCGTTTTCACTGATTACATTTTTATTACACCGAGATACAATCGATTACATCAAGAGTCGTATTGTCCCAGCATAGAATGAGCCACACCATCCTTTCCTGTAAGTGTCGTAAGAAGCGACTATGGGACCATAATGGTCGAGACATGGGCAGCTGCTGCCCTCTTTAAACATCACCAAAGCCTGTTATTGCCAACCTGCAGTGTGGTAACTCCTAAGAAAACTTCCCTTATGAGCGAGGCCCATGTTCAACAGTGGAAGTAAAGCGGTCTATTTAACTACCATGCCATTGATATCGTATTTCAGAACGATTTATTCGTAAATAGCTCTTACAGTCTATGTTGTATAAACGTAACACACACTAAGACAAAACGTACAAAATTTTACCAAATTTATATATATTCTTTTAAAACTGATTTATCGGTGTGAGCAACATTCCAATTTAATTTGCGGGTTTTGGATTTTTAAAACATTTTTTTATTAACAGTCGTTAATAAAATACCATTATACTTGGAGTGTGTATTACAAAAATATTTTTTATGGAAATGACCCCGGCTCAACCACCTCAAGCAAATCATCTATCCCCACACAATTGTTTTGGCTAATGTAATCCTTGAATAATTTATTCCGGCGCTGACCATTTGATCTGTTAGCCATTCGATATCGACCTATTGGCATTGTCGGTTTAGTTCAGCTGTTACATATTCATTTCGTGGTTATGTATACAGTACGTGAACGTCCTTGTGTACCTGATAATAAAGATGGATCTTCTATCAAAGTCATTTTAATTGCGGTCTTCTATATTATTTTTTATACAACTTAAAATGGCAAACAAGCTGACTGCCCACCTGATGGAAAGTGGTAACCGTTGCCTATAGACATGAGCAGTATCATGGACATAACAGAGTATACTGTTTCGCCCATGATACCCCCCATGCGTTGCTATTCCTGAGGACTCAGGTGCTATTCCTCTGTACCCAGTAAATTTACGCTATATCCCACCCTTCAAACCGAAAAACGGCCTTGCAAACACAACTGCTTCACGGTTGAAACACGAATGGGAAAGAGGTACCCAAGCAATCGACTTTTGACTATATCCTTATTAATATTAGAAATGAGAATGTATTCAACCGATTTCGAAGGACTACTTCGAAAAGAACGACGTTTACAATTCGATTGTAATTTTTTTATGTTTCGTACCTCATAACTATGTTAGTTTTGAACCGATTTAGAAAATTCTTTTTTTTTTATCTGAAATTATTGAAAAATCATAGAAATTTTATCAAAATCGGTTCAATAGTTTAGTTCTGAAATAGAAATGACTTTTTTTTATCAGAACAATTGTTTTTGTCTTTATTCATCTCGATTTCTTTTTTGTCGACCATAATTTTAAAATATTATCTCGCCTTTAAAATCTTTAAAACTATAATAGTATTTATGTACAGCATTATCGCATTTTCTCAGTGTAATATTTTCTTGTAATTGTATTTATTATATAATAAATTTACTATTGTAATCTTATGGAGGAAACAATAAAGAGTATCTATCTGTGATATGGAATTAGCTTTTTACCCGCTACATAGTATATCCGTATTTCAGTAGTATTAAATTAAACTAAAATAGCCCACTTGTATAGGACATATTTAAATAAGACATACAACAAAGTTTAAATTGTATATTTTATTTTGATACGTCATTGTTTAAGTTGTTGCAGGCATCCATAGGCTACATTAACCGTTTACCATCAGATGGGTTGTATGCTTGTTTACCACTTTTATGGTATAAAATAAATTTAGACCTGCATATCTGAAAAAAAAACTGCATCCAATATGGTGCAGTGATTTTTGCGTTATGCCGGAGCAAACTTACAAATTAATTTTTGAAAAAATATTATTTGGACTTCTGTTTCACTTATATATAATTTTTTCTTAAATATCTCATATGTACAAATATAAAGTCGTCACAATTTTGTTATCATCATCATCATCATCATCATCTCGGCCATTTTCTATCCACTGCTGAACATAGGTCTTCAATTTTGTTATATTAGCAAGAAATTTTTTTTTAGGTGATTTCAAAAATAAAGTACTCTGTTCCTATATATTTTTTTCATCCCAGTGTTGATTCCATTATAAGTATTTAAATTACGGTGTTTGGTCCCGGCATAGAATGGGCAACTCCTTTCCTGTGGTTGTCGTAAGAGGTGACTAAGAGAATTTAATAGTCGAGACATGAACAGAACTGTCGTTGTCAAACCCAACCCAAGCGGGGAGAAAGGGATCGTTGGCAATGGAGTTGGACAGCCCCATTGCTAGCAATATGCCCTATTAAGTCGACCTCCACGTGGTTCCCCCTGGAAACCATCGTGAACAATTCTTGTTGAATTCGTCACGATGGGCTGACTGACCGGCTTCATCCTCACCTATCATCCTTCACTGGTGCCCCGCCGGTGTATACCGATAGCGCGGGTGGGGTTACCATTTCATTATCACACATTAAAAAAAAAACCAACCCAAGCGTAGGAACTACTGGTAAAATTCCCCTTTTTAAGGGAGGTCTTTGTTCAGCAGTGGACAGTCAATGGCTGATATGAAGATAACATGATTTAAATTATATTTGAGACATTCCCACAACAAGAATTGAATTATTATAAAAAAAAAAAAAACCATACATATTAACTACAATGTAATTTTTCTTCAAATTTGAAAGTCTCGTCTGCATTAAGTAGACCGTGACGAAACAAGTTTGCGGTTAACTTAACCCGTAAAACGAAGGCACAAGGTTAAAATTAAACCATCATTATCAAGTTTATGGTATTTTTTTAGGTTTTCCTTGTTTATTCCATTCTATGCTAGTATTCAAATGGAGTTTTTAAAAGACTTTCTAAAGGAGTAGATTCTCAATTTATCCGTTTTTTTTTTCAATAAACATATTATGTAAGTGTATCCGTTTTTTTTAATGAACATATTACATCGGCAGTTCGGAATTTGTGGAACTCAGACATTATTACGTTTTCGAAGGAAATAATGTTTTTTTCTTATTTATGGAATTAAGTATGAGAATACAAGAAGTTAGTACTTGACAGATTTCGGTTTTTAAGGGACTTCAGAATGGAGCGGTTTCTCAATTCGTATGTATTGTTTTGTTCTATCGTGTGATATTTTTATTCCAATACTGAAGCGATTCAAAGTATTCTTTTTGTAGTATATAATTTTTTTTTCTGTATTGTTTCCGTAATAATTTTGTCATTGGGGGAAGGAATTGTTAGTAGACTAGCGGTCCTATTGCAAGTTACCCTGTCAGGTCGACCTCCACGCGGTCTTCGTAGAAAACAATTCATTCATTCGTCGCATTAATTCTTTTTAAATTTGTCATGATTGTCCAACTGACCTTTTTGTACTCACTTATCATAATCTCACTGGTGCTCCGCCAGCGTATACCGATAGCGCAGGCTGGGGTAACTATTTCATTATCATTTATTAATAAGTCTGTTTAAAAAGCATTTTAAAACTGTTCAACTTTTTACGAAACATCTTAGAATGATTCGAATGAATGATTATTATTTATTTGCGAAAAACATGGTATGTAGGTGTTGTATTGTTTGTATGTATATAGGTGTTTTTTTTTTATGGGTGAAAATGGTATGGTAACCCCTCCTGCGCTAACGGGATAAGCTGGCGGAGCACCAGTGAAGGGTGATAGATGAGAATGAAAACAGGCCAGTTAGCCCATCATGATGAATTCATCAGGAATTAACCATGATAGTTTCCAGGGAGAACCGCGAGGAGGTCGACCTGGTTGGGTATATTTATTTATTTATTTATTTATTTATGGAACACCAACAGCATATTGCATTATAACATATAGGTATAACAACATTAAATACAATACAATATTAATGCACATGCCTATTATAGGTATTCACAGTATATATATATATATTCATAGTATATTGCTAGCAATAGGATTCTCAGTCTCCATTACTAACAATCCCTTTTCCCCCTGTATATAGGTGTTAGTTCGATGATAACTTAATATTGTATATCACTAAACTTACACAAGTTTTTTTATGCAACTTAGAATGGCCTGATGGGGGGAAAGGGATTGTCGTTTATCATCAGGTTTAGGTTAGCCATATGTTTATTGCCATCTCAGTGGTATATTTTTTTTTTTAGAATGAAGACCATAACTTATTGTTTTGTTACAGCGCAAGAAAACAACATCAGAAATATTAGAGAAACTTGAAATGCAGATAAGAAGCATCGAGGAGGACGATTTGTCTTATATGGAGACACAGAAACGTCTCAATAACTACGTGAACGCGTACTCTGTCGGCCTTTACGTTCTCTTCCTGATTTTGTACTATTACGTCTACATGGGCAGAGGGCAGCACTGGGTGCATTCGGTTATGTACGCCTCGCCGTTCGTCGTTTTCCCTATTGTGTAAGTTTTATATACTTTTTCTATGCAACTTAGAATGGCAAACAAGCTGACGGCCCACCTGATGGAAAGTGGTAACCGTCGCCTACTTATACTTGTTTACTTTTTTATCGTTTTCAAAAAAGGAATCCTTTATATTTTATGTCCATTTTAAAGCAACTTTTAGAAGTTGCTTTATAATGGATGGAAGATGGACATAATAATAATATTTTTTATTTGCACGTATATTATGTGATGATACTTCTTCATCATTATATCGGCAGTTAACTGTCTATTGCTGAATATATACCTCTTCCTGGTAAGGGGCTTTGCCAGTAGTTGCTACACTTGGTAGGCGGGTTGGCAACCGCAGATAGACTTTGGTGATATTTTAAGAGGGACGCTGCTGTCCACCCCTTGACCATTAAGTTCCCTTAGTTTCCTTTACGACAACCACCGAAAGGGAAGGGATGGTCCATTCTATGCCGGGACCACACGGCAATGCTTTAAATGATTAAATATTAATAATTTGTCCGCAGAGCAATATTTCTCCGGTCTACCATACGGTGGTATTATAAACGATCGATAGTCAAGAACAGAATGAAACTAACACAGATGAAGGCGGAGAAGAAGAAGATTCTAGAAGAGGTCATGAACACTGAAACGTACAAGGTATCGAAGTTTTTTTAAAGCTATATCAATTAGTCTATATTTATTTTATTTATATATTCATTTATACCTGTATACAAGGCGGGTTTAATGCTAAAAGCATTCTCTCCCAGTCAACCTTAGGACAGTGTTACAATACTCGAATGCGGTATATATACACAAATAAATATATATATAAATAACAAATATACTTACAGACATAATGTTTACTATATTTTCCACGAAGATAAGAAATAGTAATTACTGCTTGGATAAAGCATAAAAATAAGCGTAAATATTTTTTCTAAAGATTTTATATTTACGTATTTTATATTTTCGTGCCCACAAATATTTAAAATGTCAGCAACGCAACAATAAACAACCCTTCGTGTTATATAATTCTGTCAATTCTTTTTAATGCTATACAAACATAACAATTGCCGAGCCTTTTAGCTGTATTATGAGGAACAGGGCAACAAATATGCGGGCGTCCACTCAGAACTTCACTCATAGCCAATATAGAAAATTTCGTGTCCTACATTGACTTGTGGTGTTACTCTGGAAATTAATTCCAATAGTTCAATATTGGAATCCATCAGGTGGGCGCCCGGCCGATTCGAAGTGGCAACTCGAGCGGCGCTGCTGCGGCGCCCGAGTGTTTTAAAACTTTAAATCGAACTACGCTGCTACGACGCTATGGTCTTTTGTAACTGGATCTCCTTATTTACAATATGCGATAAGATAGTTTTCTCGGAAGTACTTTCGTGGACTAGGCTCTGCTTATATTGCAAGCGAAAAAGGCCTCGAGTGCAAAGGGTTAAGACGTATCGCACTCTCGGATTGCAACATAGCGACATAATAGTTCCACATTGTTCTAATAGACGTATATTAGTGCAACTTGCCAATGCAAACTATTGAAAACCGATCCCAGTTCTAACCTAATTCTTGTTTTTTCATGAGTGTAGCACAAAATTGTTATTTGCAATAGATTGGATTGATATCATATTAGATTCAAAAGTAAATCTGCTATTGAAATCGAACCCTGGACCCCATTTTGGCAAGGCAACGCCCCTACCATTGCGTCCCAGATTTCGTCAAAGTTTGAAATTGGATTTAAAAAAATATATCTCATATAGAAAATATTTGCAGGTCGCGAAGAAAATTCTAGACCAGTATGGAAGCCCAGAGGAACAGACGAAAGCTATCAAACCGTTCGCGCCGAGCCTCAACGTACCCGGTAATACCCCTAGTTCGCCACTCCCAGGTAGTGTCCTTGTACATATCTACATATTAACCTTAGAAAAAAAAAAATATATAACCTGTCAAATACGTGCGTAGTGCTACTCAGCTGTGACTAGAACGCGATACCTTGAGGTAACTTTGAAATATTTCCTAGTAGCATGTGATATTATATTTGTAATGCAAAATCATACGTTGAAACTGTTATTTCCCTAAAACTGTTACAAATAGCGCTTGTGAAAAATCACAGTATGGATGCGATTTTCACAACTGTATTCCTGAATGACTAAATTAAAATATATTTCACGGCGATGGTCAATCTATGGAGTAGTTTATTTCATTGTTTTTCCTGTTTCTAAAATCCACGCATACGATGTGAGCGATAAGCTAGTATGGTATGAGCCCATAGTACAATGGGATTTTAAAAATTTGCCATTGTTTAATATTTAATGTACCACCCCAAATGCGTCTGGGGATTTTGCAATTTTGCCTGCTTAATATACCAACCCAATTACGTTTGTCGTCCTGAAGAAGTGTCGCTTACGTATTTGACAAGTTTACTAATACACTAGCCATAGAGTATTGTGAAAAATTCTCCGCATGGATACCTTTATCTAATTGGTATTTCTGCTGCCAAGCACTTGTATTTGCATGGTTATCACGGTTTGAACAGTGGTATATTGATGTAATTCCTGTATGGTCCCGGCATAAAATAGGCCACCCTTTTCTTTCCCGTGGGTGTCGTAAGAGGCGACTAAGGAGGGCGAAGTATGGGCAGCGGCGTCCATAAAACATTTCCAAAGCTTAACTGTGGTTACCAACCCGCCTGCCAAGCGGTTTAGTAGTTTTTGCGTGATAGAGTAACAAACACCTATTCTTACAAACTTGCGCATTTATAAAGTTAATAGGATTGCAAAGCGGTTCGAACGAATTAAATTCAACTAACTAACGAGTACCTACAATTATGTAATACATATGCATCAATAATAACGGTCATTTCCTTTTGCTTTTCGATTTTTTAGTTCTCTGTAGTCGATATGGACAACTACTGACAAAACCCCCTTATGGGGACAGGCTTATGTTGCCTATGTTCAGCACTTCAGTAACTTGCCTGCCAATATGACAACTACTAGCAAAACCCAGGCTTTGTTAGGCTTAAGTTCAGTGGACAGTTGAGGGCTGATATGAGAATAATGATGATATAGATGTAATATTATAAGGTACGAACTCACTGAGTTATGAGGTAACAAACATAAAAATAAGAAAGAATTGAGAACTTCCTTTTTTTGAAGTCGGTTGAAAAATATAAGGTATTATGAGATACAGAAGCAATAGAAGTCAAAACAATAATTTTGTCTGTCTTTATGTTTGTTAGTTCCGGCATCGCGCAAAAACTGCACCAAACTGGTGCAGTGCTGAATGCGATTTTCACAATTGTGTTTCTGAACTTAAAATCTGGTGTATGATTTATTTTGATACGCCATATACAGTGGCCTATTTAATTGGCTTTCCTACTTCTCAAATCCACGCATACGAAGTAAGGGGCAAAAAGGTAGTACTTTCTGTTTATACCACTGAAGTGGCAAACAAGCATACAGCCTACCTGATGGTTAGCGGTTACCGGAGCCTATGAACGGCTGCAATACCAGAGGTATTACGCGCGCGTTGCCGAGCCAGAATAAACTCTTTACCCCCCTTTTGAAGAACCCCATGCTGTAGTCTCTTACTAATTATGAATATAGGAATAAATTTGATGTTTAATTGATTCGTATTGTGCCTCCTAAGTTTCCAAATACATTTGAACCGTCAAATTCCAAAACTCAATTGATAGATTATCAATAATCTTATCACATATGTTATCGCTATTAAAAACTCATTTTAAATAATCATGACAATTATGTAGAATTGTTTATTTATGTTTGGATTTTGACAGGTAACGCACGTTTTTATTAATTGACTAGCCGTTTCCCGCGGCGTTGCTCGCTTCTATGTAGTTCCCTTATATCAATCCCATTGGAACTCTTCATGAATCCGTTCTTATATTGTATTATATACTTAAATGATAATTACGTACCTAATACCTTCATAAAGTTTCAGCCAATTCAACGGTTCGGTTATTTTATAGCATTGTATATGTGATTCTTTAGATTGATATAACTTTTTTATAACTTTGAAATAAAACAAACAATAAATGCCAAGTGGAGAAAACCGTAATACATTAATAAAAACCGCATTCAAATCGGTTAAGCCTTTTCTGAGGTTAGCTTGCATAAACGTGCAGAGAAACACAAAAATTCTAAAAATAATTGTTTTGGGTTTTATTGCGTTCCTAAAGCCCTTCTATAATAGTTTTTCTTATATATCTTCCAGGTACAGACAGCGGCCAGTTACGATTGTATTATATGTATTAATTAATTTCCCAGAGGAGGAGTTTCTCAATTCGTCCGATTGTTTTTGTGACTATGTAGCTAATAAATGCCCCAAAAACACACCAAACGCCTGGCCGTCAAATTAGGATATACATCGTTATTATATACCAGGCAACCAACATCTGGGGCCACCAGAACTCGCAGACCTGAGATAATTCAGAAAAATCCGTTTTATAAATAGGCCCGACTGGGAATCGAACCAGGGACCTTATTTACGCTAAGCAATGTGCTCGCAACTACTCCATGGAGGTCTTTTTTAATGGATGATAGTAGAATAGTAGCCCCGCCTGCGCTAACGTTATACGCTGGCGGGGCACCAGTGAGGGATGATAGGTGAGGATGGAAGTAGGTCAGTTGGCCCATCGTGTCGTATTCAACGAAAATTAACTACGGTGGTGCTTAGGTAGAGCCACGTGAAGGTCGACCTGATAAGGTATATTGGTAATAATGGGGTTGATAGTTCCCATTACTAACAATCCTCTCCCCCCCCCCCACCACATGACACGATAAACAATTTTTTTATTCACCTTAGAATGACTAAAAAACTGATAGCCCACCTAATGGGAAGTGGTAATAATTTACATTTTGTTTACTTCCAGCGACTCCTGGCCAGCTGAGGCAGCGGCAGCTGGCTCTACAGTCATCAACACCAATCAGCAATAATATGAACGTGGTCGCCTTGAACAATACATCAGCGGTGTACAAGGGGCCCAGACTTAGGGTGAGTTAAATTATCATCACCATCCTCAAGTATCACCATGTTATACCGTAATATTTTTCTGTACACATTTTCCCGCCCCTCTCTAAACGTCACGTAACATCCAAATGACCATTTTTATCTAAGAGTCACAACACTAACGAATATTGGCAAAGAAATAAAAATTACGTACGATACAGTCGAGGGATTCTCCGTGGAACGAGAAAGAAAAAGGTTGCCAACTTGAGAGGTTCTAATTCCCTAGTTTTTTATTTAAATAAAAAAAAAACAATGCTATACACTTAATACAAGGAATTACATAGAAGGAATTATAAAATAAAAACTGTAAATCATATGGTTGCCTCCTTTCTTCTTATGCAAATAAGAATAATTTGTAAAAAGAGGACGAAAGATACACCATCAGTTGCTATTATTTTCAATTCCTAGCAGGCTAGTGTATAGAAAATGTATATGTAAAATTTTTGTTCATTTTCATTACTAGATTATGTATTCGACACAGTTTATGTAGAAAGTATGCAAGCAGGTTGTATCTGAATTTGGTAGGGTTATACGGTCACTAAAACGAAGTGACGTAATTCTTGATGAATTCGACTACTACGGACTAGTCAAAAGGCAGACGCGTTTTTATATGTCTATCCCTTTCTAACGCATTGGCAACGTCATAAATACAACGAGCAACACACTATGTGAATTATGCATTCCATCTATTCTATTCCGAAATATTTGGTTAAACAGCGCCTTGTTCGACCCCCCTCCCGCCCCTGTAACGTATTGTATCGTACCATATACTTAGTTTGACCATATGTTGAAATCAATTATTACCAGAGGGAGACTTTGTACAAAAGTTGTTTGCTTGGGTTCCCATTCGTGTTTCAACCGTAAAGCGGTTATGTTTGCATGGCTGTGTTTCGGTTTGAAGGGTGGGATATGGCAGTGGCAATGGCAGTTACAGGGTATAGAGGAATAACATCTGAGTCTTCAGGAATGGCAACGCATGGGGGGTATCATGAGCGAAACAGTATACTCTGTTATGTCAATGGCACTGCTCATGTCTGTAGGCGACGGTTACCACTTTCCATCAGGTGGTCCGTCAGCTTGTTTGCCATTCTAAGTTGTATAAAAAAAAAAACAATTTAAATTTGTCTCACAACAAATTACATTTGTTCCCAGTCTGACCAACTGCCGCGGCCGCTTCTGGACAAGAACCGGTCAGCGTTGGACAAAGTGGTCGACTACCTGCTAAAGGACGGGCCTAACCACCGCATGGCGCTTATATGCTCCGAGTGCAACTCGCATAATGGTAAGTTTGTTAACTTAAATAACTCATCATCATCATCATCACCATGCCAGACGTTATTTGTCCACTACTGAATATAGACATCCTCCATAGACTGCCATAAGGAACAGTGTCGTTCCGTATGACAGTATTTTTTTAATGGGTGATCATGGTATGGCAACCCCACCCGCGCCATCGGCATACACCAGCGGGGTACCAGTGAATGATGATAGGTGAAAATGAAGCAGGTCAGTTAGCCCATCGTGACGAATTCAACAAGAATTGTTCACGATGGTTTCCGGGAGGAACCACATGAAGGTCGACCTAATAGGGCATATTGATAGCAATGGGGCTGTCAAATTCCATTGCTAACAATCCCTTTCCCCCCTGTATGACAATTTATAATTGGGGAAGACTTGCCAGTTACTTAATTAACTTAAATAATTCAGGTAGGCGTAATAGAATTAGTTTGATATGGGTCCCTGGACATCTATATGTCCCTAATCCCTATGGATTAGAGGCGGTGAAAAAGCCGATGAGTTGGCCATAAGGGGTTCAGTATTAAAAATGATAGGTCCTGAACCATTTGTTGCTGAACAAAGGTTTTCCCTATAAGGGGTGTTCTGCTAGTAGTTGCCACACTTGGCAGACAGGCTTAGATATTTGGTGATTTTTTAAGAGGGATCTTGCTGCTCATTCTTCTAGAATTAAGTTTCCTTAGTCGTCTCTTACGACACCCATGAAATAGGAAGGGGTGGACCATTCTATCTTATACCTTGAGGAATATGCGAGAACAAAGCAGCAAAAAGATTGGATAGAATTGAAAGATCTCAAGCAATTTAAAAAAATCTTAAACAGCAATGCTAAACGATGGGATAAACTCATCCACAGTGGAGGCAGATAATAGGCAAACTTAAAATGTGTGCCTTAACAAGTCAAATGCCAATAAGGCATATACTATTATACAAGTAGGGTCCTGCCCTCGTACACGTGCAAATTGTGCAGTAAGGAATCGGAATTCACGGAACACTTGATGTGCAGTTGTGATTCGTTGGCAAGTATGTGTATGAGTATACTGGGAACAGATTATCCAAACCCAACCTAAAACCAACAGACTTTGGATATCTTAAACTGCGGTATATCGTAAAAGTAATAAATTGGATCTTTGAAAGGGTAATGTAGGGCAAAGGGCTTCCCTTTGCCCTAAAGATCCCAACAAAAGATCCCAACAAAAGATCCCAACAAAAGATCCCAACGGGTCGACGTGCAACAGTTTAGCTGATCCTTACATGAGTATAAGACGTTACGTAGGAAGTTTATTTATAAACATTACATCATAGAATAGAAATAATTCTTATTCAAATAGATTTCTTTCCAAATTCTTTTAATTTGACCTTTCATTTAATTCTCCTGCTAAGTTTGGAATGTTGTTGTCATAGTTCTCCTCCTTTTTGAAATTGGTTGAAGACTAGTGTATGTTATACCTTCTAATTAGTGGGTAGAGAGGGGAAAGGGATTGTTAGTAATGGAGACTGAGAATCCCATTGCAAGCAATATACCCAACCAGGTCGACCTCCTCACGGTTCTCCCTGGAAACTATCATGGTTAATTCCTGATGAATTCATCATGATGGGCTAACTGGCCTGTTTTCATTCTCATCTATCACCCTTCACTGGTGCTCCGCCAACGTATCCCGTTAGCGCAGGCGGGGTTACCATACTATTATCACCCATAAAAAAAAAATTTATGGGTAAACGGTAGTAAATAAGATATAATGTCGTGAACAGGCATGGCGATGGTAGAGGAGTTCGAATACGTGTCGTACATCTGCGCGTACTGCGGGAAGCTGAACCCGGCGCGTAAGCAGCGGCCAGCCGCGCCGCAGCTGTCGCCCGCCCGCGCCCTGCCTGCCCCGCGCGCGCTAGCCCTGCCCGGTAAGCATACGCCCCGCCTGACAACTACATGCGTTTTTATTGTAACAGGTGATAATGGAATGGGAACCCCGCCTGCAGTATCTTATTTTTTTTTTATTTTATTTATTAAAGGTATACACAACAGGTTACAATCAATAACATTATAAACATTTATATAAAGATAATAGTTTGAACCAAATTGAGACCCAGACACGTGTACACACAGCATGGTTGAAGCAGTCGGCAAACAATGTTAAATTATAAAGTTATATAAAGAAAGCATATGAATTTGGTAAATAACAGTGAAGTACATGCAAATAATAAAAATACATAAAGATATGGACGTGTCAAAGAGACTTGATGGCTCATTGTAAAATACTTTTGAAGGTGTTTAGACGTGAGTTGAAGATATTAATTTGAGGACATTTAGCTGAAAATTCATTAAAAGTACGACACATACGGATTAGCGGGTTATAATACGATGTATTGTTCTTATAAACGCAGAGTGCAAATGTTTTAGAACTGCGTGTTATAGTTTTTATATTGAAGGTCAAAGCAGAGAGTAGAGAAGCCGAGTATCAGTACACACTGGCGAGGCACCAGTGAAAGATGAGAGATGAGGATGAATGCAGATCAACTAGAATTAACTACGATGGTTTCTAAGAGAAGATTGACCTCATAGGGGCTTTTTTAATGGATGATAGTGTACTTCAGAGTTACATGGTGGATTCTCTCCTCTTAGCTAGTTACAATGTCGTTTTATATTAACTGCTATGTGCTAAAATGCGATATAAGTGTTTCAACCGTAAAGCAGTTATGTTTGCATGGCTGTGTTTCGGTTTGAAGGGTGGGATATGGCGTGAATTTACAGGGTACAGAGGAATAACACCTGAGTTCTCAGGAATGGCAACGCATGGGGGGTATCTTTTTTGATACTGGTAATGATGGGGGGTATCTTTTTTGATACTGGTAATGATGGGGGGTATCAAGGGCGAAACAGTATATTCTGTTATGTCCATGGTACTGCTCATGTCTATGGGCGATGGTTTCCGCTTTCCATCAGGTGGGCCGTCAGCTTGTTTGCCATTCTAAGTTACATAAAAAAAATGAGGTACCTAATAAGGTAGTTGTTTCATATATTTGTCTGTGTTCGTGGAACGTGACGTAAGAAGTCACAATACCTTATCCAGCTTCCCCCATAAGAGGGGGGTGGGTTCCAGCAGTTGTCACGTTTAGCAGATGGCCCGGTAACGGTAGTTAGCTTTGGTAATGTTTTAAGAGGGACGCTGCTGGCCCTCGCTCAACTATTAAGTTCCCTTAGTCGCCTCTTACAACATCCACGGGAAAGGAAGAGCGGTTCATTCTATGCCGAAAACACACGGCAAGTTCTAAGCATCCAAGTATTATTATTATATTATTGTTTTTGTTTGTTTGTCAGGCGATGACTCGTCCATAGCGAGTTCTGGAAGCGACAGTGAAGACGAAAAGAAAAATGGTATCCCAACATTTGGCGGTAAATTTTATTTTATTTGCACATCATCATATCAGTTTTACTGTCCACTGCTGAACCTAATCCTTCAATATAGAAAGAATATTTAGAACTAGTTTGTACGCGTGGTGTTTAGAAGTAGATTATCACTTCTAGATGGCGTATCAAGGTGAAAAATACACCAGACTTTAGTTGGACCTTCAGGAGCACAACTGTGCAATCGCATTCAATAGTTTTCCCCGTGATGGTGATATAAAAATACAGACATACAAACAAAAATTTTATTTTTATCTTCTATTCACAATAAGACCAATAAGAAATGTAGATTCAAATATCTCTGTGATTCTCACTTCGTTCTAACGACTCTCTTGTTCTCTCTATTCCTCTACATCGTTCTGCTTTTGTTTCCAATTCCTTTACTCTTGAGGCCTCACGACTCCGGAATGCGCTACCCATGGACATAAGACAAATTTCTAACAAATTTATTTTTAAGAGAAAAGTCTACGAATATCTTTGGAAAAAACTGTGAAAGCAGTTCACCTTCATCATCATCACTTTTGATCTCTATCGTTGTTTATTTGTGTTATCGTATATAATCTATAAGTAGGTATATTTATATATGTATATTTATATTTGTATATATGTATTTTTATTACATATTTGTATATTTATGTAATATTTGTTTAATATATTCATGTATGTATATTTATATAATCTCTATTGTATGTGTTGTAATTTTTTTCACCGCATATTAAAATTTCTGTTTTGCCAAAGGTTGACTGGGAGAGAATGCTATATAGTATTAAGTCCGCCTTTTGTACCAGACATTTTTTTGTAATGTGGTCAATAAAGCATAAATAAATAAAAAAAAAAATAAAAAATAAGATATCAAATTTTCTTAAATGTCCCCTACAGACATCGTCTAGTTACCATTTTCTTATATTAGTAAGTCAATTAATTAATAATGTTGTTGATTTTATACTTTTAATTTTTAGGTTCAGGGGGTGAATCGGATCGGCCCACCTCGGCGGAGGAGGAGCCGAAATCCGGGGAAGCTAAAAAAGAAGACTGAACGATACGAGACATATTTATTGCATAATAATTAAATAATCCACATTCGTGGATAATAAGCGACACGGCCACCAGTATCGATTGCCGCCATTTTGTGACCGGCGGCCATTTTGTGGTAGGACGCCATTATGAAACGAAGTTCAAATCATAACAAAATTCTAAAATGGAACATGAGAAATTGTCGTGAATAATAAGACAGTAAGTAACAATAAGTTTAAAAGACATGCTTCCGCATTTTACGCAAAAGGCTTTATTTTGTTTGATAATCATAATTGTAACATATAATGGTCTTATTTTCAACCGACTTCAAAAAAAGAGGTTCTCATTTTCATTCGCTTTTTTTATGTTTGTTACCTCATAACTCCATTAGTTGTTAATCGATTTGTATTTAAAAGTGTATAATTACATTAACAAATTGGTCCCACAGAAATTTTAACAACATTGATTCAGTAGTTTCGTTTAAAATCAAAGTTATTGATTTTGGCACAATTGAAGTCGGTTTTTTTTGTAGAACACAATTTTAAATTATATGTGTTCTTTATTTAAAATTGGTAAATTCAAACGACACGAATCACGAGTATGAAATTCGATAATTTTTTATTGTCTTACTCCACAATAATACATGAGCGAAAATATACAATTATTTATTAGTATTTAGGCTGATTGTTTAAGACGAGACAGCATATTATATTATTTATTGACTTTTTTATAATGCTAGTTTAGAGGTTTATTGGATATCGAAAATATTGAATTTTATTGTAGTCACATAAAGTTACTTTTTGATTGTCTTGAGTGTTATTAATAGGTCTTTTTTTTAATATATATGCCAGCTCCTTATATTTCGTTTAAAAATGTGGACAATAATGAAGGTTGCCAATGCACACGTTTGTTAAATCAGAATAGCATGTTACTATAAGGCAAATGTTAGCATCTGTTAACTAGATAATGTTTGTTTTAATACACATATATATGGTATTAAAAAATATTTTACAAGTATATTGAGACTGCTCTGTATCAAAAATAAAAATCATGAAGAAAATTTCAAAAAAAGAATACAAATTTTTAATGATTAAGAAATGTTAAAAAAAGGTAGAAAATTTGAAAAAAGAACAATGAATTAAGAATATGTTTGTTCGCAATAAGAATAGCAAAGGCACAAAGCCATACAACCTTATTTTCTGTATACATATTTGTATTTAACAAAAGCATAATGTGAACATTTTTATATGTTAAATTAAAAAATGCTACATTGTTTTCAATTATTTGCGTAATTTTTAACGCCATATATATGTATAAAAAAAACTGAAATATGTTTTTTTTTATGATCATGTGTATTAACCGTTATAGTATTTACACTATGTGGGCTTGAATTGGTGATGCAATTTGTTCAAAATAAAATAGAATTTACGTGCCTTGCTAATTGATAGCGGTGATGCTTGTGTACTTGATTGAATAATTGTGTAATGGAGCCTGTAATGACGAAATCAAATGGTAAGCATCCTTTTAAGATATTGTTGTAATCAGTAAATCTGATAATTTCCCAAAAATGATCCGATAAACGATCAATTTTGATTGAGCTTTGTCGATATAGATACTGCTCTGATATCTATATTCTTTCGATCAGGTTCTTCGTTTTATAAGATGCGATGCGATTTATATGCTGCGACAATAAGGCAGCATTTTGTATTACTTCACATTAAAATTTACTGTATTTATTATTTTTATAAATGATAAATATATGAAATAAATAAAAAATAAAATAATAAATATTAGATAATTTTTATTTAATATATTCGTTATTGGACTAATATTTAGATATTGTAAATACAGTGTACAGATATTGCTATGTATTAGTCACCCCCTAATTTTGGTACTCCCATAACTTATGTCCCATCTCCAAATATGGGATTTTGTAGTTTATCAACCTATATTTTTTTTGGAAATTAATCAATTTCGCTATTAGAACAATATTAAAAGGATGCGAGGATTTTCATTTCATCATGTATAATATATATAGTGTTGTCTCTTGAATAAACCCATGTCTTTACCCCTTATTACACAGCTTGCTTACCATGAAAGGCATAAATACTCTTAATAACTTTTTTATCATTTAAAATTTATTTCATTTGATTTCAAAGTTTTGGATTCATGGTAAGTTGGCTGATAAAAAAAGAAATTAGACATAGAAATATCATTCGTTTAAAAAAAAAAAAGATAACTTTATTTCTAACATTTTATTATTTTAATTTATTAACGTAATAAAACTGTTATATCAGATAAATGCTAAACGTATTAGAGTTGATATCTAAATCTCAATAAATATTCTAAAAAATTCATGGGAGTGCAATTTTCAATAAGTACTACCTGCCTAATTCAGTTTTGAAAATTACAGTATGGCCCCAAATACTTGAAAATTTAAAAAAAAGTCAGTCATGGGAAACGTCATATACTGCCATAAGTTGAACTTTGAAAAGCAAATAAAATTGCTTGCTAATTTTACGTAGAAATGTACCAAAAGAGTATTCCTAATTTTAAATTAACGACATTGTATTAATTCAATCGCATCCGCGCTGGCATATTGACAACATGTAGTAACTGGCAATTTGGAAAAAAAAAATCAATGCGCTCTCTGAATATTTTTCCCGCCATTTCTATTTGTTTGAATACAAATCGAATGTGTGGATACAAATAATATATCATAAGTTAATTATGATCTTTTTAGATGTAGCGTTTTATATGCTTACTTAAAAGCTAAGATGCTGGCCGGTTACTTAATTTAAATAGTAACACATAACTATTTTAATTGCGAAACTAGAAAATTTATGCATTTTAAAAGGCGTAATAGTATTCATGAATTCAAAAAGTGAAATAAATTTTCATTCATTCAAAATTGTTAAAATAAACGCGTCGTTTATAAATTTATTCTTTTTAACAATATTGTTTGACAATACAATGTTTAACAAACAATGTTGTTTAACAATATTGTAACAAATCAGTTAACTTAATTAAATGCAAGATTTTCAGTTTCACATAACAATGTTCCTTTCACTAACAAATATATTTTCTGTCAATCAATGAAATGTTATATTAATGTTAATGTCAATAAATTACTCTTTTAATAGCAATAAGAAATTATGATGGCATTCATAATTTTTTATTGCCAAGTTCTATTAACAGTTGAGCTAATTGAAAAAAAAAAAAAGATTTTTTCTTAATTTTATTTGTTGCATTATTTCGATCAACGAACAGTGGGGATAAATAAATTGGAAAAGTTTTATTTATTCCTAACAATCAAGACAAAAAACAAAATCATACAGTTAATTTTAACATGAATGGAATTAAGTTCTAATCGTTAGTATAGCGGTATAACTAATTTCTTAACCTTGTAATTTATGTATTTAAAAAAAGTATCTATGTTTATCGGTTGTCTATAGCCCTTAGTACAAGTGCTGATTACTAGATGGCGCCGTGTAATGTATGTAAATCCATTGACATTAGCATCAATATGCTCTCATAGTTGAGCTTATACTCAGTGTATTTTTCTAGTCAAATGCGGTGTTCAAATATATGCTACAACGCTGCATTTAGGTTTGCGAAACAGTCACTATTGGAAAAGACATATTGTTTAGTGATAATTACTGTTTTGCGACAATTTTCTTGTGTTAATAAAATTGGACCTAATGTCATTGACGTTAGACTTTATTTTAGCCAACAAAATTTTGTTGATATTAAGAAATAGACCGATAGCTTTGCGTTGACAATACTTACGGTTCTTATTTAGAAGGATTTTTTTTTATTTACACATTATAATGAAATTGATTCCAATTTTTTTTTGTCCAAGAAAATTATATTGTGAAATTTGTAGATTAAACTAAATTAAAAAAAAAATAGTATTTATATACTTTGACAATGCGACGGTGAGGTGTCAATTTCTTGTATTTATATAATATACTTTATGATTTGGGAGATAAAACTTAATTCCGCGAATATAAGGTATTTTTTTTTAATGTGTATCGCTATTTCGGTTTTTAATAGATGGCGTTGTAGATGATACGAAGTTCACCGGGTCATCTGATAAATAAATAATTTTTTAAACCAATGTTTCTTAAAAAAAATATTCAGATTTACTGTATATAAATATTTCCTTCCCAGTATGTACTTGTTACAGCAACGTCCATCTTAAAACATCACCATAGCCTAACAGCGGTCGTCAACCCGCTCGTAAAGCGTGGTAACTACTGGAAAACCCCCCCAAGGGGGAGACAAACAAGCTGACGGCCCACCTGATGGAAAGTGGTAACCGTCGCCTATAGATATGAGCAGTACCATGGACATAACAGAGTATACTGTTTCGCCCATGATACCCCCCATGCGTTGCCATTCCTGACTCGGGTGTTATTCCTCTGTACTCAGTAAATTCACGGCACGCTTATGTTCAACAGTGGACAGTCAACGACTAATATAATGATTATGTTATAGGTACTTGTTATCTTTGTATAGGAAATTGACACTTCACTCGTGTTTTATTTCTGCAAATTTATTCAGGTTTAGGTATATGGGTCGTCGCCAGAGTAAGACGGGGTTGGACTAAGAGATATTTGTATGGCGTTTGTAGATTGTTTGAAGCCTTACTTATTTAGTAATGTAACTTAACAATTAAGATTGGTCGTAACTTTAGCTTATCGAAGTGTGGCAAGGTCACAATTACCTGCCATTTTTCAAAAACAATTGAAGTTTTCAATGTTTCTGCCTGATTATTTAAAAAGGTCCTTCTCTGCTAGCGAACAAAAACGTTAATTATGCAATAATATTCTTATCTATATATTAATACGTGAAATAAAAACTTTGTAGTTCTTTTTAATGGAAAAAGAAGGAGGAGAAGGAGTGCAGAATGCTAATATTTTTTTTTTATTATGTATAAAAAATACATTTTTTAATACATTTTCTATATATAAAATTGATAATTGTGTCGAAATATGGCAACATTTCGTCAAGCAAAAATTATGAACATTCTTAATAAACACTACTCGGTCTTTGTTAACTGGAAATATACAGGGTGAAATTATAATAGTTAACAGCCTAATGACTTTTCTGTTTTTGGTCGTTTCTGTGATTGGTCGTTTTTCAAATAATATATATATATATATATATATATATATATATATATATATATATATATATATATATATATATATATATATAAGTTAAAAATTGTTAAGTTTCTCATACACCCGCCGTGTAAGTACGAGAAACTTAACAATTCAGTTGTTGAGTTGGTACGAAAATATCAAAATTTTTTTGGTCGCTTTTCGACTCATGTTAACGGTAGAACGCTCTTGTAAGTATACTATTGAAAGAGAGAGATAGAATATGCTTTATTTGTACTTTAATTTCGATTTTGCCCTGTGTATTACTTTATACAGTATGATAGAACTTGCTTTATTTACATTGCTTTAAAAAAATTATAAAAAAAAGTGTGACAAATAGATGTCTTGTTCATAATTTCTGGAACGTTTATATTTTATTTGTTGATTTAGTATGTTTGTATTTTATATATGCTTTAAACGTTTTTAAATGTGCACACAAATTATGTTGAAATAAGAAATTAGGCTGTCAAATGATTATCAACTGTAGGTGATGGTAGTTTGGTATATTTTATGCCTTTATAATATTGGTTGTGAAACATGGGAAAGTTTTTAGACATTAGTTTTATGCCATTACAAAAAAACTCAGTCTAAATTATTAAAAAAAGAAAGTGCTTTTAATTAAACTCCATTGATAGAGGCAGTATCGTCTGTTTCTCTCATACACACGTTTCTCTTGCGTTTTTTTTTAATATCTATTTATGTATTGATTAGTTTTTACCCCATACATTCCTATTATTAAGTTACTATACCGTTTTATTTAATATTCTTACTAAGTATGGATAATATCAATATCTCCGATATCTATATATTGGGTTCTTCTGGACACTGATGGCGGGTAAGTATACTCATTTCCATTGGGTGCTTCATTCAAATCAAATCATATTTATTCGCTTGCTACATGGTACAATAAGAAGTTACATATACAGGCACATAACATGCAGCACCCTGCAGAGGTGTGCAAATGTTAAACTGTATTTAGTCTACATTATATTACAATTATAAAGTCCAAACATTTTCCATTTCGATATTGAATGACCAATATTTATTATATTTTTTCTTTACTCAATATATAGATATTGCTATATATTACCCATCCCTAATTCTTACCAACATCGCCCCACACTGCCGTATTGCTAAATAAGTCATCACTAATAAATTAATAAAAAATAAATTGTTATCTATTACTGATATGAATTAGGTACAGTTTTAAAATATTGTCTATGGTATACTTTCGGTCCTTCTGCATTTGTTTTAGTATTACACAAGGACTGAATAAACGCGTACACATAAATAAAAGAAAGGTAATTTTGTATTACGAACACCAATAAGTATTGTTCCTTTTTTAACATAGTAGCAACATTTTGTAAAAAGATTGTTTATGTACTAATTGCCATAAAAAATAGTAACAGTTAAAAATACTACATGTCATAATTAGTGCCTAATCTAATCTGAATGTTTAGTTACCTGATAGTAACGGTTGGCTATGGAAATTCATTTTGTTGGCGTATAGTCAAAGTCTAATAAAGTAAAAAATGGCAATGTTTTTTTTTTCGTGACTTTGAATACTGGCTGTTTTGTTATGGCCCTTTTTATTTCATCGATAATATTGACCAATCTTATGTTTTTTTTTTAATTCAGATTTTTACTCTAGGGTTCATGACTTTTTTCCTTTTACTTGTTTTGATATTAATAAATATATTTAATCTAGTGTGCAATATATTTTTTTTACTATGGTATTAAAAATATGAACCGTAAAGTTAACATATTCGAATTATTTCCAAATTAATAACACCCTGCAGTAAATGTCTGATATTCCATTAATATTTGCGAGTTTGTCGAATAAGAATCCTCATAAACGGTTTTGTAAATAAGGAGAATTCGAGTGAATAGTGTTGTTTTTGTTATTTATTGCTTGTAATGTTCATTAGCTATTTTATAATGGAACTAATTATACAAGTACCCAGTTAGAAGTGTTTTATTTAAGGTTCTTACTATTAAGTTAGTCCATTAGTAATTCATCACCATCATATCAGCCTTTAACTGTCCACTCCTGAACATAATCCTTCCCTTGGAGGGTTTTGCCAGTAGTTGACACGCTTGATAGGCGGATTGGCAACCGCAGTTAGGCTGTGATGTTTTAAGACGAACGCTGCTGCCCATCCCTCGCCCTTAGTCGCCTCTTACGACACCAAGGGAAAGAAAGGGGTGCCTTATATCGACTCCACACAGATATATATACATGTATATATATTTACCCACGACTTCGTCTGCGAGATTGGGATATCAAACAGACAATAATTCTAAGAATAATTGTTTTGGGTTCTCTTGTATTCATAAATTCTTATAATAGTTTTTCTTATAACGTATTTTCCATGTACAGACAGCGACTACTTACGATTTTATTAGATGTATATAGTCTGTACTAGGTGTCAGATCGGCCATACTTGCATTGCCAGATTGAATATTTTTATCACAGTTTTAGGCAAAAAAATTTTTATGCACGACATTTTTGAGGAAAGGAAAATAAATTCTGAAAGAAGGAAATGAAATCCAGGTTGTCTGTAAGAGATTGTTTTTAGCAATGAGGCCGTTTTTTGTATATGCACATTCTGTATAAATACTCCTTAAATACATCTCTCGTGTATAATAAAGAGTTATTAGTTATTATTATGAATTTGGAGAAATTTGGGTAATTTTTTTATATGTTTTTGATATATCTAAACTGTAGAGAGGTATGTAAATACAGTATAACATGAATGCAGTAATGAAATAGACAATGAGATAACAAAAAGAGAAAGGGTAGGTAAGTTAAAAAAAACAAAAGGAAGGTGAAGTCGTTTACTTCGTGACCAATGGCAAAATGTAATAAAAAAAACTATATAATTTTTATGATTGGGTAAAAGTCTTGAAAGTCATATCATTTGAACAAAAATATATAAAAAAATTTTTGACGTTGGGGTAAAAATCAAAATACGCATCTGGCAACTCTGTGTTGTCCTATCAGCACTGATAAGTTGCAGTCTCTCTAATCTGTGGTCAGTCGACGAAATGTCAAATAGCCGGACGGTCTTCATCGTTTCTTAAACAAATCAAAATTGTATATGAATTCTATAAATAAATAACTTATCGATATCAGTAACGCGAAATATGAGAGAACTTAATAAATTTAAAGTAGTCGCCACGCCCCCGCGATAATAACTATTAGGCAGAAATCCAGTTCAATTGATGACTTTTTGCCATTTTTGTTATCTTACAATCCAAATTTATATTTTATTTATTTCATCGTCTGTTTAATCTTAATTACCTAAACCATTACTAATATCTAAGATTATAAAAATAGACTAAATAGTGTCATAAGTGATAAATCGTGGCAAGTGATTTAATATTTTGAAAATGTCTGTGCTAAATAACTTTAGCGTTTCAATCGCAAGAGGACTCAGACGTAAGTATTTATAAGTGATTTTAAGAATATGGAGAATTATATGCAAGATATTTCAGGATACGAAGGCATAACACCATAGTCATCAAACATGGAACCATCACAATATATTCTTGTCTGTGTGTTTGTCTGTCCATGTGTATAGGCGACGATTGTCACTGTACGTCAGGCGAGCCGTTAGCTTGTAAACCTAGGATAATTGGAAGGTAAAGTAATGAGTCAAGTTGGTAGACCCCAAAGGTTGTCTTTATAGAATATTAGTTCTCTGTCCCAGCTTGTCATGATTTTTGAATATAGAATAGCTATCACCAATTTTATCTGCTAATAATCTAGTTTTCTACAAGTGATTTTTTTTAAAGCAATTAAGTCTGTTTTTTAATTTATTCATTACAGATGATAAATCTAGTTTTTCGTCTTTGTATTGAAAAAAATAATCTTTTTCGTTTGTCCACCATCAGGTGTTAACTACACCTAATTAGTGTAGAAAGGTGGTAGTTGTCTACCTAACAATATTGTGTACATTACAGATTATGATATCCATTCATTGCCATTCTTGAGTATACTTTATTTTTTAATGGGTGAAAATGGTTTGATAACCCCACCTGTGCTAACGGGATACGCTGGCGGAGCACCAGTGAAGGGTGATTGATGAGAATGAAAATGGGCCAGTTAGCCCATCAGGAATCAACCATGATAGTTTTCAGGGGGAACCGTGCGAAGGTCGACCTGGTTGGGTATATTGCTAGCAATGGAATTCTTAGTCTCCATTACTAACAATCCCTTTCCCCCCTTCTTGAGTATAGTACTCAGGAATGGCATTATGCTTCCGTATACTGTAATTTCACATTTTCAGCATGTGTAACACTGGTCATACATTGTATTATTTTATTACAACTCTTTATCTTCAAATTAATCTTGACAAAAGGGGATGTCTGCGATGTTTATTATGTAAATGTATTTATTTAAACAATGAGAAATCTTTAAATGTTTCTTAAAAAACTGTGTTCTTAATAATTTTAACACTAGATACAGAAACAAAGGAATCATTTAGAAAAAGATAATAGGTTTTTTATGGGAATAGTCATTAAATGTAATAATAAGATAACAAATAATATCTTAGACTAAGTGTATATTAATAACAATTTTAATAAATTTAAAATTGTTATTAAAATACATATATATACATATCTGTCACGTCTGTCTCCCATTAGAGTAGGCAGAAACAATGGAACGCCAAATGCTTTGATTCAAACAAACTTCTTTCGTTTCTTCCACATTCATTAATAAACATTCATTAAAATATACTTATTGAATAAAGCTTATTACACACTAAACTATTACTTGAATGACAAATGTGCATGGTGTTAATTGATCATACACAGCCTTTTTAATAACCTTGTAATTTTAGGTATAATCATTATGTCAGCCTTTAACTATACATTGTTGATTGTCCATGGTATTGCTCATGTCTATAGTCGACTGTTACCACTTTCCATCAGGTGGGCTATCATCTTGTTTGCCATTCTAAGTTATATATAAAAAAAAAAACATAAGCCTTCCCCTTAGGGGGTTTTGCCAGTAGCTGCCACGCCTGGCAGGCAGATTGACAACCACAATAATGCTTTAGAGATGTTTTAAAAGGGATGCTGATGCCCATCCCTCGTCCTCCCTTAGTTGCCTCTTATGATACCCCTGAGATAGAAAAGAATGGTCTATTTTATGTCAGGATTTCAATATAGACATAATACATTTATTTAAATACACATAATGTTAACAGAGATTTTAAAGAGTAACTATTGACTTTCTTGGGATTTATTCTCAGCAGATAAGAAATATGGACGCAGGCTACTGTTTGCAGACAATCAAAATTGGCCACAAATTGAATCGAAGACTTTCAAAATGTTTTTTGTATTTAAATAAAAAAAATACCTTAAAATAATAATAGGGAAAACAAAGGGGTCATTGTTTCTTAAATAAACATTTATACATAATAGAGGCTATAGACAGCCCTCTATGTCAAGACTGATTTGACGCTGTAGAAACGACTGGCCGTGTAATCCTGGTATGTGTAGCAGTGGCCTTCAATGTTCACAAATCCGCGAAACAGATAGGGCGTTCCGTGAGGCCTGTTAAGATACCAGGAAGCTTCTATGCTTCTGAGTAGAGTTTGGTTGGCTGTATTAGCCACGACTCACACATACAAAAACCCAAATGAGAGGTTTAAAGCGGAAATAGGAGTCCAATTTACATTTACAAGGGTGTTGGTGATGTTAAGAGAGACACTTCTGCCTATCCCTCGATCACTAAGTTTCCTTACGACATTCACGGGATAGGAAGGGATGGCCCATTTTAAAATTAGTACAGTCCATTAGTATAGAATAATTTTATGTTAATATTGAATAGGATTTTTATAAATTTTTTTATACAACTTAGAATGGCAAACAAGCTGACAGCCCACCTGATGGAAAGTGGTAACCGTCGCCTATAGACATGAGCAGTACCATGGAGTATCAGTTTTTACACCATCTATAACCAAGTAGAGTCAATACTCTTTAAAAAATTAAAAATTTAATCATCTTAAGGGTCAATGCTGTATGTTAACCCATATTTGGCTTAATAGTTCAGCTGCTTTTATATGTAAATAATAATTATTTAATCCGATATAAATAAGTTCTCCTTGATCCTTTATCAATAACATTTAATGTAACTAATTATTGAATATGTCATTTAGATAAAGAGTTCAGTTGTTAATTATGGACTAGCTGTTCCCTGCGATTTCGTCCGCGTTTCCGTCGTTTTTCGTAAAATAAGTAGCCTGTGTCCTTCCTCACGGTTCAGTTGTTTTGATGTAACAGACACATTTCCCTTCACTGCTCAGCTCCTATTTACCGTAGCGTGATGAAAAGTATACTATAACCTGCCCAGGAGTATGAAGAATAATTGTACCAAGTTTCGTTAAAATCCGTCGAGTAGTTTTTGTTTCTATAACAAACATACAGAGACAGATAAAAATTTTACTGATTGCATTTTTGGCATCAGTATCGATCACTAATCACCCGCTGATAGTTATTTTGGAAATACTCTCTACAGATTTATTATAAGTATAGATAATCTAATGCTTGTACAATGTAAGTAAAACTTATTCATATATATATATATATATATATATATATATATATATATATATATATATATATATATATATATATATATATATATATATATATATATATAAAGCCACCAGTAATGTATGATGTAAGTGTATGTTATGATATATTATTGTAATTACATCATCAACACTTGAGTAAAATGAAAATATTTACTCCTTATTTATTATTTTAATTTACTATCTATACTATTATTTAAATTATTAATTCACTCTTTCGCCACCTGCCCTTTTCTATCTGTTCTCCTTTAACCAAAGGTTGTCTGTAAGAGATTGCCCTAGCGATAAGACCGCCTTTTGTACCTTTATGTGTATATTTCAATCTGTATTTATGTTACTGTATTTCATTCGAATTATTCACTTGTCATTGTATATTTTTATTTATGGTGCAATAAAGAGTTAAATAAATAAATGTACTGCACTATAGTGTGATAGTGATCACATTGTTCTATTCACTCATCATATCAGCCTTTAACTGTCCCTTGCTGGACATAAACCCCTTCTTTGCGACTTTGCCACTATTTGTCACGCTTGTCGGGCGGATTGGCAACTGCAGTTAGGTTTTTTGAGATGTTTTAAGGCGCTGCTGCCCATCCCCCGTCTTCTCTTAGTTGCTTCTTACGACACCCATGGAAACGGAAAGGGTAACCTATTTTTTTAATGGGTGAAAATGGTATGGTAACCCCGCCTGCGCTAACGGGATACGCTGGCGGAGCACCAGTGAAGGGTGATAGATGAGAATGAAAACAGGCCAGTTAGCCCATCATGATGAATTCATCAGGAATTAACCATGATAGTTTCCAGGGGGAACCGCGAGGAGGTCGACCTGGTTGGGTATATTGCTAACAATGGGATTCTCAGTCTCCATTACTAACAATTCCTTTCCCCCCAGGGGTGACCTATATACATCTGGAATTTATCACGATCTGGACGAGTGGCGGTCTTCCACCGTGCGTTTTTCAAGGCACTTTCTTCCACGCACAACCATTCTTTGGAATCAACTTCCAGCAGCAGTATTTCCGAACCGATACGACAACATAACCTTCAATAAAAGAGTATATTCCTTTTTAAAAGGCCGGCAGCATACCTGCAATGCCGCTGGTGTTGTGGGTGATCATGGGCGGCGGTAGTCACTTACCATCAGGTGAGCCGCATGCTCGTTTGCCCCCTGTGTTGTAAAAAAAAAAAAAAAAAAACGATGGTTTCCAGGGGGGACCACGTGGAGATCGACCGGACAGGATATATTGCTAGCAATGGGACTGGTAGTCCGCATTACTAACAATCCCTTCCTTCCAGTAGTTTGTGTTTATCCATTAAAAACAAAGTAATCTTTCCTCTGTATACTAGTAGTTAGATACGGTCCCGGGCATTCGTATCTATAACAAGGTAGGTCAGTACAGTATACAGTAAACTGGTAAAGTCTATAGTTACTTAAAATCGAAGACCATCGCGGCGCCGATAGTTGAACTTAGTTTATACCTACTTAATTATATTATCTGATAGACTAGACTCTACTCGCAACTTTGTACGCGTAGATTTTGAATGTAGATGTGCGTAATATATATATATATATATATATATATATATATATATATATATATATGTGTGTGTGTATATATATATATATAATTATATATATTACTCCAGCCGCTAACTGTCCACTGTTGGATATAAGCCTTTAATAAATTTAGCCCATAAGGGGAGTTGTACTTGTCACGCTTGGCAGGCGGGTTGGCAACCGCAGTTAGGCTTTTAGATATGTTTTAAGACACTGCTCCATCCCTCGTCGTGATCCCTTGGCTTTTAGTCGCCTCTTACGACATCCACGGGTAAGGAAGCGGTGGCGTATTCTATGCTGGGACCACACGGCGATATATACTGACATATACTGATATATATACTGATCCAATAACAAATATATTAAAAGTGAGTACGATTACTTGGGTACCTCTGTCCCATTCGTGTTTCAACCGTGAAGCAGTTGTGTTTGCATAGCTGTGTTTCGGTTTGAAGGGTGGGATATGGCGTGAATTTACAGGGTACGGAGGAATAACACCTGAGTCCTCAGAAATGGCAACGCATGGGGGGTATCATGGGTGAAACAGTATACTCTGTTATGTCCATGGTACTGCTCATGTCTATAGGAGACGGTTACCACTTTCCATCAGGTGGGCCGTCAGCTTATTTGCCATTTTAAGATGTATAAAAAAAATTAAGTACATCTTCGGGTACACGATTGTGTAAACCACATTCAATTTGGTAATTTTTGTGTGACGTCAGACAAGTATATACATAAGCGTCTGTATGCTTATTCTAATATAGATTAAAATTATAAAACCTAATGTTTGTTTGTTTGTTTGTAACACTTTATTGTACAGTAAAGTCTTAAGTTACAAGATAAAGAGTTCTTAAAAAATGAATAAGTACAATGGCGGACTTATCCCATAAAAGAGATTTTTTCCAGTCAACCTTTGAATGTCTAATAAAATATGCGAATTGGTGGAGGCAAAAAAAAAAATGCGCGGCGAATTAAAAAAATAGTAAAATTACAGGTATTACAGTTAAAACACGAGCGCAACATTGATAATGGACAACATAATACATATAAATGATATCTAAATCATCTAAAAGGAAACCTAAATCTCTATGCATAACACTTTTAATATTCTAAATAAGGAGGTACATAAATCTCATATTTAACATTTATAAATATAAGAATATCATTAAACAATATACATATAATACATCTATATATTAATACGGAAAGCAAAAACTTTGTATCCCTTTTTACGAAAATTTCGTGGCCAGAAGAGTATGTTTGGCCCACTTACAGTTTCCATAGATAGGGAGTGCAGAATGCTAATATATTTTTTAATTTATGCATAAAAATACATTAAATCAATAGAAAAAAAAATACACACACTACCATGTAATTCACACACATTACACTTTTGTTTATTATTAAAGTCATAAAGCCTGCTAATAATGAATGCTCCTTTCCACTCAGGGTTTGCTGGAAGAGAACTCTTACAGAGTGAAGCTCGTCTGTTGTACATCTTTATTTTATATATATTATATGTTATAATTTTTTGTGTACAATAAAGAATAAATAAAGAATAAAGTCTGCGGTCAAATTGAGAATAGATTAATATTGTTTGTCTGTTAATATTATTTGTCTATAGTCTTACTGAATGTGAAACATAACCATAATAAATTCATTTATTACAATATATGTTATGGTCGAATTTCGACCACGGGGCGACCACTAGTACAGATGATATACGATGATGAATGATACGAACTAACGCTTCACGTTCTTTTTTTTAAGTTTTTTTTTTTATAATGATACTGTCATTGTCAATTGCGATAATTTTGTATTCAGAGTTTGTTCTTTTTTTAGTATTGGTTATAATTTCTTATTTATTTATTTTTTGTTAAGTGTATCGAGTCTCCAATCCGAGAAATTGGTATTGGCGACCCGCACGCATAATAAAGATAAATGAGTTAAGGGGTCCGCCTGAAAATCTGCGCTATATAGGTACATCTCGCTGGAGGTGTGTATAACAGCAAAATGAATTGTTTTTTTCTCTTTTTTATTGTTGTTTTTTTTTTTAATTTATTTGTGGTAATAAAGATTCTATCTATCTG
Organism: Galleria mellonella; assembly: GCF_026898425.1. Taxonomy (NCBI): domain Eukaryota; kingdom Metazoa; phylum Arthropoda; class Insecta; order Lepidoptera; family Pyralidae; genus Galleria; species Galleria mellonella. The sequence goes on from NW_026442097.1 coordinate 3,873,444, forward strand.
TCTATATACACAATCAAACATACACACAAGGAAACTAAATTAGCGCATCTGCGCAATAATGTATTCCGTCTTTCAAAAAAAGCGTTCACGCTCACTTTTTATTTTTATCCGAGCAGTAAGTACTTTATATTATTCTCAATTTCGTGTATAATATAGTATATATCATATATGTGTAAGTATATTTGTTATTCATATATATTTATTCGTTTATATATGTAATTTTAGTATGTATGTATATCAATAATTAGTAGTGCTGCATTCGAGTATTCTGACACTTGCCTATGGTTGACTGGGAGAGAATGCTTTTAGCATTAAGTCCGCCATGTACACATATTTGTACTAATGAATAAATAAATAAATGTATTAGCTTTTATTTCTCTTATTAAGATCTTTCTAGAATCTCTTTTTAGAAGATATTTCTTTAAATATCTCCCATGTACAAACATTAGCCCATTAATTTTATTATATTAGTAATGTGATAACATTGTCCATTCTCGATATTTGCGGATGCCAGTTGGTTTATCAAAATAATGAGTATGGGGTCACCGTATTTGATCCTATTTGTCTATTAGTTTGTGACTGAATTGGGCCATCTATTTCATTTCACTATGTTACTTAATATTTATTAAGATATTGATTATAACATGCCATTATGAAATTACATTGTATTTATATACCATAATTTTGCGTTAATTAAATTGATAATTACTATTTCTTTTTTGAATGAAAAATTAAGAATGTTTTTTTTTATGCAACTTAGAATGCCAAAGGTGACGTCCTGACACCGGATAAAAGCGGTAACCGTCGCCTATAAACATGATCAGTACCGTGTACATAACAGAGTATATACTGCGTCGTACTTACCTACCTTTTAATGCGTCAAAACCTGTTATTTTGATTTAAAAACAATTACAAAAAGAAATAGGTATAAATTTTGATAAAAATTCTTTAGGACTAATCTGTAAGTAGTAATCCTTACAGACAGAAACAAGAATTTTCCAAATCGGTTTACAAATGATGGAGTTATGAGATAACAAACATAAAAAAATACAACTCAATTGACAACCTCTCTTTTTTGAGGTCGGTTGGTAATAAAATTATTTTTTATTTGATAGGGATACTTTTAGACTGGTACCATAGACATTTTATCAAAATCGGTACAGTTGTATAGTTTTTAAAACAAAATAACTTGTTGCAACAATTGAGTTAGATTTTTTGTGGGACACAATCTTGTGATAATTTTTTTTTGATGATTTTGCATTATACAATATATCCCTATATTGTATAATGCAAAATCATCAAAAAAAAAAAAATAAGCAAGACATTTAATAAATGTAACGATATAGTTGTATAAGTACAGTAAGGCGGTCTTATTGCTGAAAGCATTCTTTTCGAGACAACCTAATCTTGCCTTACAACTTAAGTGGGGAAGGAATTGTTAGTAATGCAGACTACCAGTCATGTTGCTAGCAATATACCCTGTTAGATCGACCTCCACGTGGTCCTCCCTGGATATCATTGTGCTAAATCCTAGGTGCATCCATCACGACAGGCTAACTGACCTGCCTGTTTATTTTCGTCTATCATCTTACACTGGTGCCCCGTCAGTGTATACCGTTAGCGCAGGCCAAGTTACCATTCCATTAGAATCCATTAAAAGAAACCTTTAAATGTAATTAATAGCAAATGGAAACATTCATTAGATTAATAGATTTATCTATTTGTACTAAGTATTACTATTTTGTGGATCAGTCTATTTCGTTTTGTTTTTTTTTTATGCAACTTAGAATGGCAAACAAGCTGACGGCCCACCTGATGGAAAGTGGTAACCGTCGCCTATAGACATAAGCAGTACCATAGACATAACAGAGTATACTGTTTTGCCCATGATATTCCTATGCTCATGAATGACTCAGATGTTATTCCTCTGTACCCTGTAAATTCACTGCCACATCCCACCCTTCAAACCGAAACATAGCCATGCAAACACAACTGCTTCACGGTAGAAACACGAATGGGACAGAGGTGCCCAAGCAAACAACTTGTACAAAGTCTCCCTTTAGTATTGTTTATTAAATTCGTTTATTTACATTTCCATTATATCAATGGAAATGTTTATATTATAAACATGGAGATGTCCGTCGGTGTGTTTGTCTATACTATAAAGTGGAATGATTTGATTATTTACTTGTTTGTTTTGTTTGATAAATGCAATAATTAGGATTGTATTTCACAAAAAAAAAAATCAATTGTGGTAAATCCAGTTATTTTGATTTAAAAACTAAACTACTAAACCGATTTTAATAAAATTTCTATGACACGAATCAGTAAATGTATCCTTTCGGATAAAAAAAAAATTCCAATCGGTTTACAACTGATGGAGTTATGAGGTGACAAACATAAAAGAAGGTTAGGTTAGGGGAGAAAGGAGATTGTTAGTAATGGAGACTGAGAATCCCATTGATAGCAATATACCCAACCAGGTCGACCTCCTCGCGGTTACCCCTGGAAACTATCATGGTTAATTCCTGATGAATTCATCGTGATTGGCTAACTGGCCTGTTTTCATTCTCATCTATCACCCTTCACTGGAGCACCAGTTGCGTTGCGATTTGCTCCACTTAACATTTAGTGTTTCTTTTATTACAATCAGTTCGTAAATAAAAAAAAGTTGTATCAATCTAAAGAATCACATATAAAACAGTATAATATAACTGATCAGTTGAATTGGCTGAAACTTTATTGTATACTAGCTGACCCCGTAAACGTTGTTTTACCACTTATTGCGAAATATAAAAATCGCGATTAAAATACAGGGATTGATCGTAAAAGCGTGAAAATTTGAATTTGTATGTATTTTTCAATGCTAAATCATAATAAAATAAAAATAAAAAATTTTGTCAAAAAAATAAAAAAAAAATGTTTAGGGGTGGATCTCCCTTATCATTGAGGGATATAAAAAATAGATGTTGGCCGATTCTCAGACCTACCCAATATGCATACAAAATTTCATAAAAATTGATAAAGCCGTTTTGGAGGAGTTTGGTAACAAACACTGTGACACGAGAATTTTATATATATATATATATATATATATATATATATATATATATATATATATATATAGAATAATTATCAGTGAAAATATTCCACTTTCCATATATAACAACCATTAGTCAATAGGCCAAGTTTATCTAAGTGCATCGTCGTTATTTTGCTTTGTATACGATTAATTGTGTCAATATATGTAATCGATGAAACCGCATCGCGCCGGGTTTCGGTGGCGGTTGCAAACAGGAAAGGCATTTATCATCAACTGACAGAATTGTTACAACGACTAGATTACACAAGTTGTGGTCAATAAATAGTTTTAAGATTGTGTTTCACGTTTTTTTTTATACCACTTGGCAAAGGCAAACAAGCTGACGGCCCACCTGATGGAAAGTGGTAACCGTCGCCTATAGACATGTGCAGTACCATGGACATAACAGAGTATACTGTTCCGCCCATGATACCCCCCATGCGTTGCCATTCCTGAGGGCTCAGGTGTTATTCCTCTGTACCCTGTAAATTTACGCCATATCCCACCCTTCAAACCGAAACACAGCCATGCAAACACAACTGCTTCACGGTTGAAACACGAATGGGACAGAGGTACTCAAGCAATCGACTTTTGTACAGTCTCCCTCTGGTAAAACCAATGATAGCGTATTAAAGTAAAACGTACACCTCATTTTAAGTTAGATCTTAATAATTATTTGACGATGCTTTCCATCACTTGAGAGTTAACCAATCGAAGATTTATTGTTATATCAGCCATTAACTGCCCACTGTTGGACATAGGTCTACCCCATAGTTGCTACGCTTAGCAGACGGGTTCATAAGCGCAGTTAGGTTTTGGCGATGTTTTAAGAGGGACGCTGCTGACCATCCTTCGACCAATAAGTTCCCTTAGTCGCCTCTTACGACAACAACGGGACAGGAATGATGGTTCATTCTATGCCGGGACCATACGGCGGCTCACTAGGTTATTAAGTTTATCACTATCAATTGCTAACTCTAAGATAAAATTGTTACAGATCTTCAAAAGAGTGATATCCCCCAGGGGTTGTTCCCGGGAACTGTCATTAGGAGAGGTAGCTCGAGCACGAAGGAAGGCCGGCCTCACCTGAAGATGGAAAAGAGTCTCATAGTATCTAAGGTCACGAGATACGAATACGAAAAGTGAGTATTTCTTACACGATTGCCCAAAAAAGGAGTGTATAGTGTTTTTCGGGCTTAGAATTAGAATTCATTTATATTATTTATATGTGTGACTTTATTTTCTCCATCTTCATCATCATCATCATATCAGCCCTTAATGGTCTATTGCTGAACATAAACCTCTTCCTTGGTGGGTTTTGCCAGTAGTTGCGACACTTGGCAAGCGGATTGGCAACCGCAGATAGGCTTTAGAGATGTTTAAGAGGGACGCTGCTGTCCATCCCTCGTCCTCTCTTAATTGAATCTTATAACACTCTCGGGTAAGGAAGGGGTGGCCTATTCTATGTCGGGACCACACGGCGTCTATATATATATATATATGTATTAATATATAATACATATATATATATATATATATATATATATATATATATATATATATATATATATATATATATATATATATATATATATATAATATTAAATTTTATTGTTCAATGCTAAATCATAATAAAATTAAAATAAAAAATTTTGTCAAAAAAATAAAATAAAAAAATATATTTAGGGCTGGGTTATCCTTATCATTGAGGGGTGTGAAAAATAGATGTTGACCGATTCTCATACCTACCCAATATGCACATTAAATTTTATAAAAATCGGTAAAGCCGTTTCGGAGGAGTTTGGTAACAAACACCGCTACACAAGGATTTTATTTTTTAAGAAGGATATAGACCATCAGTGTTGTGGGTAAAGACTAATATAACAAGACTAGCTTTAACCTGCGGCTTCGCTCTAGTGAATCCTTCATACATGCGAAAGTTTGTAATACTTTCACGTCTTAACAGCTGAATCGATTATGATGAATTTTGGTATAGGATTATAAGCTACTTTTTTCTCCCGGCCAGTGAACATGTATTGGTCACGCGATTAAAGTCGCGAGTAAAATCTAGTCAGGATATAAAGTGAAATTATGTTAAAATATCTGTGTATCAAATTTTATTCAAATCCATGTCAGTAGTTTATGTATGAGAGTTAGTTAACATACATCGCTTTAAAAAAATATTTCTTATTGTACAGATACAGTCGGGAGAACATATCAGACAAAGAGTTGGAGAGCATACTGCGAAAGCGCGGTTCAGACTACGACGCCATGTTACAAAACCACAGAGAGCAAAAAGCTTTTGAGGAGAGCGTCGCGAAGAGCATGCGGGATATTGGGCTCAAAGTGGAAATGGCTAGCAGGTAAGGTAGTACACTTTAGATAATAAGTGCCACGTACCCACCATTGGGTAATATATAGCAATACCTATATATTGTAGTTACAATATTTATACATATATTGGCTCAATAACAGATATATTAGATATCAGTTATCCAATATAATATCGAAAACAAGAACCCGCTTGTAATGAATATAAATATTCAACTGGTATGGGCGCTATCACAATGGGTCGTCATCAATGTTCAGATATCGGATATTGCCCATTTCTACACACAATATACAATTGCCCGGTTTTCAAGTTAGCATGAGGAATCGGCCTACGAACTTCTGGAAGCACAATCCAGAACATCCAGACCCGAGTCAGTTAAGAAAAGTTATTTTCCTAAATTAGACCGATTGGGAATCAAACTCTGCACCTCACTTGCATTTTGCACTTCTTCTAAACCACGCAACAAGTTTCGCTTTTATTTAGATATTTTATTATGTCAGCTGTTAGCTGTCCACTGCTGAACATAGGCCTTCTCCATAAGGAGAGGTTTGTAAGAATAACCGCGCTTGGTAGCAAATTGAGCTTTCAAGATAAATTAAAAGGAGCGCTGATGCCGATCCCTCGACCATTAAGTTCCCTTAGTCGCCTCTTACGACGACTGCGAGAACTTAATTGCCGTGTGGTCCCAACATAGAACGGGTCACACCTTCCTTTCCTATGAATATCGTAAGAGGCGACTAAAGTAAATTAATGATCGTGGGATAGTCAGCAGCGTTCCTTTTAGAACATCATCAAAAACCTAATTGCGGTTGCTAACCTGCCTACTAAGCATGGTAATTACTAACAAAACTCCCCTTATGGGAAAGGTCTATGTTCAGCAGTGGACAGTAACGGCTGATATGATGATGCTGGAAGTGAAAATGATGTGTGTAGCGAAATGTGAACAAAATTTTATAGTATTACTGTGCTGTATTAGTGAATAATTGGTTCGAAATTTAAATTGGTACACAGTACAGTCTTTGGTGTGAAATCAGATGATTTCATTCGTATTTGGGCGTTATATCACATTAACGAATATAAACAGAATTAATTGGCGAAAGATAAAACTACATCCTTTATTAAACAGCCACCAACCTTGAGTCCGCGTGTTCTAGGTCAGGGGTGGATAACTTTTTTATAAATAACATGTGATCACTATCATCGAAATGTGCCGCGTTCGACTTGTTGGCATAGGATTAGTTTACGTTGATATTTGTTGTATAATAAACTAATTACTTGCCCCGGATTCGCACGGGTAGGTCTCAATTTGTTTTTAATTACAGTCCATGCTCTTCACTGATAATATGGCTTTCTATAGATGAAAGACTCTTTAAAATCGGTTAAGTAGACTTTACCAATTGCAAGCAGAAAAGCAAAATAAATGATCAAAAACTTTTTTAGTCATATTTCGACCGTTATGCAACTGTGATTCAATGGCTGTGATTTAGATTTAAGGGATCATATCAGCCGTTTACCGTTGTTTGCATGGCTGTATTTCAGTTTGTAAGGTGGGATATGGTAGTGAATTTACAGGGTACAGAGGAATAACACCTGAGTCCTCAGGAATGGCAACGCATGGGAGGTATCATGGGTGAAACAGAATACTCTGTTATGTCCATGGTACTCATGTTTATAAGTGACGGTTACCACTTTTCATCATAAACTCTACTATTGTTTAAAGCTAGTTAAAAACATAACTGTCCAGTTAAGAGGTACTTGCTTTACATGTATGAAACCTCTACACACTAAAGTTCAAGTATACGGAATTTATATCCATTGATAAGGAACAAACAAAACGGCCAACTTGCGATGTTTATTAGTAAACAAGTTTGTAAATATGACTAAGGCGTCTAGCGTAGTTTGTAGTACCTACAACTCAGTTTTATACAAGGATACAAGCGATTTTTAGAATTCCCTAAATCAAAAGCATAAATCGGACCTTTATAGGATCACTTTGTTGTCCTTCTCTTAAGACCCCTTTTCAAACGACTTCAAAAAGAAACAGGGGACCTACCATGAAATAAAATTCCGAAGTTTCGGACTCAATTTCGTGTTTTTGTTCACACCTATATCGGGCCAGTAAATGGAGCTTAACATTTCGTTCGTCATAAATCCTACCATAAAAGTCCCAAGGAATAATATTTTCATATTTTTAAACGGTAAGTATTATGTAATTTTAACATTAAATTTGTGTTTCGTTCGGCTCCGAAATTTCGGAAAACATTTCATGGTAGGCCCTCTTGTTCTTAGTACATCAGTTGTGAATCGATTTGAAATTTCCCTTTTTTTTTTTTTAAATGTGCTTACAGATTGGTCCCATAAAAATTTTATCAAAATCGGTCATTGAACTGATTTTAATAAAATTGTAACCACTGGGTTTTGTTTTGAGAAACACGATTTTATGTTTTATTGTGTATTATTTGCTCTCAGGTGTGCAAAACTCGGGACTATAGTAGAGACGCCCGCAAGGTAACTGTGTGTGTGTGTGTATGACGTTATTATCTACTAACATTGAATGGGTTTGATTTGAATTGATTCTTAATTTTCTTTTTAATTATTGTTTTTTCTTTTAAATTCTAACATCAAATAATTCAATATCTACTATTGATTATGTATGTAGAATGGCAAAAAATAGCATAGCATAATATTATAAATAAAGTAAAAGTGAGTTGTTTGTTTGTTATCTTGCAGCATTTTAATGGCTTAAACAATTACTATGAAACTTGGTATACGTAGGTACCATATGAGATGGAGAAGGGCATGAGCTAATTATTGTCCTAATCAGTGCACATATTCCGGTCACGCGGACAAAGTCGTTGGTAGAAACTAGTACTTTACAATCTAAGGTATAAACGTACTATATGAGATGGAGAAAGACGGAGCTACTTCCCATCGCAGTCAATAAAAATATCCCAGTCATATGGACGAGGTCTAAAATGTAAACGTACTATAGGAGATGGAGAAAGACAGAGCTACTTCCCATCGCGGTCAATAAAAATATCCCAGTCATATGGACGAGGTCTAAAATGTAAACGTACTATAGGAGATGGAGAAAGACAGAGCTACTTCCCATCGCGGTCAATAAAATATCCCATTCATATGGACGAAGTCGCTATTAAAACTAGTATGTATAACGATAATTATAATTCTTTGTTGCCAAGGTGTCACCTTCTGTAAGCTGCAGATTGATTGTATAAACATGTTTTTATCTATCTATTTGTATTGTCACCCCGGTGCCGAGTGGCAACGGCCCGTGTCCTTATATAAGAAGTCAATACCATTTACATAACATACAGAATTGTTTTGTTCGATATATCTTCTGTGAATGGAAATACAACGTAATCAGGTGATGTCTCATGATCAATATTTTATTTTTATTTATTACTCAGTGATTTATTTTTATTAATGGTAAACTGCTATAAGGAGCACTCTCGTTCTTTATGGCAGTCTACGATGGAGGCCTATGTTCAACAACCAATAGTTGACAGATGATGTATTATTTTTATATATCTTGTACTAGCTCTATCCCGAGACTTTGCCTGCGGGAATCAGTCTTTAAAGTATCCCGTGTGCTAATTTAGGATATAAACTACCCGTGTACTAAATTTGATTCAATATCCGTTTAGTAGTTTTTTCTTGAACTAGTAACAAACATCCATTCATCGTTTTTAACTTTCGCAATTTTTATCTAGCTTTTACCTGCGACTTCGTCCGTGTGACCGGTAATGTTTATTGATCGGGATAAAAAAGAGGCTTATGTCCTTCTCCGTGTCATATAGTATGTGTAAATCAAATTTCATAGTTGTCGGTTAAGCAATTGATGAGCTAAGAGGTAATAATTTAAAAAATAAGGTAACAAAGCATATTTCCTTTTAAAATGCCCACAGCACACCAGCAATGCTGTTGTTGTTGTGGGTGATCATGGGCGGCGGTAGTCACTTACCATCAGTTGAGCCGTATGCTCGCTTGCCGCTTGTGTTATAAAAAAAATTAAACACACTCACTTTTACATGCATAAAATAGTAAGAATACTGTCAGAAAAAGACTTTGTATAAAAGTCGTTTGCTTGGGCACCTCTGTCCCATTGATGTTTCTACCGAGAAGCAGTTGTGTTTGCATGGCTGTTTCGGGTAGAATAGGTTTTGGATATGGCAGTGAATTTATAGGGTACAGAGGAATAACACCTGAGTCCTCAGGTATGGCAACGTATGGGGGGTATCATGGGCGAAACAGTATACTCTGTTATGTCTGTGGTACTGCTCATGTCTATAGGCGACGGTTGTTGTTTGCCATTCTAAGTTGAATAAAAAAAAAAGAACTATTTTGACTATTTTATCTTACAAATATAATTCAAGATTTTGAACACAAGTGCCCTCCACTCACAGTAAGACATAACGCGCAAAATGCTTTTAATTAAAAGTCTATTGTAGCTGATGGCTCTGGACTAGGTATTCATTGTAAATCTATGGGGTCTGTATAGGGTAAATTTGAAATGGTTATCACCCTCATAAGGTCGTGGGTCGTGAGACGATAAAAACTTTCCACTCTCGTGCTAACACAACACGTCCTGCTGTCAAGTGTCAAGTTAGTTATGGAGCGTCCTCCATGGGAACTTATCATTTTTTTTCAACAAACTTTAAAAAGAGGGAAGTTTTGAACACGGCTGTATTTTTTTAAGTAAAAACTTCTTTAGATGTGTTGGAATTTTTTGAAATGGGAAAAAACCATCTATTTCGTGTGCACTGTTACCGTTACCATAACCGACACCTCTGTATGTAAGTACCTGCATATATTGTGTACTAGCCGTTTCCCGCGGCATTACCTGCTTCTATGTATTTCCCGTATACCATTCCCATTGGATTTCTTCATGAATCCGGTCTTATATTGTATTATATACTTAAATGATAATTACGTACCTAATACCTTCATAAAGTTTCAGCCATTTCAACTGATCAATTACGTTATAACAATTTATATGCGATTCTTTAGATTGATATAACTTTTTTATTTATTAACCGATTGAAGTAAAATAAATACTAAATGTTAAGTAGATCAAACTGCAACGAATAAGTGAAAATCGCATTCAAATCGGTTAAGCCGTTTCTGAGATTAGCGCGCATAAACGTGCAGATATTTCCAAAAAAATTCTAAAAAACATTGTTTTGTGTTATATTGTGCTCATAAAGCACTTCTATAATAGTTTTTCTAATATATCTTCCATGTACAGGCAGCGCCCAGTTACGATTTTATTATATGTATTGATTGATATATATGCATAAATACAGATGTATGTTGGCATTTATTGTGATGGGAAAATAAACATTGAACTCACGACACTGTTACCGTAACTGACATCTGTGACGATGCAAAAAATACACACGTAATTCTTAAAATTTTTACTTCTGTCGCCACTTCCGGAGTGCCACTGTTTTTTGTCTGTTTGTTACCCCTTAACTCTTTCAGTTTTACACCGATTTGGAAAATTCTTTTATATCTAAAAGGATTTACTTATACATTGGTCCCATAGAAATTTTAGTCAAAAACAATAAATTAGTTTTTGGATGAAAATTACTGGTTTTGTCAGAGGTACAGTCGGTTTTTTTTTTCTGGATCATGTTTGAATTCATTTAAAATTGATAATCACTTTGTATTATGGAGGGCAAGTAAAGTATGTACGTGTATGTGTGTATTAATACAATAAAATTGTAACTAAACGATGTCTGTACATGGATGTTTGAGAGAATTTGATCTGAGGGGTCTTAATAACACCAATAGAAGTAAAAATAATGTTTTTTTTTTTTTATTTTGTTTATACAAAAAAAAAATATAAATAGCTTTATTTTGTTTTAAAAGTGGTATAAAGGATGGTACATAATATTTAAATATTGTTCACACTTTTCACTAGAATCTGGCGTACACAAATTTATTTAATTGTGCTATTACTATTATGTATTATCTAATATATAAAATTCTCGTGTCGCAGTGTTTGTTACTAAACTCCTCCGAAACGGCTTTACCGATTTTTATGAAATTTTGTGTGCATATTGGGTAGGTCTGAGAATCGGCCAACATCTATTTTTCATACCTCTCAATGATAAGGGTGACCCACCCCTAATTATATATATTTTTATTTTTTCATCAATTTTTTTTATTTTTATTTTATTATGATTTAGCATTGAAAAATACATACAACTTCAAATTTTCACGCTTTTACGATCAACCTCTGTTTTTTAAACGCAACTTTTATATTCCGCAACAGAGTTGCAAGATGGCGATCGAATATAATAATTGTAGTACGATGAATTTTCATGTATATTTCTCGAAATAATGTGTATGGTAAACAACATTTGCCGAGTCAGCTATTTTACTTATATCGTCATGTTATATGAATGTCAACATATTTACATATTAATAATTATATAATAAATATATTAATAGTTACAAATTACAATTAATTAATTGAGTCACATATTTAAGCTATGTATGTTTGTTCCGACATCACGCAACAATTACTGCACCAAATTGGATGCGGTTTTCACTGTAGTGTCCCTGGGGGTGTAACTTAAAATGAGGTGTTGATTTTATCTCGATACGTCATAGAAGTAGTCTATTTAATTGGTTTTCCTACTTCTGAAATCCGGATGAAGAAACGTGCAAATTGCAAGTAAATATTTATTTATTTATTTTATTTAAATAATATAAATTATAGTCATGAATTTATCTTGAAACATTTCCAAAGCCTAACTGCGATTGCACACCCGCTTGCCAAGTATGGCAACTAATGGCAATACCTATATATACAATAGTCTATGTCCAGCAGTGGGAAGATAACTGCTGATATAATAATAGTAAAAATTTTTTAATAAATTAGCAGACTAAATGTATTTAATTCGTGTTTTTTTTACGTGCCAGTTATTCTAGATTGCCACAAAAAATTCGTCGACTTATTTTTGGTAGTTCATTATTATAGGAATCCCCTTTTGCGATAACTTCAGATAAACCCAGATAAAAGAAGTTTTTTTTTTGCTTGTATATACATAGTAGTGTTTTATGTTTTGTTTGTATTTAAAAATGTAGATTGTATTTTGCGCATTGTACTATAGTGCGGATGACAGTGGAACTTTATTTCTTTTTATACAGATCTTTAGAAGTACCATACCATATCAATCTTTGACTATTTACTGCTAAACATAGGCCCCCATCTATTAGGGGGTTTCGCCAGTAGCTACCACGCTTGGTATCCGCATTAGCAACTGTAGTTAGGTTTTGGTGATGTTTTAAGAGAGACGCTGCGGCCCATCCCTTAATCATTTAGTCGGCTATTACGGTACCCACGGGAAAGGAAGGGATGGCCTAGGGGATCGGGGGATTCTATGCGGGGTATGTTCAGCAGTGGACAGTAAACGGCTGATGTGATGACGATGAAAGGTAGGCTTTACTTCCGTGTTGGTCCCACCAATATTATGTTATTGTTGAAATTGAATGTTGGGTTTGGGTTTGCTGGAAGAAATCTCTATTGGAGATAAGCTCGCCCTTGTGCACTATTATGTTTGTTTTTACATTTCAGTAACCTTTTGTGTACAATAAAGAATAAAGAAAGAAAGAAAGAATGTTTGATGTCAAGCAAAATATTACTAAATATAATTAACCCTTTTAGTGCAATTGATTTTTACTCATCACTTAAAAATGCCAAAGAATACTTTGTCGTGTTGATGTCTTTTACCCTTGTCTCTAAAAAAACTGTATCTCCTCCAAAAATTATCCAATTTTAATATTTTTTTTTACAGCAAGCTAAACAGCGACTGATTTCACGAGCGCTATGACGCTCGTGGCACTTTTAGTTGCAATGCGCTCGTCGGCATTCAAAGGGTTAAATTAAAGTAGATGATTTTTGTACATAGGAGATATTTAAGAAAATTTGACATAAGCGTCCTTATTAAGAACAATAGAACCACCAACAAATTAATTCCCAAAGAGGGTTGACGTCAGACAGGTGGTCGGTCGTACAATTATAAGCCAGATGTTTTTGTAATATGAATAGAAAATATATTACGTTGACCCCAAATAATGATTGGGATATGGGTAGGAACATGATGATGTTTAAGAACAATAGAAGCCCAAACTATAATTTTTAGAAATTTCATCTGCTTGTTTGGCTATCTGTCCGACTTTATGTTTGTTCCGGTATTAAATAAAAAATCTACTGCACCAAATTCGATGCGGTTTTTCATAGTTGTGTTTGTGGAGGTCTAACTTAAACTTTGGTATATGTTTTCACTTGATACGCCATCTAGAAGTGATATTTTATATCACTGGTATTCCTTTTTCAAAAATCCATGCGTACGAAGTAACAGGCAGGGCAATAAGTTAGTTACTTGTAAACACGCAGTTTCGTGTTCTAAATTTAAACATTTACGAATATCTACGAAACATTACGTCGTTTATCGTGTGTGTTCACTGTTGAAGTGTTTTCGGAGCAAAGTCTAAATTTTATTTCTAAATATGCCGATTGTCTTTGCAGATTAACGTACAGCGACGAATTGATCAACTGGTGCGACGTGGTGGTACCGTGCGGTGGTGATGGCACATTTTTACTGGCGGCTTCCAGAGTGCGGGATGCGAAGTAAGTCAAATTAAACAAAACACGTCGAAAAGATGGTGGTTTTAATTGGATTGTATTTTTTGTTAGTATTTTTGTATCCGTTATTTGATATATTTAATCGTTACTGAACCCAAACAAAAATCATAAAATATTTATTCTCAACTTGAAAAACATTATTGTTGTTTTTGTTATTGCACGCGATGACACGTGCAGACGCGTGCACACACGTCCACAGACACGCACACGCACACAGTCACAGACTCACTTGCACACACATACAGATATACAATATTTGTATTTTTGTATTGTATTTAACAGGATTATATTGTACCCTTGCATATTTTTAAATACGTTAATGTGAATGTTACTTATTAATTATGTTCCGCGAAAACAGTCGAATTAAATTGTAGTAAAACCAGTTATTATGATTTCAAAATTAAAACTACTGAACCGATTTTGATAAAATTTCTATGAGACCAATTTGTAAGTATACCTTTTAAGATAAAAAAAGAATTTTTCCAAATCGATTGACGGACTTCAAAAAGAAGGAGGTTCTCAATTTTTGTATGTTTATACCTCATAACCTCGTCAGTTGGGGGGAAGGGATTGTTAGTAATGGAGAGTTTAGTCCCCATTGCTATCAATATTACCCTATCGGGTCGACCTCCACGCGGTTTCCCCTGGAAATTATCGTGACGTGACGATAAATTATCTTTGAATTCGTCACAAAATGCTAACTGACCTGCCTTTTCATCCTCACCTTAAATCAAAATAACTGATTTTGACACAACTTTAGTAGTTTTGTTGTTGTTGTTGTGTGTAAAACACAATTTAATTATTTATGTTTGTTACCAATTAAAAAATACAGCCGAATTGAAGACCTCCATGTTTTTGAAGTCGGTTAAAATGGATTGTATTATGTTTTGTTCCAGTAAACCAGTAATAGGATTTAACAGCTGCCCGCACAGGTCTGTCGGCAGACTCTGCCTACCCACGTGGTGCTCCAACGACCTCAAGGGTGCGCTCTACGCACTGAAGGAGGTGAGCCGACGCTATTTTTAATTAGCTGTCTCATCATCTTCCTACCCTTATCCCAATTATTATTTGGGGTCGGCGTAATATGGTTTTATCCATATTACAAAAGGATTTAGCTTATAGTTTTACGACCGGCCGCCTGCCTGACGTCAACCCTCTTTGGGTTTTAACTAAATGAAATAATTAAAGATTGTATTTCATAGAAAAACCGACTTCAATTATAGAAAAACGGTTATTTTGATTTCAAAACTAAACTACTGAACCGATTTTGATAATATTTCTATGCGAACAATCTTTAAGTATATCCTTTCAGATAAATAAAGAATTTTCGAACTCAGATTACAATTGATGGAGTTATGAGGTAACAAACATAAAAAATAGAGAGGAAAGGGATTGTTAGTAATGGGTTCTAATAATCCTATTGTTGGCAATGTATCCTATTAGGTCGACCTCCACGCGGTACCCCCTGGAAACCATCATGGTTAATTCTTGTTGAACTCTTCATGATGGGCCAACTGACCTGCCTTCATTCTCACTACTCATCTATCACTGGTGCCCCGCCAGCGTATATCGATAGCGCAGGCGGGGTTACCATTCCATTTTCACCCATTAAAAAAAACATAAAATATAGAGTCAAATTGAGAATCACCTTCTTTTTGAAGTCGGTTGAAAATAACCGTTCCCTTACAGCCTAAAAATAAATGTATTGCTTTTAAGAGTCATGTGTGTATATAAATGTCTTTACTCCACCGTACCTTCTAAACGCTTGTACAAATTTGGATGTATGTACGAGGTTTGTCCGGAAAGTACGTATAAAAGTTTTTTAAAAATTTTATTTTACAATTATTCAGGTAAATCAATTTTATCCCCTTCAAAGTACTCCCCCTGTGACATAATGCGCTTGTGCCAACGCCGTTTCCACTGTGAGAAGGCTCCTTGAAAGTCCTCTGGTTGTAGGTTTCTCAGCTGCCCCGTCGTAGCTTTTTTTATCTCATTTATGTCCCCCAAATGCCGCCCCCGAAGTACCAATTTGGTTTTTGGGAACAAGAAGAAGTCACACGGGGCCAAATCCGGCGAATAGGGGGGTGTTCGGTCACCGTAATGGAATTTTTACTCAAAAACTCACGGACAACAAGAGAGGTGTGGGCAGGGGCATTGTCGTGGTGAAGAATCCAACGCCCCTCTCGCGCCAATTCTGGACGAACTCGTGCCACACGAGCTTTGAGGCGTCTGAGCACATCGACGTAGAATTTTCCATCAACTGTCTGGCCTGGAGGGACGAATTCTTGATGGACAATCCCCCGAACATCGAAAAAAACAATCAACATTGTCTTGACATTTGAGCGGGATTTTCTTGATTTTTTTGTTCGTGGTTCCCCGGATGTCTTCCACTCTTTGCTTTGGGATTTTACTGTTCTGAGATCGGCAAAAATTTCACGGCCATTCTTGCCGAGTTTCGAGAGAAACTTGATAACGACGCGCTGCTCTTCAACGGAAGCGGGCTCCATGCCGACGGGGTTTCGTTAAGAGGTAACTTCACAGATGGCGTGACAAGCCAGTTCGCACCGCACGGCGGTCAGACCAGAACTGAAGCATTGTTAGGGGCATAAGGAAGGGGTCCTACGCTTACCTGGCCTCCCCACTCCTCTTTCTCGCATTCCAGAACACTTTTATACGAACTTTCCGGACAGACCTCGTATATGATATTATTAGAATCCTTACATCATCTTGAGTGAAATTGCGTTCCCTTCTACATTAATATTATAAAGAGAAAAAATTTGTATATTTGTAATGAATAAACTCAAAAACTACTTTGCCGATTTCAAAAATTCTTTCACCATTAGCTACATTCACCTTGAGTAACATAGGCTCTATTTATTGCTAGAAAAGATTAGGGATCCTTACTAAAACTTTATTAACGTAACTCAAGGTGTAAAAAATGCTATAAAATATCATTCGTCGCGTGCGCTGCGGAAACTATTGGTGATAGAACAAAAGTATGTCCTACAATATTGAAGAAATTATCAATAACTACAAAAAACTTCGCGATACTATATGTCCAACTATTATCGTTATGTCACAATAATCACTTTTTAAAATGTTGTAAAAATGTCCACCTTTTACAAAAGATTCAAATTTCTCATAAACCTAATTTTAGCTATTAAAATGTTTTGTCTCTTTCTTTTATATTACATTACTAATTTGAAAGAAAGTGATAAACAATACAATAGTTTAGATTTGTAGGTTTTAGTTTTTAACCGACTTCAAAAAGAAGCTTCAAAACTTCGTCAACTGTAAATAGTTTAGGAAAATTCTTTTTTTATCTGAAAGGATATTAAAGATTGGTTCTATAAAAATACTAATAAAAATCGGTACCTTAGTTTAGTTTTTAGTTCGAAATAACTGGTTATATGACATTTTTTTTTTGGGGCATAATCTTTGAATATTGTGAACAAGCTAAGGGCTAAATTTTTTTGGCATCGCAGTTGTTGCAAACTCCTTAGTTCTTTTATAGATTTTATTTGTATTGTATGTCTATACTTTTTTTTTGTTTTTACAATTGTTATTTTGTTCTTTTTCCCTGTCGTAGTCTGTCTTGTTTAGTTTTCTTTATTATAGTTATTTTCCTTCAAACTCATTGTTTAATTACATCAAATTCAGCTGTCGTGTCTTACAATTTGCGGAGCAAAATGTAAATTTAGAGTCAAAGTTTAATAGATTTTCTTCATCAACACCACTGACCTACGATAAACTATTAGATTAGATACTAGAGAATAGAATACATTTGCTTACTTTGTAATAGTAACGATATGATGGTCTAATTTCAAATGGCGTAAATAATAATAGAGTAGTTATAACTAACTGCAGTTGCCAACCCACCTGCTAAACGTGGCATCAATCATCATTATCATCATCAGTCTTTAATTGTCCATTGCTGAACATAAGCCTCCACAGGGTTTCAATTCAATTCAATTTATTCGCAACAATTACTACATTGTGGGGGGAAAGGGATTGTTAGTAATGGAGACTGAGAATCCCATTGCCAGCAATATACCCAGCCAGGTCGACCTCCTCGCGGTTCTCCCTGGAAACTATCATGATTAATTCCTTGTGTTGTCTCGTCGTGATGGGCCAACTGGCCTGTTTTCATTCTCATCTATCACCCTTCACTGGTGCTCTGCCAGTGTATCCCGTTAGCGCAGGCGGAGCTACCATACCATTTTCACGCATCAAAAAATAAAATACTACATTGTGTTAAATTTTTTTTATAAATAACAAGAAGATGTCATAAAACGACTTTACAATAAAACAGAAAAAGTATGAGGTAACAAAAGTTTGCGAGTAGTTGCCACGCTTCGCAGACAGATTGGCAAAGCCTAACTGCGGCTTTGGAGATGTTTTAATAGGGACGCTGCTGCCCATCCCTCGCCTTTAGTCGCCTCTTAAGACGCCTAGGATGGGGTGGCATATTCTATACTACATGGCCAAGTTTTTTTTATTTATTTATTTTTTTTATACTACTTAGAATGGCAAACAAGCTGACGGCCCACCTGATGGAAAGTGGTAACCGTAAAACAAAGATGAGACAGTGGACAGTTAACGGTTTATAATATAAAAACGTATAAAGTGGTATTTAGTTGTTTTTGCACGGCTGTCTTTCGATTTGAGGGGTGGGATATGGCAGTGAATTTACAAGGTACACAGGTAACACTAGTCCTCAGGAACGGCAACGCATGGGGAGTATCATGGGCGAAACAGTATACTCTGTTATGTCCATGGCACTGCTCATGTCTATAGGCGACGGTTACTATTTTCCATCAGGTGGACCGTCAGCTTGTTTGCCATTCTAAGTTGTATAAAAAAATATATAAAGATCAATGAGCAATAAGTGTATCAATAACTTGTTATGTTGGTGACAGGGAAAGTTCAAGTGGCTTCATAGATCCCGTATACGCACCACCGTTACAGGCGTGCCCAGACAGCTCGAGAAGATCACGCCTGTCGACCTGCACACGCTGCATTACTGCAGGTACGAACAAAAGATACATATACGAGAGACACTCCACAAAAAACGACGTCAATTGCAGAAAAATCAGTTATTTTGATTTAATATGTAAATTACTGAACCGATTTTGATAAAATTTCTGTAGGACCAATCTGTAAGATAAAAAAAAGAATTTTCCAAATCGGTTTACAACTGAAGAAGTAATAAGGTAATAAAAAAATCAAGCCTCCTTTTTTTGAAGTTGGTTGAAAAAAGCTATCCCCTTGTCTCCGAAGTATGAATGAATGGATGAATTTTATTGCTTTTAAAAAGTAAAAGTTCTAAAATAATCTAATGGTAACTTTTAAACTCAAATTATTGCAGTGCATGTGAATATTACAGGAAAATTAAATTTCCAAGTGTGTTACTTGTTTTTGAGAAATTATCAAAAAATCCTCCAATAACATAATTATGCGGTTCAGTTTTGAACCACAAAAAATACGGTCCATTACGTTTTACGAGGTATTACGTTCATCATCATCGTCTCAGCCAGTAACCGTCCATTGCTGAACATATGTTTATTTTTAATGGGTGATAATGGAATGGTAACCCCGCCTGCGCTATTGGTATACGAAAGCAGGTCAGTTAGCTCATCGTGACGAATTCCACTAAAATTAACCACGACGGTTTCCAGGGGGAACCACGTGGAGGTCGACCTGATGGGGTGTATTGCTGGCAATGGGTCAGTTAGACCCCATCACTAACAATCCCTTTCCCCCCCATCATAGGTTATATAGACATAGATTGCCATAAGGAACAGTCCTGAGCCACCTTTTTTTTTAAGTCTGGAAAATGCTTTATGCAGATCCATACACTTTGTGGGAGGTGAATGGGTACTGTGGGAATCCCCCCGTAAGGCGGGGGTGTACCCACCAAAAACCAGACTATATACCCTCGAGGTGCCATATGTCGGAGACATGGGTTCGCTTTCACACTCATCACATCTCCGACAGAGTCCCGAGCCACCAGCATCCACTGACTCGTTTCATTACTTATAATAAATATAATTTTATCTCTCATATCTATGTACGAAATCTTTGGTGGTTGAGTTCCAATCACACTTGACCGATTTATTTTACATGCAGCTTATTGACTATTGTAACTAATTGCAGGTACCCACCCGTATCCCACAATCAAGACACGGAGTGCCATCCGCCGCCCGTCGCCGACGAGCCCAGCTCGGAGCTCTCCACCAAGGTGTTGCCATTCTTAGCACTGAACGAGGTACTGTTAGTGTGAGGCACTTGTTTGAGATATATATAAAAAAAAACTTTGCCACGCACAAATGTTATTTATTTAATACTAGCTGTTGCCCGCGACTTCGTAAGAGTTTATCAATATGTGGCTGATTAAAATGATAATGCATTCCAGGTGTTCATAGGCGAGAGTGTGACGTCACGCGTGTCGCTGCTCCGGCTGCAGATCGACAACGGCCAGTGGACTCAGACCAAGAGTTCTGGACTCTGCGTCACCACCGGCACCGGCAGTACATCCTGGCACTTCAGGTATCCTGTTAATATGATATCATCACATCATTCTGGATTTATGTCCAGTTCCTTCACTGCCATATGTCTCTGGAATAGAGTAACTGTGGATTTGCGCGGGCCATAGAGTAAACCTATATTGTTAAAGAATATTGTTCAATTTTTGGTTAAATCAAAAAATTTTGCTCAAACTACATACATATTACATACAACCAAAGGTTGTCTGTAAGAGATTGCCCTAGCGATAAGACCGCCTTTTTGTACCTTTATATGTATATATCAATCTGTATTTATGTTACTGTATTTCACTTGAATTATTCACTTGTCATTGTATATTTTTGTTTATGGTGCAATAAAGAATTAAATAAATAAATAAGTATTACTAAATAGTAAACGCTTCACGAATTCGTCACGATGGGCCAACTGCCCTTAATACTCATCTTTCATTGGTGCTCGGTCGATATACATATATCAAAAACGCAGGCGAGGTTACCATTTCATTTATTAATCACTAATGATTCGCCCCGGCTTTTCACGGGTAGAAAGAAAAATAAATTAGTAATTTATATTAATTTTCATAAATACATTTCTTTTTTTTTTGATGGGTGAAAATGGTATGGTAACTCCGCCTGCGCTAACGGAATACGCTGGCGGAGCACCAGTGAAGGGTGATAGATGAGAATGAAAACAGACCAGTTAGCCCATCATGATGAATTCATCAGGAATTAACCATGATAGTTTCCAGGGAGAACAGCGAGGAGATCGACCTGGTTGGTTATATTGCTAGCAATAGGATTCTCAGTCTCCATTACTAACAATCCCTTTCTCCCCATACATTTCTTATTTGAACCTAAGATAGGTTATAATATTCTAATATTCGTATAAAACTTGATTTTTTTTATTGATATGTAAATATATCAAGTATTGCTTTATATTTCCTCTATTCAATAATGCACCGCCTACATACTTCTCGGTTTGTCCAATGGTTGACTGGTAGAGAACACCGTCCGGTGTTAAGTCCGCCAAATGTACGTAGAGTTTTACTGTGCTTTAAAGTTTAAATAAAAAAATAAATATGCATATAGACTATGTTTACTCGTTAAAAGTACAGCTTTTTATAGGTGAAAGAGTTTTTAAAATCAGTTGAGTTGTTTTTGAGTTTATTCATTACAAACAATAAAGTATTAAGAATAAAATTTTTCCTCTATAATATTGATATAGATATAGACAAAAAAATATCGGTTCCAGCATCAACTGCCTCCGAACTCACTCGGTGTTGGAGCTGATGAAGATCCTCTCGAGTGAATTCGACGTGAAGGTCGACACCCGTTTGGAGAAGGCCCGGGAGGTCGCCGAACGATACAACCAAAAACTTATGTTCCCACCAGGTAAGTGTTGATCAATCAATAAAGACCATGTTATCCCTCGTACGAGGGATAGGTTAGGCCCTCGGGGCGGACCCCTTTGGAGGTGACTATTCCCGGGTCACTGGCCCTGAGCACTCTTTTTGATAGAGTGAGACGTGATTAGCTCTTCTTTCTTGTTCTCTTAACGTACTGATCAGCTGTAGTGGACTTGTAGATTGCAGTATAGATGGCGTTAGTTTAAGGCCATTAAAACATTTCTAAAGCCTAACTGCTGGCTGGCTAATCTGTGATGAATAAAAAATGATTGCCAGTTTAGAAATTTTACTTCAAATTGTCTTTAATTAGAAAATAACAAAAACCTCTAATTTCGATTCCAGCGCCATCTAGTATTTCTTGTCAGTTGTTTAGTGACTATTATTTATTTTGGTGATAATGATGTGGTAACCGTGACTGAGTGGGGCGAAAGGGATTGTTAGTAATAGGTTCTAACTGACCCATTGCCAGCAATACACCCTATTAGGTTGACCTTCACGTGGTTCCCCCTGGAAACCGTCGTGGTTTATTCTAGTGGAATTCGTCACGATGGACTAACTGACCTGCTTTCATCCTCACCTTTACCACTCACTGGTGTCTCGCCAGCGTATACTGATAGCGCAGACGGGGTTACCGTTCCATTATCACTCATTAAAAAAAAGACGCGCTCGAAGTCGCAGCTGAAATATTTTTAAACTAGTGTATTCATGTTTCAACAACAATATAAGAGAAAAAAAAGGGAGACAGCGTCGTAGATGGGAAGACGATATCAAAAAAATAGCGGGACACACCTGGAAAAGGCAAGCACAGAATCGCATTCAGTGGCGAACTCTAGGGGAGGTCTGTGCTGGACAGAAAACAATCTTCACATACCGGTGTCAAACAATTAACTAATAGTACATTACTGCAGCGGCCAGCATCTGAGGCATTGATGGACGAACGTGTAAATGTGGGCCGAGGCGCAGCCGAGGCACACATACGTGAGTCCATCAAAGCCTAGTTGTGGCCAAGGCTTGTATAGTACTTTTCTCAAACAATGCGCGGAAATCAAAAACACAATTTTATTTTTGAAGTTCAATGACGAATAACGAACAATAATAATTTTTCACGCGCCATAATGTTCCTTTGTTTTTGTTTTCAATAAACAGCTTTGTATTAGCAAGCCAGTTCGAAATTTAAATAAAACCTTTTATTAGTTATCTCCTTGGTAGCCATGTTTCGAAGTAAAAGGTCATTCCATTTTTAAATTACAGGACAGATATGAGTTTACGTAGTAATTTATCTGGCCGCAAAACACGACAGATATGGATTTTCATACAACTTTTGCCGACCGCTACCCGCATGTATCTGGCCAGTACGGCAATTTTGATTTATCTCGAAGAAGATTGTCAAAATAATGCTCACATTTCCAAGCATGTTTGAGAAAATTATTATAACTATATTGTAATATTGTTAATAAAGGCTATTATTATTATTCATAATGTTGACCGGCGGTATGGCAGACTCGCGGCGGCTGGCGTACAGCGTCCGCGAGTACATCACGTTCGAGGAGTTCCCCGCGCCGCGAGGACTGCGCGCGCGCGACTCGGCCGCCGCCGTGCGCGTGCGCTCGCACTGCACCGACGCAGGTAAACACTTGCCTCTACCGCTACCTGTTCCCTGTTCTCCTTTAACCAAAGGTTGTCTGTAAGAGATTGACCTAGCGATAACACCGCCTTTTATACCTTTATGTGTATATTTCAATCTGTATTTATGTTACTGTATTTCACTTGAATTGTTCAATTTTCATTGTATTTTTTTATTTATAGTGCAATAAAGAATTAATTAAATAAATAAATACCCGGTAGGGGGGAAGGGATTGGTAGTTTGTTTCGGTTTGAAGGGTGGGATATGGCAGTGAATTTACAGGGTACAGCGGCATCACACTAGTCCGTGGGGAAGGGATTGTTAGGGCATAGTATATATAGTTAGAGAAATGGGGGGTATTATGGGCGAAACAGTATACTCTGTTATGTCCATGGTACTGCTCATGTCTATAGAGGACGGTTACCATTTTCCATCAAGTGGTTCCATCAGGCGCGCCTGCGCTCGCACTGCACCAACGCAGGTAAACACTTGGCCTTACTGCTGCCCGTTGGGGGGAAGGGATTGTTAGTAATGGGGTCTAACAGCGTCACTGGTAACAATTACCCTATCAGGTCGACCTCCACATGGTAGGTTGAGGATGAAAGCAGATTGGCTCATAGTGATGATTTCATAAAGAATTAATCAAGGTGGTTTCCAGGTGGAACCGAGTGGAGATTGACCTGATAGATCCTCGTTACTAACAATCTCTTTCTTCCAACGATGTGCAGCTAAATGGAGCGTCGACATACTTAGTTGTAAGGTAGTAAAAACTGGAAACGAAGAGTTAAGGCCTATGTCCAGCAGTGGACTGCAGTAAGTTCATTATGATGATGATGGTTAAGGGGGTTTAAGCCGAATTGTCTGATGCCCACCCCAGGATTAAAAGCTGACCTATGCTATGGGCAAAATCATGTCTAGGAGTATATATGGGCCTTATTCAGGGTCCAGCCGCCTCTTAGTATGGCTGCGATTGTCAACACTCGAAAATTGACTTCTTTTATAATTAATAGAAGTTCTATAACCTCTCATATTAGCCATCCATTTTCGACCGCCATTGCGCCCACACACGTTTTGCGACGTGTTTCAAATCTAAACAAGGCGTCTTCAGGTAAATGTATGTTGTTATGTGTATTTATATTATGTGCATCTGCTCTGGCAGCGATCTATTAATGTGTAGACACGTATATATACATGAAAACGCGCACACACATCCACACTCCCACGCACGCATATACTGTACACACTTATATATCGTTATGCTGTGTTATTTTTTATCTTTTTTGGTATCATTATAGTAAATATTTCACATAAACAGGACTAGTTGTCGACGGGAGCGTGTCGTTCCCCTTCAACGATGGCACCGAAGCGCTGCTAGAGATATACCCTGAAGATTCACTAATGACAGTACAAATGGACGACACACTGCCTTATTAATCGTTAAGAGAAAATACTGTGAATCTTCTCCAGTCATATTCCAGATTTTTTCTTTGTGACATACGAATTCTTTAATTACAAGCTTTTATTCATCTTGCAATGTTTAATTTTAAAATATTTAAAATATCTTGCAATGTATTCGTGTGTATGTGTTCTTTTAGATCAAATTTTGTATTAGATATATCAAAATTTGTAAATAGAATTAAAATCAATTCCTCATAATCGTTTTTGCTAAAATGATGCATACACTTTTAATTCTGGCAACAATAGAATATGCAATATATCAAAATGGCCGCCGTCAAAAGATGGCTGAGTGATTATTGTAAAATTATTTTAAAAATCTCGTATAAAAATATAAATATCTTGTTAATATTTAAGTTTTTAAATATGCCATTTTAAGGCATTGGAGCAATTTCATGTGGTCATCATCAAATGCCGGACTTGGCTTTGGAAAGACTGGGTTAGGATGTTAAAAAGCTGGGTTAAAAAGGACACATTTTTGGATAAGCCTGGAACTAATTGAAGTAAATGTTTTATATCAGTCTGGGCATGTAAAAGGGTAGAATAATATTTTTATGCATGGAATATATAGATTGTATTTTTAAGTTGAGGTCGAATGTACCTCACATTTAAATGGTTGCTAAAAAGTAATGTGCGTTATGTAATATTGCGTTATTAATGTGAAGTTATTTTAATATAATTTCTGTTATATTGTAACATTACATTATTAATATTAAATTATGTTAATGTAACTTCGCATTATTGTTGTAAAATTATATTACGTAGTGTTACATTATGTAGTATTACATTACGTAATGTTACATTATGTAGTGTTACATTATCAATATGAAGTTGTGTTAATGTAACTTTACGTTATAGTTGAAACGTCACGTTATTAATTTAAAGCTTTTGAAACGTTACATTAATCTTTAAAAGATATGTTACAATTAACTAAATGCCTGTAATAACTGTGATCATTTATGGCGATTAGCTATTTTATAAAATACTTTTATATAGATAATAATCACATTAGTGTAAGACTGATATGTAGTATAAGAATCATTGTGTTGCTTATACATTTGATTATGAATTGTAAAACTGTACAATAAATAAGTACGTAAAAGGACCTGTCTTGCCTGAGTAATTATTCCGTCTACCAGCACGGCTAAACCGCTGGATATAGAACTTGAGATTTGTATAATTTGCCATTTTATTTGGGTCTTTTTTTAGGTAAAATTTTTAAAAGTTCAGCATGTGTTTTGTATATTTTTATTTTTGTAAATTTTGTTTGTTTATACATTAATTATGGAATGTCATATATTACGCAATGTCATCGATATGCAATGTCATGAAACGTGCAATGTTATTAAATAAAGTAATAGTTTTATGTCACTAGTTAACGTTGACCTTCGTTATGAAGTGGCAAGCAAATTGCTTTCTTTTTAATATAATATTAGAAATATTTTTTTTTTATCGGATGAGATCATGAATGTTTCGTTGTCTAATTTCTCATAACAACAGGTAGCTGGTTTACTTTTATGGTACTTGTCTTTAATATGAAATTATGTTATTTAAATGTAAGCATATTTAATCTTTTTACGTATAAACAGTTAATAGATATTAGTAAAAGACTGTACTGTTCATTTTAATTAAAGAAGTTTACTTTTAGAAAGGTTTCATGCTAATTTAATTAAAATTGTTATCGATTGCTTTATGTAAAGAAAATATAGGTAAATATATTGTTATTAGATATATTCAATCGACTGTTATAGACTTCTACAGCAGTTTATTTTAATTTGGATTGGTAATATAATTCTTATCACCATCTGATAAAGTTATGATTTAATTGCAACAAATTCTTAATTCAGACTGACTTATTGACATCAAGAGTTGTCGATGTTCGATTTTTAAAATTAATTGCTGTAGTACGTTTAATAAAAAAAAAAAAAATTCAAGTCAACATTAGTACTTATAAGGATTGATTTTTGTACGTTTTTATTTTTTTTTACGTGTTATATAAAGTGCGTTGATTTAAGATGTTAATTTGTTTTGTATTTAGTGAAATTATATTTTGTTGTTCTGTTGTTTATGGTATAATGTCTCCATAATATTAGGGCTAGGTTCTAGTATCAAATTAAATTATGAATATTTTTTATATTGCCACAAGACTTGAATAAATAAAATGAACTTATTATTCAATATTTTATTTTTTATTTTATTTCAGACGTTCAATATTTTTATGGTAAATGTAAAAGAAATGAGTGGGTTGTGTATTTGTTCAGAGGTAGTCATGGAATTTCTTCTAATAAAAATAAAATAATAATTTCTTTAAAAGAACCTTGAAAATTAGTTTTAACAAGTCGTTGGTTTACGTATAGAAATAAATTAATATAAATAAATTGTGAATTTGACAATTAAATATGTCTTATTAACTGAGAAATGGAAATGTCATCAATTATAGAATGTCATTATTACAAAATGTCATTGTCACATACATTGTTCTTACAGTGTATGTGACACTGACATTTTGACGACGACAGGAAAGTAAGGAAAAATATTTTTATTTTTTGGATATTTCTAAAGAATTCTCTTATTATGCTTAATCATGAAACCGATTTTTTTATGCAACTTAGAACAGCAAACAAGCTGACGGCTCACCTGATGGAAAGTGGTAACCGTCACCTATAGACATGAGCAGTACCATGAGCATTTAAACCCCCCCCCCCCCCCCCATGCGTTGCCATTCCTGAGAACTCGGGTGTTATTCCTCTGTACTCTGTAAATTCACGCCATATCCCACCCTTCAAACCAAAACAGCCATGCAAACACAACTACATCACTGTAGAAACACGAATGGCACAGAGGTGCTCAAACAAACCACTTTTGTACAAAGTCTCCCTTTGGTAAAATATAAGGCAAATAAGTTGTAAAGGAAATAAATACAAAAAAAAAATTATATGAAGTCAGTATATTTGTTAAAAAAAATTCGTACACGATCACTTACACCGCCGATATCGTTCCAGAACCCCATTGTATTAAAAAAGAAACTAGTACATTAGTATACGAAATAAAAAAATATAACAATGGGATAATTATGAAACACATATCGGAACTAATTCGTTGTTACATATAGGATTACAAGTGAAACAAGCAACTTAAAATATAAGCCCGAAAAATAGCACCGACAGGACGGATACGGCATTCGCCGTGGAATACCTTAGCCTTAAATAACTTAAAAAATATGGCATCTATGATACGTTCAATTATAAAAAAAAAGAAATTCGTACGATGGCTGCTTTTTTACAATAAAAAAAAAAATCTTACGTCAACATATAAGTGCATACGTACATTACATTTGTTTTATAAAATATGGTAAAAAAAATGTCATACATTTTATTCTTACAGCTATTTCTTCATATTTGTACGTCGTCTGAATTGTTAATATAGATATTGATCTAAAATAAAAAAAAAAAACAGCAAGAATAGAGGAAAAAAAAATATGGCCCGCCACCGTTTAAAGAATTGTCAGTGAAACTGTTTATACAAAAAAAAAATCGTAATACAAATAAGCATTCTTATAAAGTTGGTAAATAATTTAAGAACAGTTTCAGAGCTCTAGCAAACCCATACTAAAAAATAACTCCATATTCCTCATAAATATATATATTGATCACATTATTATTAATCTATTACGTAATGCAAGGCAACCTTTTCGTAAAAATACTTATTTCATAAGAAAAAAAACAAGAAAACTCACTAGTCAGATGGATACGGGGGTATAATGGACGAATTATCACAAAAAAAAAATATAAATATATTTTCAAGTACCTAATTTGCTCACAATCTTAAATATATTGGTAAAACTAGTGTTCTTAACTAAATTTGACTGATCGTTGTGCTGTGAACACAACATTTTATATTAATAACTGGATTAAAATGTAAAATTTAATATAATATTGCATTAATACGCAGCTAGGTACATTGCCAAAAACTATTTTTTTTATTAAGCGGTTGTTTCTGTAATCCTAAAATTCAAAGGCACGCCATATTTGAAATGTCAGAAAAGGAATTCCAAATTCGAATTATTCGTTCATAACTCATAAATGCAAATATGTCTTTTTACATACTTACTATATGACATTAAATTCTTTTTGAAACTAACCTTAATGGACTACACCACTGGACTATATGGCAGTATAAAACACACTTATTAGCGTGACCTGTGAAATATTATTAAATTATCACTGGCAATTGGCAGAAAATTATTGCCTATTTTTAATTAAAAAAACATTAAATTCTTTATTCGAATCACATTTTCTCACAATATAAAATTCTAGTCCGAGGGCCAGGGCACATTTTACTCCCAACCGCTGACAACTATTCAGAGTAAATGACTGGTAATTTCGATGTTTTGTTTTTAACTAGTATGTGAATATCCAGTGTTGGTGTAGGGTCCGCTGTACAAAGAGCTTCCGGTACGCGAGTACGTCTTCGGGTTCCGCCGTCGGGCCAGTATGAAGGCGATGGCGGCGATCACGCATATCATTAATATGACGCCCGCTACACATATCGCGATGGCGAAGTTCCGTTGCGATATGCAGATTTCGTCTTCTTTCTAAAATTATCATTAAATTTCATTTGACATTTCATACTTGTAAAGTTTCACAGTGGCTAATGTGAGTTGTGCAAAGATTTACGACTGCTTTCACGTTTACATGTTGACGAGTTTTTGTTGAAAACTAAGCAGCGCCTCTAGCAGATAATTTCGAAAACTATTTGTACAACGCTTTGTACAAACTTATCGTAAACATGAACGCAATCTGAACGTAAATCTTTTAATACGGGATTGGTGATTCTTTACGTCTTTTTTAATAAAATTAGTTATTTAAACCTATAATAATGTATCAATGTAAGTCTCAATAACGACAGTACCTTTCATTCAAATGGAGTGATAACACTCAGTAAAGCCACTTTTCCTATTAAAATATTTATTTATTCATTAGTACAAATATGTGTACATGGCGGACTTAATGCTAAAAGCATTCTCTCCCAGTCAACCATAGGGAAGTGTCTGAATACTCGAATAAGGTACTACTAATTATTGATATACATACATACTAAAATTACATATATAAACGAATAAATATATATAAATAACAAATATACTTACACATATATGACATATACTATATTATACACGAAATTGAGAATAATATAAAGTACTTACTGCTCGGATAAAAATAAAAAGTGTGCGTTAACGCTTTTTTTGAAAGACGGTTTAGTCTTTAGTCTCTTAATGGCATCAGGAAGCGCGTTCCAGAGTCGTGAAGAATGTAGGAGAAAAGAGCACAATATATATCACAAATAAATAAATAAATGTTTCGAGACATGTATTTCTATGGAAACTTATTTGGGGTAGGTTTAAGTGTAGTTTTATTAATATATAAAATTTAATAATATCTTTTACTCTCCTCTATTTTCATATATGTGTCCAATAATTTTCTTCTTTTCTTTTTTTTGGTCGATATAAAATACACTACCTTTTCGCTAGTGACTTCATCGTTGTCGGGCGAGTCTGCTTCGTTGACGTACAGGCCGGAGAATACCTCCACCGTGGCTGGCGAGCCCTCGTCTGATTGACGACGCACTCTGTTGTTCTTTTGGGCACACGGCTCCTGGAGTATAATATATTTTTTAATGCTGGGAATGAGCAAAGGTACTAGAGACTACAAAAGTCGTCTGCTTGCGTGCCACCGTTTCGTTCTTTTTTGTAGACGTAAAGTAGTTATGTTTGCATCGCTGTGTTTCGGTTTGAAGAATGGAATAATGACATTATATCTCTCAAGAACGGCAACACACGAACGATGCTTTGGGCGTCACAGTATATTCTGTCTCTCGCATTATCAGGTAGGCCATTAGGTTGTTTGCCATTATAAGTTTGGTAAAAGTCTTTCAAACCAAAAGTGACTCAGTGAAAAAGTCACCTCGCAAGAGAATTTTTGTCCCAGTCGTGTTATAACCTTGAAGCAGTTATGCTTACATGTCGGTTAAAAGGGTAAAATTTCTCAAAATAGAAGTATAACATCTTAATCTTCAGGAATAGCAATGCTTGAACAGTGCCAAGGCAGTGATATCTAAACACGACGGAGACATAATAATTACGAATTTATTCCATTTTTGAAGTAAGTTAAAAACGAGATAAAAGTACAATGTATCCGTCTCGTTCACTCACACAATCAGTGGGGTGCTTCAGGTCGCACAACTTCACTTCGCACGTGTAGTACACGCTGGCGGTGTACGGGAACTTGTGAGCCGGGAACGACACGCTTGCCTCCTGCTTGTCACCTGAGTACTGGAACATGCCCATTATCTCACCATCTAATGGGCACCTGCATTATACAAATATAATTAAAAACGAATATATATTGTCCCGTTTAATTATTTTGCCCAATAATAATTTATAAATTTGTTTGTTTAGTTTTTTGTCTCAAGTGTTTTTCCCGCTGATTTGATTGATTCTCTTTTCCACTTTGGGTTTTCTAAAAGACAACTCTTGTAGGATTAAGTTCGCCTTTGTACATTTACTTACCTCTGTCATATTTTTATGTATTATTAATGTATATAATAACGTATAAATAAATAATTTATTATTATTTAAGGATTTTTAATCATTTTTTATTGTTATTGTCAAATCAGTTATTTTGATTTAAATACTAAGCTACTGAACCGATTTTGAAGAAAATTTTATGGAAACGATCTGTTTCTATGGAAACTATCTAAAAGTATGTTCTTTCAAATAAAAGAGGAATTTTTCAAATTGTAAATGACAGAGTTCTGAGGTAACAAACATGTAAAAATACTATTTTTATGTTAAAATCTCTTTTTAAAGTAGGTTAAAATACGAATTCTCCGTAAAAAAGGAGCTATTTCTCTTTGAACCAAATTTGTTCAGGCATTTAGGAGTAATGGTGGAAGAAACAAACTCGTATACGTGAACCCTAAAACATACTCCTATTCTGAACAATCTTTTTGAAAAATGGACTTTTTCTTATTTATTACTATTTTTATTATTTCAGCCATTAACTGTCCACTGCTGAACAAATACCTTCCTCATAAGGAGAGTTTTACCAATAGTTGTACCACCACTTACCACGCTTGGCAGGTCGGTTGGCAACCACAGTTAGGCTTTTAGATATGTTTAAATATACTTACTTAAGACTAAGGGATTAGTTGACTCTATCAACACTCACGGAAAAGGAAGCGATGGTCTATTCTATGCCAGGACCACACGGCAAATTCTTATTTAGTCTTCTTATAAAACCAAGTTTTTGACCATTTTTAGCAAATATTTCATTATCAATTAGGCAGTGGAAATAAATAAATAATACATAAATCTGGTTTACATAAATAAAAATAGTTTTTATTCTAGTCATTGTAATGATGTTTGGATACTCGCCCGTCATCAGCGATGAGGCTCTGCTCCGCCCAGCCCAGGCCGTCCTTCACTGCGCACTCGGATACCAGCAGCCCGAACTGACGCTGCTTCTCCAGGGACACTACGAGGGTCAGGGTATCACCAATACGCACCGTGGACGCTACCTGCATATTTAAAAACAAGTTTATTAAAAAAAATATGCTTTTGTAATGTAATCCCTGTAATTCATTGTGTGTCTGCGGCCTTTAAATAATGTCATATTATTTATTTCCTATATTGTATAATGCAAATAAAGTATACTCATTCATTCATTCATTCATTTATATTAAATTTTTTCTTACTATTCAAGTTCTTTCATTTGATATCCATACTAATAGAGTTGACAAAATATACGCCGGCCGCCATTTTGTGGCGACGGCCATTTTGAGAGTATTATACTGCAGCGTATTTGAAATATGTTTTAAAACTTGTAAAACTTCATTCAAGAAATTCTAAATGGTTTAGGTTAAAAATTTTAATTTTCCCACTAATTTTAATTATTTTTAATTATTTTAACTACAATCTATTTTCAATTTAATACATATCTCTGTAATATTAATGTAAAATTTTAATTTTAGAAATAGATATAGAAAATGACGATACAGAATCCCACTCTATGGTATATCTTGGGTCTATATACATAAATATAGGTATTTACAACTGCATTAAAGTCATTAGAGCCTACAGCTGTTTACTATATATGTTGTTGCTACTTACTTCTTTATCTTTTGGGTCTCCTTTATATATTTTCATGGTGACCGACGGTAGCAGCCCTGAGTCCTCATCGTATTCATCACTGAAAATGTTAATAGAATTTTTACATATAATTTTTTTTTATACAACTTAGAATGGCAAACAAGCTGACGGCCCACCTGATGGAAAGTGGTAACCGTCGCCTATAGACATGAGCGGTGCCATGGATACAACAGAGTATACTGTTTCGCCCATGATATCCCCCATGCGTTGCCATTCCTGAGAACTCAGATGTTATTCCTCTGTACCCTTTAAATTCATCCTGTAAATATAAGTTTTCCCTGTGCCCTTTTTTGCGTTTACTAAATATGTATTTATTTTTTACGTCCTATACTCGTATTGTCAAGTTATTTTTTATACAATTTAGAATGGCAAACAAGCTGACGGTCCACCTGATGGAAAGTGGTAACCGTCGCCTATACACATGAGCAGCATCATGGACATAACAGTGTATACTGTTCCGCCCATGATACCCCCATGCGTTGCCATTTCTGAGGATTCAGGTGTTATTCCTCTGTACCCTGTAAATTCACGCCATATCCCACCCTTCAAACCTAAACACAGCCATGCAAATACAACTGTGTCACGTTAGAAACACGAATGGGACAGAGGTACCCAAGCAATCGACTTTTGTACAAACTCTCCCTCAATTAGAGTTACTATCTATTTTATAATAGATGTTGTATTAACCGGTAACTGTCTACTGCTGAACATAGCCTCCTCTACAAGGGAGGTACTGCCAGTAGTTGCCATGCTTGGCAAGCGGGATGGCAACTGCAGTTTGTCTTTTGGTGATGTTTTAAGAGGGACGCTGCGGCTCTCTCATCTCTTCATCATAAGCTCTCTTATTCGCCTCTTATGACACCCACGGTAAAGGAAAGAGAGGCCTATTCTATGCAGGGACCTATGGTGTACATTTACAACAGATGACTTTGGAAAAATATTTTTTATAGATCTCTTAAAATTTTCATCGTTCTCAGTTCAGCCATATACTGCCAACAATGCCAGTAATCGATAAACAAATAAATAATTAAATTGTACTCCATACAAAATAGTCTTCAATTATTTTGATTTAAAAACTAAGCTAAATATATACACACAAAATAAATTTCTTAAATATTTAAATTATAAAAAAGAAAAGAAAAGATAAAGGAAAGAAAATAAAAGATAGTACACCTGCTAATCACGCTGAGTCATCGGTGTTTTTATTTCCCGGTACATTAATAAATTAAACGTCAAGGCAAAGCGACAAATGTCAAGGATTAATGCGAGTCTTATATTGACTTCTGTTTATTTAATCGTATCATAACGACTTAATACCATTAAATCTTGTCTAATGAGATAATATTAAAAAATTACTAGGTATTGGATATAATAATAATCATCATCATCATCATTTCAGCCGTTTTTTTTTGATGGGTGAAAATGGTATGGTGACCCCGCCTGCGCTAACGGGATACGCTGGCGGAGCACCAGTGAAGGGTGATAGATGAGAATGAAAACAGGCCAGTTAGCCCATCATGATGAATTCATCAGGAATTAACCATGATAGTTTCCAGGGGGAACCGCGAGCAGGTCGACTTGGTTGGGTATATTACTAGCAATGGGATTCTCAGTCTCCATTACTAACAATCCCTTTCCCCCTCATTTCAGCCGTTAACTGTTCACTGCTGAATATTGGCATTAAAGGAGGGTTGCTACGCTTGACAGGCAGATTGGTAACTGCACTTAAACTTTGGTGACGTCTTAGGAGGGACGCTACTGCCAATCTCTCAACCATTAAGTTCCATTAATCGCATCTTACATAGTAATTTAGCTTAATTCTAAGTGAATTCACCACGATGAGCTGATCTGCCTCTTCATCCTCACCTATCACCATTCAGGGGTACTCCGCTAACGTATACCGTTGGTGCGGGCTGAGTTAATATTCCATTATTACTTAGTAAGATAATTTAAGATTTCCACAAAGAAAACCGATTTCAATTGTGGCAAAACTAGTTATTATGATTTAAAAACTAAACTACTGAACCGATTTTGATAAAATTTCTATGGGACGAATCTGTAATCTGTGTGATTCGAGCATAGAATAAGCCACCCCTACCCTTCCCATGAGTGTCGTAAGAGGCGACTAACGGAGGACGAGGGATGGCAGCAGCGTCCCTCTTAAAACATCTCCAAAGCCTAACTGTGGTTGCCAATCCGCCTGCCAAACGTAGCAACTACTGGCAAGACCACCCAAGGGAGTAACTTATGTTGAGCAATAAACAATTAAAGGCTGATATGACGATTTTGTAAGTATATCCTTTCAAATAAAAAAAGAATATTTCAAACCAGTTTATAATTAATTAAATCATGCTGCAACAAACGTAAAAGAATAACGCAACCAAATTTAGAATCTCTTTCTTTTTGAAAGCGGGTAAAAATACTTCTTGCCTTCATACCCAGTAACTTTACGAACCGTAATGGAATAGTAGCCCCGCCTGACTAATGCTTAAGCGAGGCATGATATCCATAATTATTTCACTCTACCTGTTGTCATCAATATCAGACAGCGAGTTACTGAGCCGGTCTGCTCTTGGCCGATGGTGGTAGACGTGGAAGTGCGTGAGATCGCGGCGCCTGTACCGGCAGCGGACGTGGTACCCCCGCCCCTGCCCGGTCACCAGCTTCAGGTGGGGCTGCACTATGATATTGTTGAAGTACTCCACTGTACCGTCATCCTGAGGACAAGGGATCATTTTTACTCGACTGTGGAATAAAGGATAATGTTTTGTCCATAAATATGTACAATTTGTTTATATTTACTTGGCAGAATTTGTGAACAAACTTAGCATGTTTTTGTTCTACTCAACTTAACATGTTTTGTTTGACTTATGCCCTTATATATTATTATATTAATTTGTGGCTGTAGCCTACAAACGACATACATATCTTCTTTGGAAAATACACTCTATATCTTTAGGAGATACGAAACAAGTTGTTAAACTAATCGTATCGTGCCTTTCTTTTCTGCCTAAAAAGATAACAAAAGCATGTTTTTTTACATGATTGCCTAATAAAAGAATGTAATGTTTCAAGGGTTTACTATTCTGAATCTTTTTTTCCATCGTAATCACTAAATATCTGAAAATTTTTGTATGTATAGGGGTATTGTTCGAATCTCGATATCGTTCCGAGTGCCATAAGATGTCATTTTTCAAAAAAAGTTTATATTTTGGCAGGACACATATGTTTTAAATAGACAATCGGGACTTAACGCAATGAAAGAGCTTTTACAAGTAAATAGTACCTTACCGATAGTTTAAAATTAACTAGGAAATTCGATTGAAAAACAATCGAAATACTTTTTTGTTATTAGGTAACAAATATAAAAAAAATTGAGCCGCTTTTGAGAACTATTTTATTTTTGAAGTCGGTTAAAAATTAGATGAATTGAGTAGCTCCTTTTAGAAAACGCTTCACTATCAATCAATCTACGAATTCCCGTTAAACATTACAAATTCACAACATTGGATCGATATCCTTCCGAATTTCGAGTGCAGCACCGGCTGGCCGGATGTGACGTCACGTCCCCTCATTGTTGTGCGACGGTGCGCGCGCGCGCCTGTCTGTTGCACCCCGGACATTGCCCGCGTCGACGCCACGAATTGTATTTAATTTTACTATTTTTTATTTTTCAAATTACCATACAATACCATTTCAAATACACATACAAGTATACATACGTGTACACAGAAATTATTTTACCAATTTCAATGAAAATTTAATTTAATTACGAATATATCCTTTAAAAGACTGTCTTTTACCCGCAACTTTCTCTGCGCGACCGAGATATGTTTATAACCGGGATAAAAAACAGCCTATGTCCTTTTCCTTCCCATATGGTACGTGTATACCAAATTTTTATAACCCGAAAGGATATATTTATAGTTGGTCTTAAAATTAAAATAACTGGTTTTGCTACAATTGACATATTTTCTTTTTGTGGAATACAATCTTACTCATATAAAAAAGCATATTGAGTATTCGCGAACTACACTGAATAGCAATATAATAAGATACCGAAGGATATTTTGGATCTACCTTTCAATAAATCTAAAACTGTTATTAAAAAACACTTATTGAACAATTACTTGAATGACAAACGTGCATGGTGCTAGTCGATCATGCACGAGCTTTTTAATGACCACGTGATTTTAGACATGTTATATGTACCTTAATACGTGAAGCAAAAACTTTGTAGCCCTTTTTACGAAAATTGTGCGGACGGAGGAGTACGAAATTTGGCACACTTATAGTTTACATAGAGAAGAAGTACAGAATGCTAATTTTTTTTTAATTACGCTTAAAAAATACAATAAATCATTAAAAAATATATTACACACATTTCCATGTATTATATTTGTATGTACCTACACAGGTATATATACTCTTTTGTTTATTGTTAAAGTCTGTGGTCAAATCGAGAATAGATTAATATTGTTTGTCTGTTAATATTATTTGTCTATAGTGTTACTGAATGTCAAACGTAACCATAATAAATTCATTTATTACAATATATGTTATGGTCGAATTTCGACCACGGGGCGACCACTAGTTTAATTAAATATATGTGTACTTATAAATATGTTAACAGAGATTTAAAAAAGTAACTGTTGAATTTCTTGCGGGCTCTTCTCAACAGATAATAATATTTCGAAAAATGACGATTTAAAAATGCTTGTATTTTTTTTATACAACTACAACTACAAAAAGTGGTAACCGTCGCCTATAGACATGAGCAGTACCATGGACATAACAGAGTATACTGTTTCGCCCATGATACCCCCCATGCGTTGCCATTCCTGAGGACTCAGGTGTTATTCCTCTGTACCCAGTAAATTCATGCCATATCCCACGCTTCAAACCAAAACACAGCCATGCAAACACAACTGCTTCACGGTAGAAACACGAATGGGACAGAGGTACTCAAGCAATCGACTTTTGTACAAAGTCTCCCTCTGGGAAACAAGTCTATTTAAATAAAGATGATTTAAATTTGATTTAAATGGCGCTAGATTCACAAAACTTGTTGCAAATGTTACGTCTAATATTATATATATGGAAACAATTATAGAACTCGCTCTTACAAATCAAGTGTCTAAATTTGAATGGCGACGTGTATGTACAGTCTACATACACACGCTACAGTCTGCAAGGCCAGGTAAAGGTCAGTAGTCTTTCTCCAGAGGCGGTTATGTTTTATTTTTATTTTTTGGACTTGTTATAGGTGAGTTTAAGATCACGCTTTATTTCATGATATAAACTTATAGATTGTGAGTACTAGCCGTGTGGTCCCGGCGTAGAATAGATCAGAGGATTCACCAGAGGGAGACTTTGTACAAAAGTCGATTGCTTGGGTACCTCTGTTCCATTCGTGTTTCAACCGTAAAACAGTTCTGTTTGCATGGCTGTGTTTCGGTTTGTAGAGTGGAATATGGCGTGAATTTACTGGGTACAGAGGAATAACACCCGAGTCCTCAGGAATGGCAACGCATGGAGATATCACGGGTGAAACAGTATACTCTGTTATGTCCATAGTATTATTCATGTTTATAGGCGACGGTTACCATTTTCCATCAGGTAGACCGTTAGCTAGTTTGCCATTCTAAGTTGAATAAAAAAAAATAGTTATTTAAAAGTTTTACTAGTGATTTTATATAACTACTCTGTATAAACAGATGTAGATATTCTAGTCGGTATTCAGATATATATTAGACTAGCTTTTAGGCTATCTGTGGGCGACACAGATTAGATAATTCTTAACAAAAGCGAAACGGAATATAAAGTATTATATTTAAACATTTAAGGCGATAGTTAAGAAATACGCATAGAAAATATTGGATGCATTTGTGATATATGACTGACCCCAAAAGACAGTTCCTTTTCAGGTCCAATTCTCACAATATTTGAATTGCAATGCAATAAATGCGTTTTGTTAGATGCTTTAAAGATAATTCGATAAGAGGAAGGTTCCCAATTCATACTTGTTGTGTATCTTAAAGGATATCGTTGCCAAAACTAGTGTGTTGAAAAACTTACCTGAATTATAGCGATAATTAGTAATCTGCCAAAATTTATTAGGCTTTTCGTGTTCAGGATATAATACCTATTAACGGACTAATAGATAGCGGGATTTTTATACGCCTAGAGCAGTATTAGCGTAAAATAGTTACAAAAAATAAGTTCATTTAATTATATTCCATTGAGAAGAATAGAGCTAGCAAAGCAAGCTCCTTTTCCAGTAGTACTGATAATGCTCAACGGTATCACGAGCCAGTATCTGGACTTGGATATATTGACTTGTAAACTTGTCGAGAAAAATGGCAATAAATTAATTTGAAAGTGTCTAATAATAAAATTTTATTATTTTATTTATTTATTTATATTTCATATATTTTGATTGCTAAGGGAGCGAATTAGTAAACTGTCGTGCTTCCTTAATTGGTAATTATAAATCAATAAATATTTTTAAAAACAAGCTTTTATAGTCTTTGACTTTATCATCGAACTCTGGGTACACAGGGTCATAGATTTTGTCAAGACAAACCAAACGAATCGAAACACGACAGATTTATCATACGTAGTTTACGAGTTCCTATGGGCATTTTCCGTCTTCATCATCAGACCAGATTTATATTGTATGGTATCATATTATATTACCACCAAAGCATAAGTATGTCAAATTTCTGTACAGTCGGATGCGAGCAAGTGGTTAAAAAATAGATTGGAAATTTTTAACGGAAAGATATAATAAAGCAAGTTAATTTGTAAATATGGACGAATTGAGAAACTATTCCTTCTTTATCCAAAAGGAAACATTTCCTTATTCCATAGATTCCATAGAAATCCCATTAAAATTGATTTAGTCGTTTATTTTTTTAATCAAGTTACAGGTTTTGATACGACTGAAGTTGTTTTTTTTTAAACAAAATCTACTTGTACAAGACTATTGTTTGCCGTTCCCAGCGGTTAAAAATAATTTGTTTTTGTCTCTCTCTCTCTCAAAAGAAGCTATTCAACTTAAGCAATAGTACTCTCTCTTAGCTTACTTGCTAATTAGAAAGACACATAGTTATTACGTTGGCTCAGTCATACTCGAAGTGTGCTCTAAGAATTTCTGTGATTGTTTGGGCCTTTTCAGAGACACTTTAACTTTTCGTTATCTACTAAAATAATATTATTTCCAATAAAAACGAAACAAGTTAATACAAATGTTTATTTGTTATTCAGTAGGTGTTTTTAGAAATGATATAGTATTATGTATTTCATCAAATTATAATGTTACTAGCTATCCAGCCCGGCTTCCCACGGATGGATACAATTTTCGAAAATAATATGAAGCCTATCTTACTCGTAGCTTTTTATAGTTGAGAGAATTTTTAAAATTGGTTGAACAGTTTTTGAGTTTATCCGTTACAAACAAACAATGAAATCAAAAAACAAAGAATCAAGAACGTAAGTACTATTTTCCAGCAAAAAAAAAAATCATCGCGTTTAATTTTGATAGTATATTTTTAATAGTATAAACAAGTTTTTCTTATTT
Organism: Galleria mellonella; assembly: GCF_026898425.1. Taxonomy (NCBI): domain Eukaryota; kingdom Metazoa; phylum Arthropoda; class Insecta; order Lepidoptera; family Pyralidae; genus Galleria; species Galleria mellonella. The sequence goes on from NW_026442097.1 coordinate 3,914,335, forward strand.
TAGATTTCTCAGTCAGATATTAATATGGGTATTGTAGATTAACCCTCTGCCTGCTTTTTTTTTTTTTTTTTTTTTGCTTCATTTTCGCACATTACTTTGCGAAAATCTAGCGAGATTCTGAGAAACAATATCAATCTACTAAAACAAAAATTGCGGGATAACAACGTCAATAAACATAAAAAATGCGAGAAAGTCGAAATCGCGAGATGCCCGGTCAGAGGGTTAATTAAATTTTATTTATTTATTATAATGCATTCATGTACATAATATAGAGTTGTTACAATGTTTTTATGAAGAGAAAGTACATGAAGCCTGTTTGGGTATAGAAATATTTAATCAATAGCTAGCTGATATACATGAATAAATGAATGAATGTATGAATGAATGAATGAATGAATGAATGAATGAATGAATAAATGAATGGATGAATGAATAAAAACTCTTTACGATCCTCTTTAAAAAATGATACAGATTATAAAGATTAACAATATGCACATAAATAAAATGAATAATTAATTACATAAACTTAATTACATAAAAGCAAGATAAAGAGGCAACAATGGACGGCTTTATCGCTAAATAGCGATCTCTAGGCAACCATGCAACAATATTAATTTAGACGTATGAGTAGATTTAATTAGTTTTACAAATAATTCATCATCATCATCTTCCTACCCTTATACCAATTATTATTTGAGGTGAGCCTGTTCATGTCTATAGGCGACGGTAATGTTCACCATTATAATGCACAATATTATGAATACTTAGAGATCAGAGTGAGCACTATACTCAACGAATTTGACCTTTAACTGCGGAAATGTATAATTTAAAATTTGCCAATATGTTACGCCATGAAAAATGTTAACTATCTGTATTATAATGCATGTCTAAAGTAAAGGAAATGAGTTTGTAAGGTAGATTTCGATTTAGTTGGACTTCGTTTTACAAAAAATAACATATATAATGTTGACAATTTTTTTTTATTTATTTATTATTATTTGACAAAAAACACAAAATTACAAATACAAGATACAATGGGCCCCATACCAGGCGAACCTGTATCGTGGGCACCCGACAAAGATTTACAAATCACAAATACGGAAATAAACCTTACAAACTGTTTTCAAAAAGTGGGAGGTTTTCAATTCGATTCCTTTTTTTATGTTTGTTACCTCATAACTCCATTAGTTCTAAACCTATTAGGCTTAGGTACAGTTTGGTCACATAGAAATTTTATCAAAATCTGTTTAGTTGTTCAGTTTTTAGATCAAAATCCCAATATTTAATAGTGACAGAAACGAACCATAAATTATGTTCCATTATTATATTATCTTTTAACAGCTTTTGCGAATCTTGTAATACTATCCAAAAAAAAAAAAAACAGTGTCCCTCTTAAAACATTACCAAAATCCTGAATGCGGTTGCCAAACCACCTGCCAAGCGTAACAATTATTGGCAAGTCCCTCCTTATGGATGAGCCTAATGTTTACCAGTAGAGTTAATGCTTGATGTGATAATAACACGAAGAACAAAAGCACGAGAGACTAGCTATATCCACGGTTGATTTACAGACGAAACTAATCAAGCTGTACGCGTCAATACAATTATGAATAATGATCCATCACATCATTAAAATGACGATAATGATGATGGTCCCCGTCGAGATGACATCAGCCTAAAAATAATAACTGTTTTGGTCACGAACCTGAATAAAAAAACTGTACATGAAATAAAATAAAAATACATAAATTTAGTATGAAATTTACAAGTATTGAACTTTATTATATTTTTCTATGCAACTTAGTATGGCAAACAAGCTGACGGCCCACCTGATGGAAAGTGGTAACCGTCGCCTATAGTCATGAGCCGTACCGTGGACATAACAGAGTATGCTGTTTCGCTCTTAATACCCCCCATGCGTTGCCATTCCTGAAAACTCTGGTGTTATTCCTCTATACCTCTTTATGAATCTTTATATTTATATGTGTTATTATGTTAATATTTAATTTTTTATGTTGTAATGCCTCCATTACATTATGTATAGGTAAAGAGGTTTCTTCAAGTTTGCCAACACGCGTATAATGCCCCTGGTATTGCAGGCGTTCATAGGCTATGGTAAACGCTTATATATATATATATATATATATATATATATATATATATATATATATATATATATATATATATATATATATATATATATATATATATATATATATATATATATATATATATATATATATATTTCATGTATTCTCATGTATTTTTTGCATAGTATTGTATTTTAGGATATTACAATAAATATTGATATTGGTAAGAATTCATTGGGTTGGTTGGAAGAGATCTCTTTCTGAGATAAGCCCACCCTTGCTAACAAGTTGTTAAACTAATCGCTGTATCTTTTTTTTCCAAGTGCAATAAAGTATATATGTCATCATATCATGAATCAGAAATAGTACATTTTTAGTTTACATGGTAAATCAACGACAATCAATCATGTTAATTAATTATATATCGTTTCATAGACATACTACAATAATATACTTCGGAACAAGTTTTTTGTTATTCTGTAAAATTTAAGTTTCTTCCGGCATCATGCAAAAACTGCTGCATGAAATTAGACGTGGTATTTATAGTTATACTAGCTGACTCGGCAAACGTTGTTTTACCATATACGTTATTTCGAGAATTATACATGAACATTTATCCTACTACAATTATTATATTCGATTGCCATCTTGCAACCATATTGCTATATAAAAATTGCGATTAAAAAACAGGGGTCGATCGTAAAAGTGTGAAAATTTGAATTTGCATGTATTTTTCAATGCTAAATCATAATAAAATAAAAATAAAAAATTTTGTCAAAAAATTAAAAAAAAAAATGTATGTGTGGATCACCCTTATTATTGAGGGGTATGAAAAATAGATGTTGGCCGACTCTCAGACCTACCCGATAATATGCACACAAAATTTCATAAATATCGGTAAAGCCGTTTCGGAGGAGTTTGGTAACACACACCGCGACACGAGAATTTTATATATTAGATTTCTGACGATCTAACTAATAACTAGTCTGTGATTTATCTTGATACGTCATTTAGAATGAATAACTGAATGAATGTGTATACTTTATTTGCATTATACAATATAAGAAATAAGCAAGACAATTAATAAATATAACGATACAGTTGTATAAGTACAGTAAGGCGGTTTTATTGCTGAAAGCAAGATTTGCCAAGACAACCTTAGGCTAATGGACTAATTGTTGTACAAGTAGATTTAGAACATTTAAAAGTAATTTAATACACTAATTTTCTATTTGAAATAAAGTTAGAAACGAAATTAAATAGAAATTAATAAGGTCATTAAATGAGTTCGCAGAACGTTTTCGCCCGAGGTGGTGCTGAGAGGTAATGCGTTCTGAGTAATGTGGCCTCGATTGGTTTTATATAACTGATTTGAAAGGCGCATGATAACTATTTCTGATTTAACTTTAATAAGGTTACGCCTTTTTTAGCAGTATTTAACGGAAATGACAGACGTTTTATTGGTGAAGAGGTTTTATGTAATTTGGCAATTAAATAGACATGAATTGACGTTTTAAATTATTATTAACATATTATTATTTCCATGACACTGCTAACATTAGTATGCTGAGATTCCTAAGAACTATAGTGTATGTACATAATTGAGACTGTGGTTTAAAAAAAAAATATTTCGACTTCAAAACTAAACTACTGAACCGACTTTGATGAAATTTCTATGGGACTAATCTGTAAATATAATTTAGATAAATGAAGAACTTTCCAAACCGGTTTATAACTGGCAGAGTTATGAGGTGACACAAAAAAATATAAGCGAATTGAGAATCTTCTTCTTTTTGAAGTCAGTTAAAAGTCGTCTGAACGTGTACCGTCCATATCTCTGTTTCACTTGTGTTTCTACCGTGAAACAGCTGGACTTGAATGGCTTTGTTTCGGTTGGAGGGTGGTAAAGGGCAGTGAATTTACAGGGTTATCAACATCATCATCATATCATCCTTAATGAGCCTCCCCCTAGGGAGGTATTGCCAGTAGTTGCCACACTTGGCAGGCGGATTGGCAACCGCAGTCTGACTTTAAAGATGTTTAAAAGGGACGCTGCAGCCCATCCCTCGTTCCCCCTTAGTCAGCTCTTACGACACCTACAGGAAATGAAGGGGTGGCCTATTCTATGCAGGGACCACACGGTCATGGAAATTACAGGGTATGGGAGATATAATATAGTAGGCTTCAAAAATGGCAATGTATGAGGATCTAAGGAGTACCATTGGCATAATAGTCTATTCTGTACTATCCATGGTACTGTTCATGTCTATAGACGACGGTTACCACTTTCCATCAGGTAGACCGTCAGCTTGTTTGCCATTCGAAGTTGCATAAAAAAGATAGTGTGAAACAATTATGTAAGTGCATTTTGCACGTCGCGAACCTTTCCAATTTTATTATTCACAGTCTACGTTTATTTATAAAGCAATAAATGTTGACATTTCATATATGGAAACGTCCGTAGAACAACATTAGTATAGAATATAGAATCAATGACAAATGCATAATGTGTTAAATTCACACCCACAACGACCGGTTATATTAACATTTTATATGAGTCTAATATGGATTTGTTTTGCAATGTTTCATGGGTATTTCACCCAAGTAGTTTTTATAAGATTTCCAAAAGAAAAATATTCTCAATACATCTGTATTTTGTCATAGTTGTGTTACATGATTATTTTTTTTAAGTAACTTAGAATAGCAAACAAGTAGATGGTAAGTAGTAACCGTCGTCTATGGGAGAAAGCCCATTTCTAATACCATTGCTAGTCCTATTAATGGATGATAATGGAATGGTAGCCCCATCCGCTCTATCGGTATACACCGATGGGGCACCAGTGAAGGATGATAGGTGAGTATGAAGCAGGTCAGTTAGCCCATCGTGACGAATTCAACAAGAATTGTTCACGATGGTTTCCAGGTAAGACCACGTGGAGGTCGACCTAATAAGGCTTATTGCTAGCAATGAGGCTGTTAAACTCTATTGTTAACAATCCTTTTCCCCTTATCATTGCTAGTAATATGCCTTGTTAGGACGACCTCCACGTGGTCTTACCTGGAAACCTACGTGCTGAATGGCAGATGTATTCATCATGATGGGCTAACTGACCTGCCTTTTCATCCTCACTTATCATCTCTCACTGGTGTCCCACCAGCGTATACCATAAGCGCAGACGGGGTTACCATTCCATTATCATCCCTTAAAAAAAAGTACAATATCATATATTATTATATTATATTAATAGATATTGAATTTTGAATTAATTTTTTATTTTTGTTAAATTTATAGACAGTACAATTTGTTTTACCGTAACATACAGATCAATTGATATGAGATTTATAAACTGTATGCTTGTACAGGATTAAAACATATTTAATATTAAAATATTTGCCTTTCAAAAAAAAAAAAAGAGACAGAGAAATATTTATTAGGTCCATTCTAATCTAAGTTAAGTAAATGTGACTTGATTAAATGTTTGATTAGGATCTCGTCTTTGTGAGGTTATAAAGAGGCGTAGTTACCTGGTTTTTTATTGTTTTTTTTTTTTTACTTTTTAGAGCAAAACACATAAGATGACAGTAATAATCAAAACGTTTTCACTCGACTTAAAAAATAAGAAGATCCTCATTTCGGTTGTATATGTGCCGACGCAGTTCTGAGGTAACAGACATATAAAAATATGTCTGTTACCTCAGAACTGTGTCGGTTGTAAACAGATTTGGATTTTCTTTTAATCTTAAAGGATATACTTATAGATTGATCTCATAGAAATTCTATCAAAACCGTTCCAGTAGATCACTTTTTAAATCAATACAGCTGGTTTTGTCACAATTGAATTCAGTTTTATTGAATTCAACCGAACTAATTCAAATAGGTATGTTTTTTTTTATATATGTAGATAAAATTGGTCCATAATTGACGCTATTTTGTAATGCCAATTTTTATTACAACTTTTTTCCGTGTTAATTCCCCCTTGTTTCTGTTACGAATGTAGTAAGTTTTTAAATGAAACAAAATTTTGTATTATTTGAAATAGTTTTTATGTAATCCATAGATAGGCAAGAAAGTTTTTCTACTATTATGAAAATTTTTTATTTAATATAAAATTTCTAGAATCAAATAATTTTTATTTTCTTAATCATCAATGGGAAAAAATTTGTAAATGACTATAATTAAAAAAGTACCATCTTCAGAATCCTTAGGTAAGTCAGCGTAATTCTAGGCAAAATTACGTCATTTTTTGTGCAATTTACAAGTGATTAGAGTACGTAATTTAATCCAATTAGACCTTAGCATCTTTAAGTGCAATTCAAAAGAGTTCTTCAGATTTCTTTAAGTTGCAATTAAGTTAAGAAATAATTGTTTATAGCACAAACAAGTTAGACCGCACAATTTTTTATGTTTTTAAGCGAAATCCTAGGAGGTTCTCAGGTTATTTGTCTTTTTAACTCACTTTAAAGAAGGGCATTCTTAATTCAGTTGGTTTTACGTTTGTTATTTATAAACCGATTTGAATTTTTTTTATCTGAAAGGTTATAGTTTTATAGCTTGTATTTATATTTATAACTTCGTAAGTTGTAAACCGGTTTGTAAAATTCTTTTTTATCTTAAAGAATATACTTGCATATTGGGTTAATTTTTTTTTTATCAAAATCAGTTCAAAAAACTAAAGTTAAAGTTTTTATTTTATTTTACTTTAATAATACATCTGGAATCAACAGCTTATATCTAAAATAAATAAAAATATTATTTTTTACACACCATACATTTGAATTTGAACACATTTTTAGATCAAAATAACTCACCAGAGGGAGACTTTGTACAAAAGTCGATTGCTTGGGTACCTCTGTCCCATTCGTGTTTCAACCGTGAAGCAGCTGTGTTTGCATGGCTGTGTTTCGGTTTAAGGGTGGGATATGGCGTGAATTTACTGAGTACCGAGGAATAACACCTGAGTCCTCAGGAATGGCAACACATGGGGGGTATCATGGGCGAAACAGTATACTCTGTTATGTCCATGGTACTGCTCATGTCTATACGCGACGGTTACCACTTTCCATCAGGTGGGCCGTCAGCTTGTTTGCCATTATAAGTTGTATAAAAAAAAAACAGTGAAGTCGGGTTTTCTTGTGGGACACAATCTTTAATTACGTTTGAAGTAAAACATACCCGTACACACCACATCCTTTACAATGTCTTATGTCATCGTTAATTAACATGATTTATTGTCGTCAACGATCGTGTAAGCAACTGACGGGAAGTGATGCGATTTGTCTAGATCACGAGTTATAATCACGATATCGTGATACAATAGCTGTATCGAGCGAGGAAGCGTCGTCATCGGCAGGGCGGCACGATGAGTTGTTTTATTTTTAGCCACGACGTGGACGTGAATGTTATTGTGCAGGGAAGTAACTTTCTAGGGTTTATTTTTGATGGATGAAAATGGTATGGTAACCCCGCCTGCGCTAACGGAATACGCTGGCGGAGCACCAGTGAACGGTGATAGATGAGAATGAAAACAGGCCAGTTAGCCCATCATGATGAATTCATCAGGAATTAACCATGATAGTTTCCAGGGGGAATCGCGAGGAGGTCGACTTGGTTGGGTATATTGCTAGCAATGGGATTCTCAGTCTCTATTACTAACAATCCCTTTCCCCTACTTTCTAGGGTTATACATCGACGTCATTTCAGCCATTGTCCGTCCACTGGATATAGGCGTCCCCCATAGACTGCTATAAGGAACGGTCCTGAGCCACCTGCATCCGCTGACTCCCTGCAATGCACTTGAGGGATTCAAATGGGCCAAAAAATTTCGACTTATTTCGATTATAAGTAACCCAATAGCGTAAGGCCAGATAGTAAATTAAGAAGGAACTCGATAAAACTGAAAATAATATAAACAAGTACATAACACAATATAAAAGTATTGTAATAATATGTAATAATATATAATTAAGAATTGGGAAATAAAGATAACATGCAAAATAAATAAAAAACAGAATGACAGTATAGGGACATATTTATCTGAGATTTTAGAAACACAAATTGATTCATATGCGAGGATGTGGACAGTACCGTAAAACAAATATAACACTATGCCGAGGGACTGTGGTTCTTCGATAACTGGAACCAATTCAAACTGAGAACAAAGTGACGGATTCTTGAAATAACCAACAAAATAGACATAGTAAATGGAAAATGGAATGAATATGAGGAATGAAAGGAAAAATGGCAGTAAAGAGTGAGGGAAAAATTGGAAGGACATAAAATCAGATAAAAACCTGGAACTTAATATCCGGGACCATGCTGCACTTCTACGGGGGAGCATTACAAAAATGCGCTTGAGGTCGTCACTCCATTTAGTGGGGAGTCGTTCTACACTGCGATTGTCCATACGGGACCGCCACTCAAGAATCTTTCTTCTGTCTGATTTACTGTTGAACACAAGCCTACACCTATTAGTGAGTTTTGCGAGTGGTCGCCATGTTTGGTAGAAGTGTTGGCAACCGCAGTCAGGCTTTGATGTTGTTTTAACAGGGATGTTGCTGCCCATCCCTCGACCATTAAGTTCCTTTAGTCGTCTCTTACGATATCCACGGAAAAAAGGGATGGTATATACTATGCCGGGACACCACGGCAACCACAGGATTTAGCAATAATCCATACTAATACTAGCGACTTGCCCCGGCTTCGCAAAGCTAGTAGAGCATATATGCTTACATTTTTTTTTACATAACCTCGCGTCGAGTATTTAAATGCATTACCATACTACTTGGAGTATTTTTAATGTATTTTATTTTCCATAAGCACTTTATCTATCTAAATACTCATTTCTTGGGGACCGGTATTTAACGTCATGATTGGACTCTGGACGAAGCTGGGATTACAGCTAGTATTGCAATAAAACAAAGATTACGTTGCAAGCATTCAAAATGAAAGTCGGATTTGTAGTTAATTAGCACTATTATAACGTTGGTAAGGGTTGTCAATTTTCCTTTTCCTGTTTTTCCAGGACTTATTCTTATTTTTGGAGTGTCCTAGGATGTCCTGGATTTGGTCCTGAACGTGTATTTTTCGAATTTTTTTAATACTTTTATTAAAGAAATTTAATTATTATTCAAATTTCATTTAATCTATTTTCTGTGTATACTATTACCACTCAATTATTGCGACCTGTTTTTAACTTAAATTGTCCTGGTATTTCAACTACGAAATTTTGAAATTTAGTGCTGGCAACCCTAACGTAGGTATGAATACTCTTCCGCGCAAAAAGCCTCACCCGTATCAGCCTCTATCTATCACCTTATTTATTGTTTTAATCACTCCATTCTTTTTAAATTATTTGACAATATGGCGAAACGCGTATGTGTTTTGTTGCTGTTTTCAACCGACTTCAAAAATAAAGGAGGTTCTGAATTCAGTTGTATTTATTCTTATGTTTGTTACCTCTGCCCTCCATCATTTATAAACCGATTTAGAAAATTCATTTTTTATCTATAAGGATATACTTTCAGATTAATTCTTCTCACAGAAATTTTATCAAAATTAGCTCTTTATATCTAGTATCTTTGATTTTAAATCAAAACAACCGGTTTTTCCACTATTGAAGTTGCTATTTTTATGTGAAACAAAATTTTTAAATTATTGGAACATTTATATGTACTAAATAAATTTTAATAAAATTTTTACGAGATCAATCTGAAAATTTGTTTGTTTGTATAAGTTTTATTCTACATTAAATTTTTACACGGATATCAGATAGATAAAGAAAAGGACAAGGTATAAAGGCGGACTTGTCGCTTGAAAGATATTCTGCCTTGAAAAAAAAGTAAAAATCCTTACATTTTTTTTATACAACTTAGAATGGCAAACAAGCTGACGGCCCACCTGATGGAAAATGGTGACCGTCGCCTATAGACATGAGCAGTACCATGAACATAACAGAGTATATTATTTCGCCCATGATATCCCCCATACTTTGCCATTTCTGAAGACTCAGGTGTTATTTCTCTGTACCCAGTAAATTCACGCCATAAATGATACAGTGTTATATATAATATATTCTTTATTGCACTTGTAAATTATATTGTTAATGCATTCATAAATATTGTGAGCAAGGGTGGACTTATCTCTAACGGAGATCTTTTCGTCAGCATATTCTGAGGTAACAAACATAAAAAATACACAATTCGCTTGAAATTTTTAAACCTCCTTTTTTTGAAGTCGATAAAAAATTAACAATGTAAACTATAATATATCTACATGTAAATAAGTATAATTTCACGGAATTGACGGGTCATCGCACACATACACGGCATAAATTATGTAGTAACAAGGAAGCGCGTGTTACACATACATAAATATTTCTGAACCCATAAACAAATCCTCGGCTGAGACATTAGGTACTTTTACATTGAATCAGCCTTTAACTGTCCACTGCTGAACATAGCCTTCCTTACAAGGAGGCCTTTGCCAGTAATTGCCATGCTTGGCAGGCGGGTTGGCAACCGTAGTTTGGCTTTTGATGGTGTTTTAAGAGAGATGCTGCTGCCTATCCCTCAACCAGCCCTTAATCGCTTCCTACGACACCTATGGAAAATGAAGGGGTGCTCTGTTCTCTGGGACCACGTGGCTAATTTTATTATATTAAATATTTATAGTATCAACAATCGAGAGAAATCCAGTAAAGCAGTATTATTTTTCGGCCTTATGATATCACTAGTTATATTTCGTGACTCTACCCGTACTTAAAAGTTAGACCTTCGGGAATATAATTATGAAAACTGCATCTAATTTGTTACATAATTTTTACTTGATGCCGTAAATCAATATACAGATAAATTTCTAAAAGATATTTATTTTACTTTATTCTTTATTAAAGAAAAACCAGCAGTTAAAAAATTGCATAATAAAAAAAAACATTAAAAACAAAAAGCCAATTACAGAATTTCACAAATAAAAACAAGACTTAACTAACGGACATGACATCGCTAATACTTACAATCAAGTAAAATAAACTTAGAGTAGCAACATTATAGGTTACATATACATACAGTTACATCTCTCTCTCTTCGTCCTCTTCATTACTGAAGGTCGTGTCCTTGAAAGGTGTCTGTTGCCTCTCTTACAGTTACATATACGTATAGTATACAGTTACATATAGTATAGAGGTTACATATACATATAGTATACAGTTATGCAAAAAGCTTAATTCACACGTTCAAAGATGAACCATCAAAAAACCACTGACTCAGCACACGTCTTGCGGAGTCTATTTTACAATTAAATAAATCTGAAACCTAAATTTTAATATCTATTGTTTTTATTAGGATCGCTATATAATTTTTTCTTCAGTATATTCCATATATAGATATCGACTGTTTTTTTTAATTGATGATAATGGAATGGTAACCTCGCCCGCTCTAACGGTATACACTGGCGGGGCACCAGTGAGACCGGCCTTTTCATGACAGGTGAGAATGAAAAGGCCGGTCAGTAAGCCCATCGTGATGAATACACCTGGAATTCGGCACGATGGTTTCCAAGGGGGACCACGTGGATAGTCGACCTGATAGGGTATATTGATAGCAAAGGTCGTGGTAGTTCGCATTACTAACAATCCCTTCCCCCCAACACTGGCTAGTTACACACATATGTACACGTAAACAATAACCGTATGGTAAGTATACAAAATTATACTATTCTTTAACGCCGGGAGACAGTGTGGGCGTCGCCTGTAACCGAATTGACAGAACAATAGAGCCCAATGTATGGTGCCACACGTCGGGTCTGTGCTTTGTTGCGTAATTCTCGAGTGTATGAAGGATTGATTTTTTTTGTTGGCTCGTCAATGAGAACAGGTGAAATAGAAGATTGTTTTGGTGTTCCATAATAAATTCGAATACAATGTGACGTTAAATTGTATAATATGGACATGAGTGTTAAGCCCCATCGATTAACAAGAGAGGTAGTACTGACGTGATTGTGGCTTTTCATTGGATATTGTTTAATTAAAGATTGTGTCCCACAAATAAGACCGACATTAATATATATTTATTTATTTATTCAATCAATTGGGTGAGCTTTACAGTCTCAATTGTAATAAAACCAGTTGTTTTGATCAATCCGAACTATTTCTCAGAGTACTCCCCATGATAAATTTGGTAGATAATGCATAGAAATGCAACATCTCTCCACAGTTTAACTTAGTTTATACTTACATTATCGGTGGACATGGTGTTACATCCTTTCAGTGGCAAGGTGTACTGCAGGTCGCCCCTCGCGGACACGTACTCCCGCAGACACGATGAGTTGCTGCCCAGGCCAGCTGGGTACACTATGCCGTTGAATGTCTCGTATATACTGTGGAAATTATACTTCATTATACTTTTGCCAAACGTGGCAACTAATGGCAACCCCCCCCCCCCCTAGAAAGAAGCCTATGTTCAGCAGTGAACAGTTAACGGTTGATATGTTGATAATAATGATATTTACACTACACTGCTAGATGCTAGATGACGCGGTAGACTTCATATCACTTACAACGGTATCTATTAAAATTATAAATCTAATATAAAATTATCTACTTTAACTTCCGAAGACCACGCCTCTCCATCCGGAGGGAGCTTTTTTTTGTTACGATTTATTTAGATTTTTTAGCTTAGCTCCAGTGGCCCGGGGGTAGTTGCCCCCGGAGTTGAAATTAGGGCAAAGGGGTCTGCCCCGAGGTCCCCACCTAAGAGGTGGAGGGTCTAAATAACCCAGATTGATATATTTTAATTTTTCGATGTTTTCGTTGAACTTTAGGATTTTAGACTTTTTTTTTGTACTTTCAATTTATCGTTGACAATTTATACTTCTGTCTCACTTTTCTATATTTAGGTAGGCAAACGAGCGATTGGTCCACTGGTCCAGTGACAGCTACGGCCACCTAGCGTACTTGCGATACGAGGGGATTTATCTGTGCGTTGCTGGTCTTTTTAATATTTATAAGCACACTTTTTCCCACATTGTAATGTAAGGGGAAAACTGCAGAATGGAGCCTGTTCCACAGATGTGCAAGATAGAAACAAACGATGCATCGATAATGGCAAAGTGCCCAAAAATGTGAAACAAACTACTTACTGTTTTATAACGAGAGGTAGTGAAAGGGTATTGGAAACATTACTTGATTAATTCCTAATGAATTAGTTACAATGTGCCAACTAGATTTACTCTTCGACTCAACAGCAACAACTCGATTTAATCTTCACCCATCATCCGTCACTGATACACCACTAACGTAAACCGATAGCGCGGGCGGAGTTAGCATTTATTTTCATTTTATTATTCGAAAATCCTACGTCACTGCTGTGAAGCAACTATGAATACGCGACAGTGTATCGGATTAAAGGTTGGGATTTTTTTTATACAACTTAGAATGGCAAACAAGCTGACGGCCCACCTGTTGGAAAGTAGTAACCGTCGCCTATAGACATGAGCAGTACCATGGACATAACAGAGTATACTGTTTCGCCCATGATACCCCCCCCCCCCTTTGTTGCCATTCCTGAGGACTCAGGTGTTATTCCTCTGTACTATATCAGCCGTTAACTCTCCACTGTTGAACACATGGCCTATTGGATGATTTCACCAGTAATTGCTATTCTTGGTGAGAATTTTAAGAGGGACGCTGCTGCCCATCCCTTGACTATTAAAATTCCATTATTTGCCTCTTACGACACTAATGGGAAAGGAAGGCTCATTCTATGCTGGGATCAGATGGCAGCAGAAATTACAAAATACGGAGGCATAATTATTAAGTTTTTAGGAATAATAATATCTGATGGGTACTATATTACAGTGGGCACGATTCAGAGGTACCAACCATTTCTGTAAACTTTATCTCTTAATCTAACATTTTAATTTAACAATTTCACCAAATTACTGTCTTCTGAACTAACATAAAATAATTATATAATAATTTTTGCTTAAATCTGTAAGAAAAATAGTTCATATTGATCCTTACGATAAAGATTTCGCCGCGACTTCAAATAGAAATTGAAATTTGAGAGATTGATTCAGAAAAATGTTGCTCAGAATCGACCCCAGTATCTATGATGTCTGTGGTACTATTTATGCTTTTTTCTGCTACTTACAGGTAGTTTTAAGTTGCAACAAAGTTGTATGTAAAACAGTAAGTGCTTTTTAAAAGTAAGCGCATAAAAACAATGACTCCTTTGATGTTTAAACAAAAGAAAAAAAAGCCGCCAGACACGGCTCCACTTCAGATGCTTTCTTTGCCTGAAGGACATTAGAATAAAAAGTAAACTCTATGGTATGCTAACCTGTCAGAGTGTGGGGCGCGCGTGTGTGCGAGCGAGACGGTGACGTGCATGCTGTCCCGCTCGCACGCGACCGTCAGCGTGTCCAGTGGCGCCAGCGCGCCCGGCCATGTCGTTGTGTCCACCTCGGTCGCTGTGGCTACTGTTGTTGTTGATATATCTGAAAAAAATGGTGCAAATATTTTTTATACATAATCATTAACGAGATCTTAACAAGTATGTACATTTTGCTCTGCAAATTAAACAACACGACTGCCCTGCCAAAAACCTTTTTTCAAAAATCTTATAGCCAGTATCACTCAGGATGATGCAAGAATTCTGATGATACATTATTATTGTCAGTCGTTAATTGTCCACTGCCTCCCCTTACTGGAGTGTTCCAGTAGTTGCCATGCTTGGCAGGAGGGTTGGCAACCGCTATTAGGTTTCGGTGATGTTTTAAGAGGGACGCTGCTGCTCATCCCTCGGCCATTAATGTCTCTTAGTCGCCTCTTACTACACCCACGAGAAAGAAAGGGATGGCTCATTCTATGCCAAGATTACAAGGCGACATGAATATTCTTATTATTTTATTATAAATATGAGACATTTAAAAATTATTTTATTATATTTTTATTTATTAATTAATTAATTCATTAAAAATAATTATAACACTATAACAGCAAAAGCCAAATCAATGTTATAAATCTAGTGTGCTAACATACAAAGTTATAATAAATGTATTTAACCCGACTCTAGATATTTTTGAGCTGCTTCTAATATCTTTGGCAAGCTACTACTAAATATAATAATAGCTAATCTTAGATTAAATAATTACTGGAAATACAACAGCGTATGTTGTTAATTAGTTATTTAAAATAACCATGTTTTTTTAGACAACAATACATTAAATTAAATAGGTACACATAATGTCAACAGAGATTTAAAAGAGTAACTGTTCAGTTTCCTACGAGTTCTTCTCAGCAAATAACATTTCGAACTCAGCAATAGAATCATAAAAGTTGATTATATTAATAAGCTTATAAACAAGTATATTTGAACAAAGATAATTTCTATTCTATTTTCAATAATACATTCAAATATCTAAGTATATAAATGTACAAAATGTACAAAATGGACGTTATACATGCATATCTGACATTCATGGCAGATCGTTAGCTTTCGGCGATTTGTTAACACTATTGTAACGGTACATTTGTGTTGATTGTTGCGAGAGCTAGCCAAAGGTATAATCATCATCAGTGGGCTATACCATTCGCCATCACATAAAAACGCAAAATAAATCTATTCTGCCACTGATTAAAGTTTGAAGTGTCTATTTTATATGGTTTTTAAGTTAAACTTTTTAAATTACTCATTAAATAAAGTATTGATTACTTACTCTGTGATTTATTTATTCTAAAGTCATAAATTAAGATACTTATTCTACGATTAAATGTTGCGTGCATAGATTAAGAATTACTATATTCTTTGTCTATGGTATAATAAAATTAATAACTAATAACTAACCAGAGGGAGACTTGTACGAAAGTCGTTTGCTCGGGTACCTATGTCCCATTCATGTTTCTACCGTGAAGCAGTTGTATTTGCATGGCTGTGTTTCGGTGTGAAGGGTGAGATATGGCACTGAATTTACAGGGTATAGAGGAATAACTCCTGAGT
The DNA here is from genome assembly GCF_026898425.1 of Galleria mellonella. Lineage (NCBI taxonomy): Eukaryota > Metazoa > Arthropoda > Insecta > Lepidoptera > Pyralidae > Galleria > Galleria mellonella. The sequence goes on from NW_026442097.1 coordinate 3,930,420, forward strand.
CCTCAGGAATGGTAACGCATGGGGTATATCATGGGCGAAACAGTATACTCTGTTACGTCCATTGTACTGCTCATGTCTATAGGCGACGGTTACCACTTTCCATCAGGTGGGTCGTCAACTTGTTTGCCATTCTAAGTTGTATAAAAAAAATTGTCAAATGAGGATCAATGTTGGCGACAGACCTCTTTTTATATAAGTTTACCTTTTTACATTTATATTTTTATATTATGAATATGTCTTTTTGATACTTATTTTGTTTTTTCTACTTGAGTGACATATTATTATTGTTACATTGTGACTGTCTTAAGAAAATATACTGGTAAGTCTTTCTTAATATTATTTATTATTGTCGCTGCCCTCCTCTCCAACCAGCGCCGTTTTTAATCAATTTAGGCAAAAGAATTTTATACATTCAACTCTAATGTGGTAAATTTGAGTAATGGCTTTTCTTATTTAAATTAAACTATATTTTCTCAATTTGAATTCTATTCCGAAATTTTTTTTTATACAACTTAGAATGGCAAACAAGCTGACGGCCCACCTGATGGAAAGTGGTAACCGTCGCCTATAGACATGAGCAGTACCATGGACATAACAGAGTATACTGTTTCGCCCATGACACCCCCCATGCGTTGCCATTCCTGAGGACTCGGATGTTATTCCTCTGTAACCTGTAAATTCACGCCATATCCCACCCTTCAAACCGAAACACAGCCATACAAACACAACTGCTTCACGATAGAAACCCAAATGAAATCTTTGGTTTGAATGATTGTGTGCCCATGTTTTGTTTTGTGTGTGATTATCTTTTTTGACTGACTTCAAAAAAAAGAAGAGGTACTCAATTCGTCAAAATCTTTTAATTATTTTTATACTTATGTATGTTCCCTGATCCCCGATATTCGAAAACGCCTGGACATATTTAAAAATTCTTTTTTATCTGAAAAGATATACTTTCAGGTCGTTCAGTAGTTTGATTTGTAAATCAAAATAATATTGTTTTTTATTTTTCCACGTTCGTGTTGTTTACCCTTGCCTACATAGAGACCAGCGTGAAGATGAAACGTCAGATATGTATATGATGTTATTTTTATAATGTGAAACCATTACGGCGCTTGATAGTATCTAGATATCTCAGTTTATACGAGTGAAGGCAGAAAGCATTACAAATTACTGTGTAACGTATGATACGGTATGCGCCAGTTAAATATTAACAATTTTATACGTAGAAAGTGTATAGAATTAATTGCCCCGGAGCAAATACAAAGTTGCCGTGTGGTCCCCGCATAGAATGGACAATCCCGGCCTTTCTAGTGGGTGCCGTAAGAGGCGACTAAGGGAGGTCGAAAGATGGGTAGCAGCGTTCCTCTTAAAACATCTCCAAAGGCTGTGGTTGTCTATCCGCTTGCCAAGCGTAGCAACTGGCAAAACTCCCAAATTAGAGGCCTATGTTCAGCAGTGGACAGTTAAATGCTGACATGATGATAAGACGTAAAAAATCCTTACTAATATTATAAGTATAAAATGTGTTTGTTTGTTTGTTACCTTAAAGTGCTTTAAGCGCTTTAAGAGGGAGACTTTGTACAAAAGTCGATTGCTTGGGTACCTCTGTCCTATTCGTGTTTCAACCGTGAAGCAGTTGTGTTTGCATGGCTGTGTATCGGTTTGAAGGGTGGGATATGGCGTGAATTTACAGGGTACAGAGGAATAACACCTGAGTCCTCAGGAATGGCAACGCATGGGGGGTATCATGGGCGAAACAGTATACTCTGTTATGTCCATGGTACTGCTCATGTCTATAGGCGACAGTTACCACTTTCCATCAGGTGGGCCGTCAGCTTGTTTGCCATTCTAAGTTATATAGAATATAGAGAAAAAAATCCAATCGCTATGAAATTTGGTATACACGTATTATATGGGATAGGAATTAATATAGGCTGCTTTTTATTCCGATCTGTAAATATTCCCGGTCATGCAGACGAAGCCAGCTAAGAGAGCTAGTTTAGAATTACGTAAAGGGTGTTTTATTAATTTTAAATTTAATTTAATTTAAATTTTATTAATTTCTCTTTCACTGACCTTCAGTGACATTTCGGTTTACGATAATCTCTATGGCATGTTATGTCACCAGTTTGTTGTTGTAACATAGCGCGTGTGACCTTTGAACAAGGTCGGTATTTGCATGTACAGTGTTACTCTACTCTGTGATTGAGCCAGCTATGCTGTGAATTTTAATAAATGAACGGTATTAGATTGCGTTTTAAGTATTATTATTAGCTATGTCCCGTGGCTTTTTCCGCGTAGAATAAGTACATAATCAGTGCGTGTTGCCAGTGATGACTTATGGAACAGAAACATGATCCCACACGGCTGCCCGAAGGCAAAAGCTTCAAATTACTCAGCGGACTATGGAAAGGGCTTTTTTTGTGATGGGTGAAAATGGTATGGTAACCCCGTCTGCGCTAACGAGATACGCTGGCGGAGCACCAGTGAAGGGTGATAGATGAGAATGAAAACAGGGCAGTTAGCCCATCATGATGAATTCATCAGGAATGAACCATGATAGTTTCCAGGGAGAACCGCGAGGAGGTCGACCTTGTTGGGTATATTGCTAGCAATAGGATTCTCAGTCTCCATTACTAACAATCCCTTTCCCCCCTATGGAGAGGGCTATGCTCGGAGTTTCTTTGCGTGATAGAATCCGAAATGAGAATATCTGCTGAAGAACTAAAGTCAACGACATAGCTCGAAGGATAAGCAAACTGAAGTGGCAATGGGCTGGCCACATAGCTCAAAGAATCACCCTTTATCCCACTCTTTAAACCGAAATACGGTCATGCAAGCACAGCCGCTTGACGATAGAAATACGAGTGGTATCAATCAATCAATCAATCAATCATCTTTATTCATATACATCTGTTACGGATACTTATAATACGTCAATCTATAATTATAATAATTACTATATAAAATAATATTGATTTAAGAAAAAATACAATAATTACATTTACAATACAATTCACATTAATACAACAGTATAGAATAGGCATGGGTAATATGGATACCAGGGGAGGAAAGGGATTGTTAGCAATGAAGTTTGACAGCCCTATTGCTAGCAATATGCCCTATTAGGTCGACCTCCACGTGGTTCCCCCTGGAAACCGTCGTGAACAATTCTTGCTGAATTCGTCACGACGGGCTAACTGATCTGCTTCCTCCTCACCTGTCATCCTTCACTGGTGCCCCGCCGGTGTATACCAATAGCGCGGATGGGATTACCATTCCATTATTATTATTATAAAAAAAAATAGGGATACCGATCCGATATCTATATATTGGGTTCCTCTGGACATTAATGGCGGGAAAAAGGTCATCACCCATTTTAATATGGCCGTATCCGTTCGATTTTCGAATATATTAAAAGTCTGTTATCCAATATTATTTTTTAGATAACAGAATTTTAACATATTCGTTACTGGACCATTACATAGATATTGTAACTAAAATATATAGATTTTTTTTATGCAACTTAGAATGGTAAACAAGCTAACGGCCCACCTGATGGAAAGTGGTAATCGTCGCCTATAGACATAAGCAATACCGTGAACATAATAGAGTGCACTGTTTCGCCCACGATACCCCCCATGCGTTGCCATTCCTGAGGACTTAGGTGTTATTCCTCTGTACCGTCTAAATTCACGCCATATCCCACTTTTCAAACCGCAACACAGCCATACAAACACAACTGCTTCACGGTTGAAACGCGAATGGGGCAGAGGTAACCAAGCAAACGACTTTTGTACAAAGACCCCCTCTGGTACATCATGAAGACCTTAAATCACAGTACCTAATAATTTTATTATCACTATTCAAAGAACACAAGGACTACACAAAACAACAACGAGTTCTAAAACATGACTCCTAAACCTTTGAATCCCCATAGCACAGCGATTGTAATGTCCATAAAATTATGTGTTCTTCGAAACGGAGCCCATAAAAAGACCATTACGTTTTTATATAAGACAAAGCAATATAACAATCTGTAGCCATAATTTGTAGTCAGAAGTTTTAAGGCAGTTGGTATGGTGGGAACCTTAGGGAGAGTGCACACGTACGACGATCTAATCGGTTTAGATCACGCGAGATGCACTTTTTTAATAACATAATGGTGCGAAAGGGGCGCATGTTATGTTTTTTATAATCTACTAAATCAAATAGTTTAACTTAGGATACAGACGGATAAAAGATCTATTATTATTATTATAATCCAGAGGGAGACTTTGTACAAAAGTCGTTTGCTTGGGCACCTCTGTCCCATTCGTGTTTCTACCGTCGCAGTTTTGTATCCATGGCTGTGTTTCGGTTGAAAAGGTGAGATATGGCAGTGAATTTACTGGGTACAGAGGAATAACACCTGAGTCCTCAGAAATGGCAACGCATAGGGGGTATCATGGACGAAACAGTATACTCTGTTATGTCCATGGTACTGCTTATGTCTATAGGCGACAATTATCACTTACAATAAAAGATTTTAATATTAGGCAAAATTATTTTTTGTGTTATTAAGTTGCATGTAAAATGTAAAAGTTGTATGTGAACCTTATTAAATAAATAAATAAAATAAATAAATACAATCGGGTGGACCGTCAACTCGTTTGCCATTCTAAGTCGCATAAAAAAAATTGTAAAAATTTGTAAAGATAGGTTTTACAAAATAAGTGACATATACAAATATATGATTTTTATAACACGTTATACCTTTTTTAATGATATTCTACTGAATTAGGTGTCATCTTGTTTTATTCCGCTTATTTTGTTTAATTCCGCTACCATTAGTATGTGTGCGACTGCCAACACTCGTAGATTGATCACTGTTACTACCAAAATCAGGGGGGAAAAGGATTGCTAGTAATAAGGTCTAATAGCCCCATTGTTAGCAATATACCCTCTCAGGTCGACCTCCACGCGGTTCCCCCTGGACACCATAATGTTTAATTCTTATCAAATTCATCATAGTGGCCAGACTGACCTGCATTCATTCCTATCATCTTCCACTGGTGCCTCGTCGGTGTATACCGATAGCGCGGGTGGGGTTGCCATTCCATTTTCACCCAATAAAAAAAAAAAACTACCAATATCAATCAAGCAGCGATTTGAATAAATTTTGGCACATACATAGAGATTAATATATATTTATTTAAACTTTATTGACCTATAAAATATGGTACAAAAAGTGTACTTAATTCTATAGACTTTCTCTATTAGTCAACCTTTAGGATGTGCAGACATACTCGATGGTATACGTAACAAATATACGATTTGTCCTAATTTATGGGGACAAAGTTGTGGGGTACAACTGGTATGTTGTTTATTTCAAATTTCCGTACAAATTTTTATTCTTTTGAAATACTTTTTTAGTGGGGGGAAAGGGATTGTTAGTAATGGAGACTAAAAAACCCATTGCTAGCAATATAACCAGATCGACCTCCCCGCGGTTCCCCCTGGAAACTATCATGGTTGATTCCTGATGAATTCATCATGATGGGCTAACTGGCCTGTTTTCATTCTCATCTATCACCCTTCACTGGTGTTCCGCCAGCGTATCACGTTAGCGCAGGCGGGGTTACCATACCATTTTCACCCATCGAACAAAAAATACTTTTTTAGGAATATTATCTTCTATCAGGAATATTATCATTTCACGACAATCCGTGTGGTCCCGGTGTAGAATGGGCCACTCCTTTCCCCAGAGGTGTCAAAAGAGGCGACTAAGGGAACTTAATAATCGAGTGATGGGCAGCAGCGTCCTATTTAAAACATCACCAAATCCTAACTGCGGTTGACAACACACCTAGCAAGTGTGGCAACTACTGACAAAACCTCCCTTATGGAGGAGGTCTACATTCAGTAATGGACACTTAACGGCTGATCATTATATCTGATGATGATCATATCGACGGTCAATCACCAACACAACCTAACTGACATTTCTAAAGTAGTTGTAGACATTTCTTCTCTGACTTACCTATCTCCTTCTTTATGTACAAGTATATATAAAGTAAGCATATAAAGGAATTGATCTTAAAACTAAATATATCACTTTCATTGTGTATACACTATACACACCAAATTTTATGGTTAAGCAACTAACAAACAAACAAACAAAACCATTTGCACATATATAATATTTATAAGATTTTTTTTACGCAACATATTTGAGTTCAGACAAAACGGCCGTCTGACCAATCTCTAAGGATGCGTCTGCGCACGACGCCGAAGGCCGTCGACCCCGGTCGTCCACCCCGCTGGACACTTAAATTTATGCTAACAGTATTGGGATATCGCTTCAGGAATTATGAGACAGTGTCGATACCTAACTGTTTTTTCCAATTATATGCCAGTATAACCAGTTTATTTCAATTTTCGTTTCCTAACTGCTAATTGGTGAGTATATATAAACTATTAAATTGTATTTAATAAAAAACCGACTTCAATTTATGGCAAAATCTGTTATTTTTATTTAAAAACTAAACTGATATGGTACAATTTCTATAAGACTAACCTATAAGTCTAATATATAAGTGACAAAATACAGCAATAAACGATGATTAATAGATATATTACTTTGTTTGAGTTTAAACATAAAACCGGTTATTTTAATTTTATAGTTAAAATACTGAACCGATTTTGATACAATTTCTATGGCGAAACTCTGTAAGTATATCCTTTGATATACATAAAGAATTTCCCAAATCGGTTTACAACTGACGAAGTTATGAGGTAACAAACATAAAAAATTACAATCGAATTGAGAACCTCCTACCTTTTGAAGTCGGTTGAAAATGTTAAATACAAGTTTGTTTATAAACTCTTTATTTATCTCTCTCTTTAGTCTTATCATCGGATGCTAGTGAGTGGTTAAAAATAAATTGCCATTTTTAAACCTACTTACATATTCATCATCATTAATTACTTATTTGTAGTCGGCAAAATTTACTTAGATATATAAATAGAAATAAAGGAAAAGGATCCTTTGTTCTCTATGCACAGTCTTTTCCACATTCACTCCCATTCTGGCCATATCATCTTCCACACAGTTCATCCATGTCTTTTTAGGTTTTTTTTTATAGAACTTAGAATAGCAAACAAGCTGACGACCCATCTGATGTAAAGTGGTAACCGTCGCCTATAGATATGAGCAGTACCATGGACATAATAGAGTATACTGTTTCGCCCATGATACCCCTATGCGTTGCCATTCTAGAGGACTCAGGTGTTATTCCTCTGTACCCTGTAAATTCACGCCATATCCCACCCTTCAAACCGATACACAGCCATGCAAACACAGCTGCTTCACGGTTGAAACACGAATGGGTCTTCCTCTGCCCTTATAGCCATCGGAATTCGTACTTAATACCTTTATTAAAATATACTCCTCATCCCTGCGCATCCCGTGTCCACACCAGGACCGACTGTCACTCCTTAATTTATCTATCATCAGCGCAACTTTCATTCTTCTTTCTACTCTAATATAATCCTTCTTATACTTTGTCTATTGTTAAAAGACTTAAATAATTTAAATGGAAGCTTGTATATATTACTATAAATCGAAAAGCTTTGCCTGCTTCTTTTGGAAGCCACTTAAAATGGCAATACATCACTACATATAATAAAACAGTTCCCCGTCGCATCTGTTTGTACGTTCGCGTTAATTTCAAATACTACTAAACGGAGTTTCATGTAGTTTTCATTTATCAATAGAGCGATATCTGAGGAAAGTATATGTGTACAATTTGTTGAGATTTTGTCTGGAAGTTTTCATCCAAACGCTGCTTAATTAATTTGAGATATAACTAAATATTATGCAGTGGTATTTATTCTCTTTTATATACCTACAAATAAGTTCAGGATGCGATATGTCTATCGTTTAAGGATAACTTAATATACCCATCTAATTAATAATAAACCTAAACACTTACAGATTTAAATATATTATTAAATAGAAATAAATATTTATATACATATATTTAATTATCACACATCTTGTAGTACCTCTAATAAAAATGTGCTCAAATTTTACTTGTGTATGTATCTGCATTAAACTACAATTCTTTCTATGCGTAATAAAGTAGAAAAACCCGACGTAATCTACATATATTGGGATTTTTAAATATAAAAATCCTATATTAAAAATAAACCCATCTAATTCACACTCGACGGAACAAACTAATGCAAAAAAATGTTAAGTTGTTAAGTATACTTTTTTGTATCAAATTTACCAATTACCATCATTGCATCACCGTTATTTTCCAAGCGTGATTGATGATACGAGATTTTTATGATAACACGATTGTGTTACTTACATATCGATACTTCTCATCAATAAACAATAGCTATAATAACAATTGTTCCATTTGTAGACGTAACATTAATTTGAGTTCGTTATTGTTGTGTAATAATTAGCTGGGTGAGCGAGATTGGTTCGTGCTTGTTCCTCGTAGAATGCTAAACTAGATGGCTGGTTACAACAAATGGATTTTTCAATCCATTTCAATTCACTTGGTTTTTATTTATATTTGTCAACATATAACTCTGTTAATAATAATAATTTGCTTGCCAGAAATATACCTAAACAATATGATGTTACAGTTTGTTTTTTAATGTTCAGTATGTTTCGCCATATTTAATAGCATGCAAATGTTTATAAGTGGTATCCATCAAACATAATGAATCCGTTACATTATTATTTTATTATAATTAACGTTGATTAACATTCTAATATTAAATTATTTCAAATTAATATTTATACTAATACTTGTGTCAAAATATTTAAATCCAGAACAAGTCTAAACTTTAAACTTTGTTACTTCTAAACCGATGTGGTATAATCCTCTTTTTTTATCTGAAAGGATACATTTACAGATTGTTCCTATAGACATTTTATTAAAATTGTTTCAGTAATAATTTCAAGATCAAAAAACTAGTTTTGTTACAATTAAATTTTATTTTTTTTCATTGGACGAAATCTTTAATTATTAAATTATATTTTTGTTGAACAAAAAAATTGCTTGTCGAAAAATCTACATCAAAACACGCTATTTCACGTTGTGTGTATGTTAATATAATTACATTCTAGAAACGCGAATTGCGTTTCATTTCATTTTCATTTATTTATTTTGTAAGTTTGTAAGGAAATATGGATGTTCCTTATTACTTTTTTACACTGCTCAACGGATTAAAATGAAATTTGATTCCGATTCACACGAGCAAAACCGCGAGATATAGATAGTTTAAGATGCCTACGAAATATTTTTTATGTGTGTATATATTGTATAAATCGTTATATATATACCAGAGGGAGACTTTGTACAAAAGTCGTTTGCTTGAACACCTCTATCCCATTCGTGTTTCTACCGCGAAGCAGTTACGTTTGCATGACTGTGTTTTGGTTTGAAGGGCAGGATATTGCAGTGAATTTACAGGGTACAAAGGAATAACACCTGAATCCTCAGGAATGGCGATGCATGTGTGGTATTATGGGTGAAACAGTATACTCTGTTATGTCTTATAATCTCATCGCTTTCCATCAGGTGGACCGTCAACTTGTTTGCCATTCTAAGTTGTATAAAAAAAATATAATTTATTTTTTTAAATTTTAGGGTACAGTGAATTTTTATATACATTTGGCGGATTTAACACCGGACAGTGTTCTCTACCAGTCAACCATTGGGGAAACAGAGGGATAAGTAGACGATGCATTATTGAATATTATTCGATATGTTCAGAAAGTTATTTTTTGCGAAGCAATATGTATTTGTTTTGAGCGAAGATGGTGGTTTTATGATGGTAATCGATACGTAATCCCCGTGCGGACGATACCATCGTACCAATAGTGGATGTAAGGTCGTTCACATGTCGAAAACCACTTAAGCATGTGTACCATGTTTGGAGCTCACACGCTGATCTCGTTCGTGACTAAAATGTATAAAAATACCTATTGCAATAAGCTTACATTTGTTGTTTATCCCACACTAGCTATTTGCTCGATACTTCGAATGTGTGGATTTCATATAAAATAGATCATTGAAATACCAATATAAAGCGATCATGCATACACATCAGAGGGTCTACTATGAAATGAAATGAAAGGGGGAAAGAGATTGTTAGCAATGGAGTTTGACAGCCCCATTACTAGCAATATGCCTTATTACGTCGACCTCCACGTGATTCCCCCTGGAAACCATCGTGAACAATTCTTGTTGAATTCGTCACGATGGGCTAACCCCGCCTGCGCTATAGGTGTACACTGGCGGGGCACCAGTGAGGGATGATACGTGATGATGAAGCAGGTCAGTTGGCTTATCGTGATGAATTCAACAATAAATCAATCACGATGGTTTTCAGGGGAAACAGCGTGGAGGTCGACCTGACAGGGTATATTGATAGCAATGGGATTGCTAATCTCCATTACAAACAATCCAAATCTCTGGAAATGTGGAACAAACAACAATTGTGCATTAGGTATCAGAGGGAGACTTTGTACAAAAGTCGATTGCTTGGGTACAGAGGTACAGGGAACACGAAAGGGACAGAGGTCCCATTCGTGTTTCAACCGTGAAGCAGTTGTGTTTGCATGGCTGTGTCTCGGTTTGAAGGGTGGGATATGGCAGTGAATTTACAGGGTACAGAGGAATAACATCTGAGTCCTCTGGAATGGCAACGCATGGGGGGTATCATGGGCGAAACAGTATACTCTGTTATGTCCATGGTACTGCTCATGTGTATAGGCGACGGTTATCACTTACCATCAGGTGGGCCGTCAGCTTGTTTGCTATTCTAAGTTGTATAAAAAAAAAGGTAGAGTTACTATTCCATTTTCATTCATTAGATACATAGATAGATATACTCATATAATTTATTTGCGTTACTTACAGCACACAAATAATAACAGACATAGATAGACATACAAAAAAAAAACATAAAAATATAAAATAATACATATTAAAAGAAAAACTAAAATACATAAAATAAACAACAATGTTTTCCTTTCATTCTTTCCTTAAAAAATAAATAAATACACGCATATTTACATGTCGTTGTTGTCAGTCGTATGGTCCCGCCATAAAATAGGACACCCCTTCTTTTCCCGTGGGTGTCATAAGTAAAAAAGGGCGAGGTATGGGCAGCAGCATTCCTCTTAAAACATCTCTAAAACCTAACTGCGGTTGCCAATCCACCTGCCAAGGGTGGCAACTATTGACAAACCTCCTTAAAGAGGAGGCTTGTGTTCAGCAGTGGACAGTTAAAGGCTGGTATGATGGTGATGATATTTTCATGCAGGAGTAGACTTACCATGTGTGTGCGGTATTTGTTTAGAACGCGCAGTCGCTACTAGCGCCACCAACAACAACACGCTCCACATCGTTCAGTCTGAAACAATACGGACCAGTAATTAAAAAAAATATACTGTTAAAGCCTGACATTATAAATTTACATGTCATCTTATTATTATTTTTTTCTCTTTACCCGATGTAGACCCAGAGGGAGACTTTGTACAAAAGTTGATTGCTTGGGTACCTCTGTCCCATTCGTGTTTTAACCGTGAAGCAGTTGTGTTTGTATGGATGTGTTTCGGTTTGAAGGATATGACGTGAATTTACTGGGTACAGAGGAATAACACCTGAGTCCTCAGGAATAGCAACGCATGAGGGGTATCATGAGCGAAACAGTATACTCTGTTATGTCCATGCTACTGCTCATGTCTATAGGCGACGGTTACCACTTTCTATCAGGTGGGCCGTAAGCTTGTTTGCCACTCTAAGTTGTATAAAAAAAAATTATATGACAAAATTTGTAGTTGCACAAATGAACTCTCTCTGTATATTTTTCTTTAATAATATAAAGCTACTTCTAACTACCTTCGAGTTTTTATTCGCTTCACATGTCTTAAAAGACATATACTATACAACAATCAAGAAAGAATAGGACCCAAACAATGTTGCCAATAACAAGAAAAAGATGAATTGAAATCGGTTTTCTTGTAGGGGACAATCATTAAGAAAGAAATATTTTTATTCAAAGGACTAAGTTTCTTTGAATAAAAATATTTAAGCCCATTTATTTAATTATTTCATTTTATTTATTATAATACAGGGATAGTTTAAAAGCAAAAAAGTCGAAAAGATCCTAAAGTTCAACTAAAATTCAAAAAAGGTTTTTCTGTCTCTACTTCGGACTACTTTTAATAGATGGCGTTGTACTCGTAAGTGATACGAAATTTACCGAGACATCTAGTACTCTATGAATTTGACCACGACGGTCATTTGCTTGACAAGGTCTTAAGCTGAAATGTCATACACTGTATTGTTACAGATATGATTACGATCTAGTGAAAGGCCGCGTGGCACGCCTTGCTGTTAGGGTTGCCAACTCTCTGATATTGACTGCGAACTTTGTAGCAAATATTATGTAAGCAGTTAATTGCAAATATGTACTACCCATGCTCATTCTTAATAACAGCAATTTTAATTGTCATAAAATGAATATAGTGGTCCTATAAAGGAGTAGCCATTACTAATTTTAATAAGAGTCATGAAAATCGGTTCTGAAATCTTAAAAATATGGTGCAACACATACAAAATATAAACTGAGAATCTTCTCATTTAGAAATTTATAAAACGGAGTCCTTTTTCACTTTTCATATCATTTTATTTATGTGTGATTAATGGCTATTTTTCAACCAACTTCAAAAAGCTCTCTCTTTTTTAAGTCGATTGAAAAATAGTTCAATTCGTTTATATTTTTATATGTTTGTTATCTCTTAACTTTGTAAGTTGTAAATTGATTTGGAAAATCATTTTTCTTCTGTCGTCCATTTAGTAGTTTAACTTTGAAATCGAAATATTTGCTTTTGTCATAATTGAAGACGCTTTTTTGTGGAATATAATGTGAAATTTTCTTTATTTATATGGCCATATGCAAATTATTATATATATATTTGGAGATTGTTTTTCATCAAAAATCAATTATTATTCTAACGGTGTTGCCAACAGTCAAATTAACTGTTTTCGTTTAATGAAGCAGCCCAAGTCTAGGTTTGAATCACAGGTGAGTGACCATGATTCGAGAGTTGACCTCATGGTAGCTTATATCCTTTTTTGGGCTTAAAGTAATCACTTGAATTTGCCTACGCACATTTAAATTAGGTTGGCAGTAGAACAAAAAAAAAAAACATCAACGTAACTTGTAAAGTAAATGAAGTAAACTAGTACGTAGGTAGGTAAATGTAGATTTTGCTCCACAAATTTCGATCGCGACTCCAATCGTGACAAAATACAGCAATAAACGATGATTAATAGATATATTACTTTGTTTGAGTTTAAACATAAAACCGGTTATTTTAATTTTATAGTTAAAATACTGAACCGATTTTGATACAATTTCTATGGCGAAACTCTGTAAGTATATCCTTTGATATACATAAAGGATTTTCCAAATCGGTTTACAACTGACGGAGTTATGAGGTAACAAACATAAAAAAATACAATCGAATCGAGAACCTTGTTCTATTTGAAGTCGGTTGACAATAAGCTAGAATCCCCTCTAGGATCTCAGTTAGACGATATTTTTTATGTATATATTGTTAAGTTCACTAATTCTGCATTGATTTTGACACAAAGTTACTCTATCTTCATTAATTCTGCATTGATTTTGACAGTTGTTTCAATCGACAGACATTACACTTTTTGTCACGAATGAAGTCACTATTTGTTTGTGGAGTAAAATTTTCAATAATCATACGAAAGTCTAGAGAGACGATTGTCACTTGCAAGCTGTCCACAGTGTAACTAGCCGCTAAAGCTGTTTGAACAACTGTGACAACTAAATACCATGTAATAGGATGTGGTCACGCGCTGTATGTATTTACTAGTACCTGCTGCGTAGTGTTGCAATATTTAAACTGATCAAATATATCCACACACGGTCGTATGTGACCTAGTTTGAATGAATTTGGATTTGTTGTACATATATCAATATTGGTTTACGTTCAATATGTAGGTTGTTTGCCATTTAACATTGTTTATATTTAATATTATTTTATTCTTCGCTTAATTTAGTTTAAATAAATATAATTATAACTCACTAATGACTTGCTCTAGCTTCGCACGGTCTTATTAAAAATGAAATACATCTTAGTTGATATATTAGCAACTATATATGTATTATATAGCTATTTAATTATGATAGCTTTTTAAAATTTTGAGGGGAAGAATTTTTAAAATCAGTTATTTTTGAGTTATTCATTATAAATAAAAAGTCAAATATTTCCTCTTTTGACATTAGTTTACAATTAGGTTTTGCTCCATAAATATAAATAGCGACTTCGATCGTGACAAAGCAATTGTCTAATTGTGGCACTATTCTTATTTTAAAACGAATAAAACGCATCAATTGAAAAAGAAGAGTCATTGGAAGATTCGATTTGAAATATATGAATTTAGAATTCGTAATCGTGCGACAAATGTAGAAATACGGATATATCACACTAACAGTTTGCCCCGCAAAATGACAATGACTTCAATAGTGACAAAATTGTTATGACTCCAACACGGAACTAATACCAAATTTAAGAGAAAGAAATTAGACGTCTACAGAATATTTGTGTAGGCGCACAAAGAAAAATCAAAACGGTAAACCATTTTGCGTCTTAAACTGGACCGAATATTGTATAATTAATTATATACAATTAGAGTTGACCAACGGGAGTGCTAACAGTTAACTTTTTAACTGTTTTACACCTTTCGACCTGACGACACGATTTATGATACGGAAATTATAGTAGGCTACATTATACAGGACTATTTAGACTTGACGAGATTCTATTTTTGAATTGAGTTTTCTAAAATTAGCACTATGATACCACATAACGATGTTGTTTCATGCTGATCTCCGAAGCTCAAGCGATTTTAATAAAAAATTTTAATTTGTATTGTTTTCAATCGACTGTAAAGCAGAAAGTTCACAATTTGGTTGTATTTTTTTCTATGTTTATTACCTTATCGTAATATAATAACTCATGATTTAGATATTTTTTTTTAATTGGAAGGATAAAAATTTTATCAAAGTTAATTTAGTAGTTTAGTTTTTAAATAAAATAAAACTGGTTTTTTCATAACTGGAGTCACTTTTTTCGTGGAAACCATGTTTAAGCATATTTTGCGTTTTTACGGCTTCACCCATAACTTTGAAAATTGGCATTTTTGGCATATATATTATAAAAGATGGATATATAGGCTACATTTTATCTCAGTCACTGAATATATCCCAATTACGTGGATAAAGGTGCGGGTAAAAGCTAGTCATACATCATCAACTATTGTTGGCATAATCACTATCCAATCCTCCATTGTCTTTATGAATATGTATGAACAAACAGACATGTTGATGTGCCGAAAAACCTCACGATTACAGATGATCATCGTATATACGAGGTGATTACAAACGAGTATGCGGTCCTGATCGCCTATAATCATCTGTTATGGCTTATTGTTAAGAGCCACAGGCGATCTTATAATTCACCATGGCACGCCACGATATGGTACAATTTTACCGTCACGAATTTGATAGGCGAGCTAAATAATTATACAATTGTATGGAGATGCTTTTCGATTTAACTAACGTGCACGTCTACATTATTATAATGCAGTGAAAGTTTTTTTTTAAGAAACTTAGATTGGCTATTTGGTATAGAAGGACGACTCACCTAATGGTAAACGGTAACCATTGTCTATAAACATGAATAACACAATATACATAAAATGCCATATGGTCCCGTCATAGAATGGACCGCCCTTTCCTTTCCCGTGGGTGTCGTAAGAGACGACTAAGGGAGCATAATGCTCGGGTAATAAATGTGGTTGCCAACCCGCATAGCAACTATTAGCAACATCCCCCTTACGGGAAAGGCTTATGTTCAGCAGTGGACAGTTAACAACTGACATGATAATGATGATGATGACGTCAAAGAATATGTTGTGATGTTCATAGTTACCTAATGCGTTACCATTCCTATAGATTAAAACGGCATAAGACCATACCTCTGCATTTTGCAATTCTACTGCCATATCCCACCATTTAAACTGAAACACAGTCGTACAAACACAGTTGCTTCACGGCAAAAACACGAGTGGGACAGAGGTACCCAAGCAGACGACTTTTGTACAAAGTCTTCCACTAAAAAACGTTCACGATATCGTCAAGATTATGTCCGCAAAAAACAAACCGACATCGACTGTGATAAAAGCATTTATTTTGATTTAAGAACTAAAATACTGAACTGATTTTAATAAAATATCTATAAGACTAACCTATAAGTAAATTTATTTTAGATAATAAAAGAATTTTCCAAATCGGTTTACAACTGATAGAGTTATAAGATAACAAACAAAAGAAAAGTACAACCGAATTAAGCAACTCCTTCTTTTTGAAGTCAATTTGAAAAGAGCCCATAAAGATTCATAGTCGTAAAGATCGTACATATCCGATATCGGATCGTATCGGTTCGGTCGTGACGTGTAAGCGTAGTAAAATGAAAAACGAAAGTGCCAGTTACGCAGCCTCCTGGGAAATGATACCACTGTGGTATTGCATACATACTGTATGCAATACTGTTTGGTTTCAAGTGAAATGAGGAACAATTATGTTGATTCGGTACCTGATTGTTGTGGTTTTAACCAGCTTTAAACAAAGAGGAGTTCCTTACATCGACTGTATGTTCGATTTTGTCGTCAACGATGATCCGAGTTTGATAATTGTTAAAGGATTTTTTAAATCAGTAAAACAAATTTTACTTCCTGGAATCCCGCACTGTTTTTTAAATTAAGCTTAATTTTATTAAATTTAATTATTTCTTTTTAATTAAAAAATAGTAATGTACACTTACATTATACTGTATTTTACAAAAATAAATTGGTGTTCACGAAATAAATCCAATTTTAATTGTGACATATTATTTGTGTAATTGTCACATGCATTATTGAAGCTGTATGTTTATTTGAAATAAATAAATACACATTAGTAAGAACTGATTATGAAAATTTGCATTCGTTTACTAATACCGCTTAGTTGTTATCAACCGGCTTAAAAAGAAGTTTATCAATTCGATTGTATGTTTGTTATCTTATAACTCTGTCTGTTTAAACTCAATTTGGAAAATTCTTTATTTATCTGAAAGGATATACTTACAGATTGGTCTTATAGAAATTTGATCAAAATCGGTTCAGTAGTAAACTAAAGTTTTGAAATCAAAATAACTAGTCTTGCCACAATTGAAGTTTTTTTTTTGTGAAACATAATTTAATTTGTTACTAATATATAATCTTTATTGCACTTAAACAATATATTCGACAATTAGTTTAACAACTTATTAGCAAGGGAGGACTTATCTCTGAAAGAGATCTCTTCCAGCCAACTCAGTGTTGTTAGAGAGAAAATGATTTAATATGGGTAATCCAGTGCAATCCACTAATTCAAAAATACAACCGATTTGAGAACCTCCTTGTTTGAAATTCAGTAATTTAGTTTTTAGATTAAATTAGCTAAATCGTAATCATTACATCTTGTAATTATTTATATTTATAATAAGTTTACTATTGTAATCTTTTGGAGGAAACAATAAAGAATATCTATCTATCTATCTAATTATTATAATTTTGTAGGTACAGATAAAGATTTACAAAATATCAATTCATAGCCACAGAATATCTAAATAAGATCTTTAGACATTATATAAATTGTTCGACCAGGATCTGTAACACAATCTGAAGTGATATTTATGTAACACGTGTAATAATAAGAAATTTTTATCAGAGGGAGACTTTGTACAAAAGTCGATTGCTTGAGCACCTCTGTCCCATTCGTGTTTCTACCGTGAAACAGTTATGTATACATGATTGTGTTTCGGTTTAAAGGGTGGGTTATGGCAGTGAATTTACAGGGTACAGAGGAATAATACCTGAGTCTTCAGAAATGGCAACGCATGGGGGGGTATCATGGGCGGAACAGTATACTCTGTTATGTCCATGCTACTGCTCATATCTATAGGCGACGGTTATTACTTTCCATCAAGTGGGCCGTCAGCTTGTTTACCATTCTAAGATGTATAAAAAAATATAGGAAATGCGACTATTAGTACTACATAATATTATATACTAATCGTCTATGTAGCTTTTAAAATAAACAAAAAATATTTAATTATATATATATTTTTTGCTTATTTTTCATACAAATAAGTCGTTATCTATAAGTTGTTTTTATCACCTTGAAAATAAATTAATGCGTCGACGTTGCAAGATGATACTTTGTAGGTATTTTTTTATCAAACTGCCAAAATTGAGGATGTTTCACGATTATTATGTGTGAGTGTGTTTTAAAATTATAAATATATTATGAATCTTTTAACTCAGCACATAACTTATGAAAATTTTACAAATAGAATGTTTTAGATTCGTATTAAAATTTACTTACTCTATGTAAAAAACACGTCACTAGTAAAAAGTTTTATGTAAATTCTTATAAGTGTTGCTCGTCATATATGTAAAGTAATTGTTACAATTGCAGCTAGTCATATACGTAGTTTGTGAAAATTGCAACGTGTCATGAATTGTAATTCGTCATATATGAAGTTTGTCATAATCATAGCTTGTCATATACGTAGTTTGTCATAATTATAGCTTGTCATATACGAGATTTGCCGTAATCGAAACACGACAAATGAATACGTACAGTTTGTCATAATTGCAGCTTGTCATATACATAGTTTCGCTTCCTTTTCCGTGAATGTCGTAAGGGGCGACTAATGGAAATTAATGATCGAGGGATGGGCAGTAGCGGCCCTCTTAAAACATCACCAAAGCTTAAGGTTGCCAACCTGGCTGCCAAGCGTAGCAACTATTTGCTTAACCCTCCTTATGGAGGAGGCCTATGTTCAGCAATGGACAGTAAACTGCTAATATGATAAGAGGATAAGAGAGAGAAGATATATAGTTTGTCATAATTGCCACTCGTCATATACGTACTATGCTATGCAACTAAGTAGGATAAAAGTAACCTATATCCTTTTCCATCCCCTGTAGTACATGTACACTAAATTTCATAATGACTGATTAAGCAGCTAAAGTGCTATAAGGTAACAAACAAACAAATACTTTGTAATATTAGTAAGGATGGAATTTTACAGTCGGTTCTTTTGTAAAATTATTACTTACGGAAAGAATAAATGAATGAAAACTCTTTATTGTTCCCTTCAAAGAATGATACAGATTATAAAATAAATAAGAATTTTAAATTTATATGTCACAATCGATCACATTTATACATAATGTATGTCTAAACAATGATAATTATGTCATTGTGTCATATTATTTACTGTTTGTACAGATGTAAAGATTTAGTATAGATGTACATACATATCAACATACTTTCGAATTGTTAGAAACATTTGTTCAAATATTAAGTCATGATAAGCTTGAAATATTCATAGAAACGAGTACAATGTATGGTTACAAATGCAGACAGACATTGTTACTACAGACAGTCTAGAAAAGGCGTTCTAGAACAATAAAAAAAGAACTGATTTTAATAATTATATCACGATCGAAACAGTCGTTTACTCTGTAGAGCAAAATCGTGCTTTTTGTGGAGCAAAATTTGTTTGTAAATACACGATTCCGTATATTAAATTCCCATTTTGAAAGAAAGTGACGTAACTGTGTAATAGATAAAAAAAGGTTTGTTGAAAGTGTTTACTGTTTGATAGTTTACCAGAGGGATATTTTGTACAAAAGTCGTTTGCTTGGGCACCTCTGTCCCATTCGTGTTTCTAGCGTGAAGTAGTTGTGTTTGCATGGCTGTGTTTCGGTTTGAAGGGTGCGATATGGCAGTGAATTTACAGGGTACAGAGGAATAACACGTGAGTCCTCAGAAATGGCAACGCATGGGGGGTAACATGGACGAAACAGTATAGTCTATTATGTCCATGGTACTGCTTATGTCTATAGGTGACGGTTACCACTTTCCATCAGGTGGGCCGTCAGCTTGTTTGTTATTCTAAGTTGGTTCAATAAAAGGTTTTAGTTTTTATGAATTAGGGAGTTACACTTTGTCGTTCTTTACGATACCTTATTACTGCATTTTGGTGTTAATAATCAATTTGTGCTGCCTCCGGATAATAAAAACAAAGGTCGCGAGCAAGTGAAGTGAGTCCAATGATATAGAGAAAGCGAATTATCAACTGCATTACCCAACTGCGACTTATGGCCGCCATTCACTTCGAATGTCTAGATATAGTGTGTGTAGTTAAGATATTTTCAAATGATTTCAGACAAGAAAAGTTCCTAATTTATTTATTTTTTGAACTAAGCGACAACTGAGTTTCATGCCCGTTCTTCTTGGCTGTAATTGCGTACCAATTGAACGATATAACGTTGGTATTTGTGAAAACATTTTTAAATGGGAATACGGAATTATTAGGAAATATCCTTTCCACTACGATCAAGGGAGGGCGAGGGATGGGCATCTGCGTTCCTCTTAAATAATTTCCAAAGCCTGACTGCAGTTGCTAAGCCGCCTGCCAAACGTGACAAGTACTGGCAAAACTCCCTAAAGGGGAGGCTTATGTTCAGCAGTGGACAGTTAAAGGCTGATTTGATGATTCCTTTTTATATGTTTTATTCTACTGATACTTTCGTATTGGGAGACTGTAAAGCTCATCTAGTTCACGAAATAAATAAATAAATAAATTTTGTAACGATTGGAGAGAATTACTTATTTTAAAACCAATTTTTTGTCAATCCTTTCCTCCCACGAACACTCAGGTTGTGGAATGAGCTCCCTGTCGAGGTTTTCCCAAGAGACTACACAGCATGGGGTTCTTCAAAAGGGGGGTAAAGAGGTTTCTTCAGGGTCGGCAACGCGCACATAATACCTCTGGTCTTGCAGGCGTTCATAGGCTACGGTAACCACTTATCATCAGATGGGCCGTATACATGTTTGCCACCTCAGTGGTATAAAAAAAAATTTTGTAACGATTGTAGACAATGCAAAATCTATTTATTTCAAAAACAATTTTTTGTCAGTCCTAACTCGTATAATAATAAATTGAGGATGCGATACAGATAGAAAAAAATGCGACACAAAATATAACTACTTAGGTATAATGAAGTTTTTTGAACCGTAACAAAAATTTGCGTTCGTATGTTCGTACCCGGAAACTTAGTCAAGGTTCGTCAAGCACATCGTAGGACGATGCTCGGTTGACTTCTTAAATTACAGGCTCATATCTATTGTTAGTTGCTAATGAAGGGACCGTTACAACTGTTTTTTTTTTTATTTTTTTATATTCCCTTAATGGTAAACAATTTGTGACGCTTTTGCGTATAGGACCACGTTTCGGTTCCATAAACCACTTCAAAATAATTATTATATATTAAATAATTTTAAACACATGCATCTTGCGACACACATCAATTTATAAGTGGTCATTTTAATTTGACATCTACGCCTTACGTAATAAGACTCAAGTTATGGCCATAACTCAAGAGTCGTCCTTTATTACGCAACATGACTGGTTACTCATTGACACACTTTCTTGTGTCTTCGGATGCATATAGGTTTTTAGGTTGCGAGATTCAGAATTTCATGTATGCAGCCATTCATCATCACAGATGATTCAATTTATGATAATAACAGGGAAAGTACTTATATAAATTACATCATTGCTACATAGGGTTAAGACAAACACCAACAATATTCTAAAAGTAATAGGCGATAAATATAACTCGGCTGTAATTGGGAATTTCATTCAGATGCTGATCTAGTCGGCTGGCTCACATCTGAGTGAACTGCTTCAATTAATTTGCTTTTCTTTTTTACTAACATAGTTTGTAAGAAAACTGTTACTAACAAAACGTACCAAATTGTAGTCTGAGTAATAAAGTATATTATTATTATTATAAATTTCGTCTCATACATACATTTTGCTGAGCAATAACATTAAGATTTTGGTTTACAATAAAAAAACTATATGATCTATACTAAAAAAAAAATATAATAAAAGTTCTATAGAATCAATCTGTAAGTGTATCTTTTCAGATATTAGAAGAATTTTCCAAATCGATACATAAATGACGGAGTTATAAGGGAACAAAGGAAAAAAGGACACAAAATCAAGTACCTAGTTTTTTTTTTGTGTAATTATTTTTTTACGTAATTAAGTCTCGGTTTTCCTGTTATAAATAAATAAATAACCTATACATAAAATAATACAGTCGAATTGAGAATCTCCTTGTTTTTGAAGACAGAAAAATTTGCTAATAAAATCAATAACTGGCAATATTGATTCCAAACTCTAGATCATAATTTGAGTCTGTATCAGAACGTAATCTTTATTACAAGGACCAATATGAACTTGGATTAGATTTTACAGTTATATTCCTATAGGTATATTTTATCATGATACGCCATCTGAAAATGAATATTTACTTGCAAAACATACATGAACAAAGTTGCAGGCAAAAGCTAATATATAATAAAAATTAAATTAAACAAAAAAAACAAACTTCAATCATACAAGTATATGCATGCCTTCCCGTACATTTCACACGAATTATCCGTCTGTCTGTCTGTCACTTTTAAACCGGTTCCCAGTGTAATAATTTTCGGGAATGTTTACCATAGCGTTTGTGGCACAGGTCCGTTGCAACATAACATGACGGTGCAACGATTATTCGAGAAAACAAACGGACCAATCTCGTTATTGGATAATAGAAACACACAAAGGTTTTCCCACTCTTCGAAGTCGGTTAACCTATGTAATATCTCGCATAAAAGTGTTTAACATATTTTTTTTTTATTTTACCGACCTAAATAAAAAGCTATTTTTTAATTTGACTGTAATTTTTACAAGTTTTCATTTACGAGACACATTAATATAGGTGTTATAAGTTTGACGTGTTTGTGTATCTGTCTATCTATGGCATCATAGCTCTTAAACCCTTTCGAAATTACTGGATGCGTGAACTTACTGGATACAGAGGAATAACACCTGAATCCTCAGGAATGGCAACGCATGGGGGTACCATGAATGAAATAGTATACTCTGTTATGTCCATGGTACTGCTCATGTCTATAGGCGACGGTTACCACTTTCCATCAGGTGGGCCGTCAGCTTGTTTGCCATTTTAAGTTGCATAAAAAAAATCAAACAACGAGTAAGAGCGAGAACGTCAATCCTTACGTCGTATACATGCCTTTTATACGCACGAAGCGCTTTACGACCTCCTTCGTCATGCGGCACGACCAAGGAGTGGAACTCTGTCCCTGCTTATGTTTTTCCATGTAAATATAATCTGCGTCAATTTAACGTAAATCTATCCTATCCAACCTATCCTATATGCTTATTAAGGTGTCAATCTAAAAGATTTAGGATTTTTTTTTATCTGAAAGGATATACTTACAAATTGGTTCCATAGAAATTTTTTCAAAATCATTTTTATCGTTTAATTTTTAAAACAAAATAACTGGCATAACTATTTATAATAAATTCTTAATTTTTTTTTTCTTTAAGTAATTTTTTAAGGTCTTGTTTTTGATATTTGTATGTAGTACGTAGATGTAAGGTGTGTATATAATAGATATAAAACTTTGTACATCTGTACATAAAATAAAATAATTAACTATTTTTTCTTACAAATATAATTTGTAAAATATGTAATAAAATTTACGTAATTTCAAAGTTTTCAAAGAAAAAAAAAATTGGTTTAATTTCAATTTTTTTTTTATTGTGGAACGCAATCCAAAATTATAATTTTGTCACAATTAAAGTAACGAAGTTTTTTGCGGAGCAAAATCTTTTAATCTCTTGTAACCGGTTTACCGCCAGCCTGTACGCGGGTATGGTTGCACAAGGTTGCGGTGTTACGTCACCTGCCGACCGGTCCCCGGTCCACACAGCGACTGCTGCTGTTGTCTGCCTGATATTTCTTTTTTTTTTTTTACCGTTACTTAGAGAGCATACGGAAGCATTTCTTATGATTTATAATTGATTTTTTATTTATTCTATATTACATTTTGCATATTACGTGAATGTTGTTATAGATTTGTTCTTAATATCGAATGGAAGTTTTCTAGAATTACAATCGATTTCAGTTCTTATGAAACTTCCAAACAATAGTTCAATATTTTTTTTTTTGTGGCTTTCCTTGATATTGGTTTACAGCCAGGGTTGCCAGATGCGAATTTTTATTTTTACTCAAATGTCAAATATTTTTTCTCCAAATCGATGCGACTTTTAGAATTTTTACCCTATCACTAATTTGTATGGTTTTTACTAGGTTTTGCAGTAGAATCATAAAAAAAATATTATTTTAAAAAACTTGTAGACAAATCTATTTGAGTAAAGATTATTTCTATTATATTACATTCTATTACGTTCTATTCCATTCTATTTTATTCTATAGTCATCCCTATTGTCCAATCTATCCTGAAACATCACCAACCAGCGAGTCTACACTCCACGTTGCAACATTCCAACCGTTGAGAACTGATTACGTTAAAATAATTTCAGTTTAATTTGTCTACGAGAAACCTCGTCATTCATTGGTCTCTTGACATCATGTCATCTTGACAAAATCAAGATTGAAATTGTTGTCAAATGTTGGACATTACGCGATAATTGTTCCTTTTTTAATTTATTTATGTTTATTTTTGTACAAATATTAAGTTAAACATGGATCAAACTATAGATTACAGAAAGTTAAAAAAAAATATTCTTTAAAGAACTTATATTGTTATTTTTTTAAAGCTATGTATCGTGAACTAGAATCTTGTTTTTGTTTTGACAATAGATGGCGTTAAAAATAAAAGTGTGAAAAACGTTGTACAAAATTAATTAGAGATGGATACTTATACACGCAATGTCGCGAGCATGACTAGTTTATAAATAATAACACCAGCTTGCGTGCTAAACTATAATCGGTACAAACTAGTGATGTGCCAAGCTAGGATCGCTTGAGTACCGACTCGAATACCTTAATACTTAAGTACTCGAAATACAGAATTCGGATACACGATATTAAAATACATATTTCGAGACCTTATAATATTTTAATAGTAAATTCAACTGGCGTATTAATTGTATGTTGTTTTACATTACATTTCTAATAGATTTAATGAATTTAAATAATAAATTTCTTCTTAATTACAAAAGAAAAATTTTGTAGATGACTTAACATTCAATGTTAACATAATTAAAAAAAAAAAAAGTTTACAAACCAATTTTAAAACAACTCGGTTCCGATACGGTAGTTAAATATTTATTCATGTCTGAAAACTCGAGTCAGGTTACAACGAGTATGAAAATACTCGAAAACTCGAATACTAGTAATGTGCCGAGTCGGACAATACTAGTATTCGAGTTCTCGAGCATTATTTTACTCGAAACTGTAGTACATCACTAGTTACACTATAAGCAATGTCGGGAGTTCATTACCGATGCGCATCGATGCTTTTACATAAAAATTGTTATCCGCTGAGGTCAGAATATGTTAATTAATCGAGAACTGTGATCACTTCAGACGGAAAATAAGAATTTTATTAAACTTGTCTAACTACGGAAAACAAGAGTTATATTAGTCATCTACCTACTTAGAATTATTTTTATTTATTTATTTACAGAAAAACCAGGGCTACACTAAATACATATAGTTTTGTAGGTTTAACTCTGAAAGAGATCTTTTCCAATCAAATTATATGTATTAGCACAGTGAGAGAGGAAATGATTAGCATACAAATAAAATAAACATACACAAATTGCAATATATTATATATGCGTGTGTATATCTATGTGTGTGTGCGCGTGTGCGTGTGCGTGTGCGTGCGCGTGCGTGTGCGCGTGTGTGTGTGTGTGTGTGTGTGTGTGTGTGTGTGTGTGTGTGTGTGTGTGTGTGTGTGTGTGTGTGTGTGTGTGTGTGCGCGCGTGCGTGTGCGTGCGTGTGTGTGTGTGTGTGTGTGTGTGTGTGTGTGTGTGTGTGTGTGTGTGTGTGTGTGTGTGTGTGTGTGTGTGTGTGTGTGTGTGTGTGTGTGTGTGTGTGTGTGTGTGTGTGCGAGCGTGCGTACAAAAACATAATATAATAGTGAATAGTAATGTACAATATATATACATATACGATACATGTAATGGCAAGTGCATAATATTAGGTATTATTAGTTAAAAATGTTACTTAAATCTTTTCTTAAAGGAAGTAATGGAAGGACTATCCTATATATTAGATGGAAGTTTGTTCCATAATTATATATTGATTGACGATAGTCAAAGCTGCGGGAAACAGCTATGTATTTATAAAAACCAAATATTATAAATCGTAATATAACAATACTAACAAGTTCTAAAATTAATAACATAACATAATTATATAATTATCACGTAATTGCGAGGAGTAAGTTTAAAATACACTTATCGCGAAATCTTAGAGCATTTTGTAGCGCGGCCATTTATTATTACAAAAGGAGAACGGTTGCTCAATATTCCCATAAGACAATGGGGGAGTTGTGTGAAACTATTATGTTTTGTGTTCCATTACTCTTGTTCCTGATAATTTAGCATAATACGCTTAAAAAAACATACTACTTAATGTTTCAGTATGCGAGAGCACGCGACTGGAATTGATGGTCGTAGGAATATTTACGCTGTCATTTCGCCTTACGGTCTCAAGCTAAATGACAGCGATTTTAAAGTGACAAAATGAGTATAAAACCAACACGAGAATAAATCCTAATTGACTATAAAATTAAATCAAAAACGAGACCAGAGGGACACTTTGCACAAAAGTCGTTTGCTTGAGCACCTCTATTCCATTCGTGTTTCTATCGTAAAGCAATTGTGTTTGCATGACTGTGTTTCGATTTGAAGAATGGAATATGGCAGTGAATTTACAGAGTACATAGGAATAACATTTGAGTCTTCAGGAAAGGCAACGCACGGGGGTCATCATGGGCGAAACAGTATACTCTGTTATGTCTATAGTACTGCTCATGTCTATAGGCGACGGTTACCACTTTACATCAGGTGGGCCGTTAGCTTGTTTACCATTCTAAGTTGCATAAAAAAACTGTTCAACATTGGCAAATATATTTCTTAAAAAAATTTTGCTCCACAAAAAAGAACTTTAATCGTGGTAAAGTCAGTAATTTTTATTACCTACTGAACCGAATTCATGAAACTTCTATACAAGCAATCTAAAATCAATCTTTTGAAATAAATAAATAAATAATAAAAGAATTCTTCTAACAAGTTTATTAATGACGCGTGTTCTGTAATAACAAAAAAATCTAAATAAAGTGAACCTTCTCCATTCTTTAAAGTCAGTTAAAATGAAGGAGATTTGCAATGAATCTTAATTTATTGTTGTGGTTATGTTATAGGATTAGATCGCCAATTCTGATTACATATATGTATTGCAGTCATATGTTCTCGTGTTTGTCATATGTCATACACATTTTGTAAGAAATAAAGCTGTTATTTTTCTTTGTAGACCAGAAGTCCAGATTTTTTGCGAAGCTAAGTCGATTTATGGGCATGCTATTTTGTGTTCCTTAATTCAAATATTTGGAATATAATGTTCCTATCTTCTTATTATCTTATAGTTCATCGATATGTGAGTTTACATTGGACTTTTACATGAATTATTGTATAACATACATAAGTACAGCCATGTAGTCTGGACATAGAACAAGCCACCTCTTCCTTTCCCGTGGATGTCGTAAGAGGCGACTAAGAGAACTTTATGGTCGAGCGATGGGCAGCAGCGGCCTTCTTTGAAAGTCTAACTGCGGTTGCAAATCCTCCTGCCAAGTTTAGCAATTGGCAAAACACCTCAACAGTGGAAGACCTACCCGGTCTAACGGTCAAAATCATAATCCTCCTTTTTTCGCCGTAGTCGTGCAAGAAGTGCACTCGTACGAAGCCGGGACCAGCAGCTATGACCTTCAATAGTTATAAACTTAGTTTTCGACTAGTACAAATATGTAACAAACAGATCCATACAAATAAATATGATTGAACACTTAATAGTGGAGCGCTAATGTGAAAAATCAAAACCACCTACTAGGAAGACCCATTCAAGGCTATATCCAGTAAAATGAGACCTTTCATTTATTCGGATAACCATTCATGACCGACTCGTGTGTGGGTCTTATTAAATTGGATGCATGTAGTTCTTCAACCTTGTATGATTCTCAGGCGATGTGACCTCAGATGTGTCAATTGTTAGCTTACCTTATACTTTGCTTATGTAATGATTAGTATATGTACTTAAATTGTTATGTATTCAGTCTAAAACAAACGTACCTGCAGCGTTGTTTTTGAATGAACATAAGTAATTCTCTTATCCGGGATTGGTCTTCGCACCGTCTTCAAAATACCTTTAAATTTTTTTTTAATTATTACCAATAAACGAGATGCCCTGTTTTGCATGGTGTTTTTTTAAAAATGAATTAGGTATTAGGTTCATTTTTTTTTTCAATGGATGATAATGAAATGGTAACCCCGTCTGCGCTATACGCTGGCGGGGTCCCAGTGAGGGATCATAAATGAGAATGAAAAAGGCAGGTCAGTTAGCCCATTGTGATGAATATGAATACACCTGCAATTCCTTTATAATTTACATATTTATTTTGTCTTATAATTACTGCACCTCTTTAATGTGTAAACACTTATTTTATTTATTAAGTAATACGTCAAAATACAATGCATGCGTAAATATATAGAACACCGATTAAAAAACGAATCAGCTAATTTGACAACTAGCTGACAAAAGGTTGACTCGTTTTTGAGGCAAGATTAGAACCATTTGTAAGTAATGAATGAACTATTTATCTATGTATACAATAAATACGTCTAATAATAATCTAATAAATATGTCCCAAATTGGCATGTAATAATTCGGTATATGTCAAAAACTTTTGACCACTAGTATCGTATTTTATATTTTATATGTTGTATGTAATATATATATATATATATATATATATATATATATATATATATATA
This sequence comes from Galleria mellonella, assembly GCF_026898425.1. Classification (NCBI taxonomy): domain Eukaryota; kingdom Metazoa; phylum Arthropoda; class Insecta; order Lepidoptera; family Pyralidae; genus Galleria; species Galleria mellonella. Next base: position 3,959,524 of record NW_026442097.1, read on the forward strand.
TATATATATATATATATATATATATATATAAATGAATTGCTGTTCGTCTATCTAAACTATCGCTAAAACCCTAGAACTTGTGGAAGTCCAAAGAAGGTTTAAAAGGTGAATAAATATTAAAGTTCTTAACTATCTTTTAGATTATTTTTATGTACCAGAGGGAGACTTTGTATAAAAGTCGTTTGCTTGGCCACCTTTGTCCCATTCGTGTTTCTACCGTGAAGCAGTTGTGTTTGCATGGCTGTGTTTCGGTTTGAAGGGTGGGATATGTCGTGAATTTACTGGGTACAGAGAAATAACACCTGAGTCCTCTAGAATGGCAACGCATGGAGGGTATCATAGGCGAAACAGTATACTCTGTTATGTCCATGCTACTGCTCATATCTATAGGCGACGGTTATCACTTTCCATCAAGTGGGCCGTCAGCTTGTTTGCCATTCTAAGTTGTATAAAAAAAGAAATGTATATTTTTTTTATAATTATGGATTCCTTCTGTTAGTTTTAAGTTTATTTTATACAATACAATACAAAGTTTAAATCTTTTATTTATCGACTGAGGCAGTCGAATTCTGTCGGCTCAGCTAGTCTAAGATATAAAGATATTCAACAACTAAAATTCATTACATCTTTTTCACTCTTTCGTAATTATATACCGTGTATGATTGTCTGTCTGTTCAAGGATTGCGGTTAGAAATACAGATACATACATTGGCTTTATACACCATCTATATAGTTGACCTAGATTTGTTTTGTACTCAGAGTTTAGTAGTTTAAAAATACAGTGAACGCTTTATATAACGCGCAACTCATTTGAACAACTTTCAATAAAAAAAAGTGGGGCGAGCGGGATGCGAGTGAGCGTGCGTGCGTGCGTGCGTGTGCGCGTGCGTGTGCGTGTGCGTGTGCGTGTGCGTGCGCGTGTGTGTGTGCGTGTGCGTGTGCGTGTGCGTGTGTGTGTGTGTGTGTGTGTGTGTGTGTGTGTTTTGTATTTATATTTTTAATACCTTCTATTGAAACGGACTATTACCTTATTTCTCCCAACAATTATAACCTTTTGTTATATTTACCTTTTTTTGTCAGTTCACTTTTTTGGTAGTACATTTTGTCAGCATACAAAATGATTTGTTAAGACTCGTTCCTTAAGGGCTTCGGCGTCTGATTTCACGCTAATCAAAATGTCGTAGCTACCACTATGAATGATAATGATGTAATGTTTTTTGTGGCACACGGCCGACGGCAAGGACCTGCGTCAGGTGGTCGGGTCGGCGGCACAGTGTGACGTCACACGCAGGTGACATCACCGCGGATGCTCGGGTCGGCGGTAGTGGCAACAGACAGGTAAAGTTTTAATTTATATTTTAATAACGATTTCCAAAAGAAGTGTTTTTTCAATTCATCTCTATTTTTTAAATGTGGTACAAAATGCGGGTTTTTATGCTGTAGCCATTCTCTAGAGGTCAACTTACAAGATGTGCAGAAATACTCGATGGCGGATTAAAAAATAATAAAACTATTTATATTTCAATATATAATATGATAAATTAAATACATACAAACATTCGTACCGTTTGCCGTATGGTCCCGGCATAGAATAGGCCACCCCTTCCTTTTAAGTGTCGTAAGAGCCGACTAAGGGAAGACGATGCATAGACAGCAGCGTCCCTGTTTAAATTATCTCCAAAGCCCAACTGTAGTTGCCAACCCGCTTGCCAAGCGTGGTATTAGCAAATTCCCCTTTATAGGGGAGACTTGTATTCAGCAGTTACGGTTAACGGCTGATATACGAGGTTTGTCCGGAAAGTACGTATAAAAGTTTTTTAAAAATTTTATTTTACAATTATTCAGGTAAATCAATTTTATCCCCTTCAAAGTACTCCCCCTGTGACATAATGCACTTGTGCCAACGCCGTTTCCACTGTGAGAAGGCTCCTTGAAAGTCCTCTGGTTGTAGGTTTCTCAGCTGCCCCGTCGTAGCTTTTTTTATCTCATTTATGTCCCCCAAATGCCGCCCCCGAAGTACCAATTTGGTTTTTGGGAACAAGAAGAAGTCACACGGGGCCAAATCCGGCGAATAGGGGGGGTGTTCGGTCACCGTAATGGAATTTTTACTCAAAAACTCACGGACAACAAGAGAGGTGTGGGCAGGGGCATTGTCGTGGTGAAGAATCCAACGCCCCTCTCGCGCCAATTCTGGACGAACTCGTGCCACACGAGCTTTGAGGCGTCTGAGCACATCGACGTAGAATTTTCCATCAACTGTCTGGCCTGGAGGGACGAATTCTTGATGGACAATCCCCCGAACATCGAAAAAAACAATCAACATTGTCTTGACATTTAAGCGGGATTTTCTTGATTTTTTTGTTCGTGGTTCCCCGGATGTCTTCCACTCTTTGCTTTCACGGCCATTCTTGCCGAGTTTCGAGAGAAACTTGATTACGACGCGCTGCTCTTCAACGGAAGCGGGCTCCATGCCGACGGGGTTTCGTTAAGAGGTAACTTCACAGATGGCGTGACAAGCCAGTTCGCACCGCACGGCGGTCAGACCAGAACTGAAGCATTGTTAGGGACATAAGGAAGGGGTCCTGCGCTTACCTGGCCTCCCCACTCCTCTTTCTCGCATTCCAGAACACTTTTATACGAACTTTCCGGACAGACCTCGTAGTGATGATGCGAACGCTAGTGGTCTACCACGTAGTGGTCTACCAAGCTGCTGGCCCATCCTTGTTGTACGATATTTTATATTTTTTTTCTCTCTAGAGATAATTAAAAGTATAGAAATAAGAGGATTAATAGCTACATGAAGCCCATCTACCTGACTTCCCTGATGACGAAAAAACAATCAATCATCAACTACTGATGTCTTTGGTGTGATCCTTTATTCATCCTGTAGCATCTTACTTAAAACTTATATATATATATATATATATATATATATATATATATATATATATATATATATATATATATATATATATATATATATATATATATATATATATATATATAAAATATATAATATATAAAATATATAAGCAGGTCAGTCAGTCTATCGTGACGAATTATCCACGAAGGTTTTCAGAGGAAAGCACGTGGAGGTCGATCTGATAAGGTGTATTGCTAGCAATGGGTCAGTTAGACCCTATTACTAACAATCCCTTTCCCCTCACACATACTTAGTTGTCCTAATCACCTCTTAAGAGTTATGGTGACATATTGTACACTTACTCCCATATCTACACACACTCACTCTTGCCGATAACACCTTGTATATTATTGGCAGAAGCTCGGGTAATTATACGCGGCCTCCGACCGAGGACAGCCACCTATATGCCACCTACGCGACACAAATCAAATGACACTTATCACTCAACGAATACGGCTTATTTTCGTTTGTACAGCTATATGAAAAATCTTGATTTGTGTCGTGGAAAATCCAAGGTTTTTCAATATGAAATATAAACTTTATTACTAATGAGATTAAGATGGTTTTTGCTAGGGTTTTAATATAGTTTTTCACAATGATTTTTCTCATAGATTGTTATCTCAATATTTTATTAGTACTAAGGTTGTTGTGCAATTTTCATGTTTATTTAAATTGCTTGATACTTATTTATGTTCTTATAATAATTGACAAAAGAGATAATTTATTTATATAAATCAAGCTTCTAAATTAGACACAATTAAAACATACGAACGTTTATGTTCCTTTTATATCGTATATTTTAACATTTGCAATCATGCAATGCTTCAAATACAATGGAATCAAAACTTACAGGGTACTTCCCGTTGACATAAAATCATGAAATTTGACAAGAAGCAATATCATGTAGGACAAGTAAAGGATAAAAAAAAACGGAAACCGTAAATTTATAGTTATTTTACAACGAAAAAAATTAAATTTGACAATTTTGTACGGAACCCTCGTTGCGCGAGTCCGACTCGCACTTGACCGGCTTTTTTTTATGAAACAATCTTAATTATTTAGAAATACAGTATACCACCACACCATAATTCTTAGCAATAGTAATTAACTTGCAAGAATTTATTGATACGAGAACATGGAGTAGAGTTTAGGGATCAATAAACCTAAATTACATTTATACAACATTCGAGTTATTAAAAAAAAATGTTAAGTATATAATTAATTCCATAAAAATAACATGGAATATAATAAACAAACTATAAAATATCTGTAAAAGGTATACTTAATTGTTGTCCAATCATCGGGCATCCAATTAAAATGCAAGCTGTTGATATTAATTTTCGTTCAATATGACTTAACTATTACGTTAGTTTAGAGTAATAAATAAATAAAATAAAATAAAATAAAATAAAACTTGTAAAAAATTTATAAAATGTATGATAATTAAAGATTGTATCCCTAACTTTATGAAAACTTTACTTCAATTATGGCAAACCTATTTTGGTATAAACGTATGTCAATTATAAATAGTACTGCATTCGAGTGTTTTAACACATCCCTAAGATTGACTGGGAGATAATGTAGGTAATACAGTTATTTTTTATTCTATTATGTGCTAATGGCCCGTCCCGTCTTCGCACAGGTGGTCATTTTTACAACATTTTAAAAAGTGATTATTGTGACATAACGATAATAGTTAGACATATAGTATTGCGAAGTTTTTTGTAGTTATTGATATTTTCTTCAATATTGCAGAACATACTTTTGTCCTATCACCAATAGTTTCCGCAGCGCACGCGTCGAAAGATATTTTATAGCATTTGTTACGTTACCTACAACCTAGAGTTACGTTACTAAAGTTTTAGTAAGGATGCCTAATCTTTTCTAGCAATAAATATAGCCTATGTTACTCAGGGTGAATGTAGCTTTCTAATGGTGAAAGAACTTTTGAAATCGGCAAAGTAGTTTTTGAGTTTATTCATTACAAACGTACATACACATAAAAATACAAATCTTTCCTCTTTATAATATTAGTGTAGATTCAGTTTTTACTAGATATTATTTATTGTAGCTTATTTTTAGTTGTACGGTTTTTACCTTTGTACATTCTACAGTTTTCTTGCAGCTTCCCAAAGGTTGACTGTAAGAGATCCCTTTATGGGATTGTATAATAAATAGTTTCATGTATCAATATAAATTATGTACAATAAAGATTTTACAATACAATACAATGTCGTTAACATTAAGTCTGCCTTGTGCATGTACTAATGAATAAATAAATAAATATACACTGTCAAATTGAGAATTTATTTCTTTTGAAGTCGCTTCAAAACATTGTTAAACCCCGAACCGAATCTGAGACAATGTTACGCAAAGCAATAGGCACATTACCACTGTACTTTGGAATTAGTAAATATTAAACCTACATATTGTAAAGTGACTAATTGACGCCTACAATGTATTAGTTCATATAAGTATTGCCACGTTACCTACTTTTAGCTTTTTACTACTACAACTACCTATTTAGTTAATTTTCGATAAAATTTCAACTATGTAAATTTAGACATAGATAAAATATCATCACATAAATATAAATAATATATATCTAGATTTAAAAAAGTAACTGTAGAGTTTCTTGCGAGCTCTTCTCAACAGATAACTTTCTGAACCTTACAGAAGTTTAAAAAAATAACAGTTTAAAAGTGCTTGTAAACAAGTCTATTTAAATAAAGATGATTTGAATTGACAATTTGAAAGATGACGTTTATGTAAATAGGTTTTGCTCAATATAAACAACGAATTCAAAATTATTATTGCACTAACGAGGGTATAAACTTTACATTTACGTAAGTATATTTTATTTCGGATTTTGTTGCACAAGAACAAAATGTGAATCTTTGACTTCAGCCGTGCCAAAATTACTTATTTTGATTTAAAAATCAAACTTCTGAACTGGTTTTAATAAAATTTCAATGAAACTAATCTGTAAGCATGTCTTTTCAAATGGGAAAAGAATTTCCCAAATAGGTTTACAACTGACGAAGTTATGACGTAACAAACATAAAAAATACAATTGATTTGAGAACATCCTTCTTTTAAAAGTCGGTTAAAAATAATTTTCCTAATCGGTTCATATATTTCAGACTATTCTAGAGTTCTGAGGTAACAAATAAATAATAAATACAACCGAATTGAGAATCGACTTTTTTTAAGTCGGTTGAAAAGTTAGCGAGGGTTTATTTACACCGATAAATAACGAGATGTTATATAAATACATTATATTAAAAATATATGAACTTAGAACAATAATAATATGAACTTCTGACACCAATATGGAAGCAAATCCTATCGAATTAAAAAAAAAATATATTCAAAATCGGTTTAGATTTTGAAATTATATAATATTGCATAATATGCACACAAAAAGTTCAATATGTTCAGACTTTTTTAAACGCCACCAATTTCTTTCTCTGTTTGATTATTTCTTGTAATTGTATCTATAATAAGTTTATAATTGTAATCTTTTTTTTTTTATACAACTTAGAATGGCAAACAAGCTGACGGTCCACCTGATGGAAAGTGGTAACCGTCGCCTATAGACATGAGCAGTACCGTGGACATAACAGAATATACTGTTTCGCCTATGATACCCCCCATGCGTTGCCATTCCTGAGGACTCAGATGTTATTCCTCCGTAAATTCACAGTAAATTCACGCCATATCACACCCTTCAAACCGAAACACAGCCATGCAAACACAGCTGCTTCACGGTTGAAACACGAATAAGACAGAGGTACCCAAACAATCAACCTTTGTACAAAGTCTCCCTCTGGCAAATCTTTTAGAGGTAACAGTAAAGAGTATCTATCTATATGAATTGAGAATCACATATTTTTATCCATCAAAAACCCAATAAGCTATATATACATACTTTAACTTAATACATAGAATTGAAATGTTGAGATTTTAATACAAATGGAAGGTTTCAGGAAATTCTCACGGGATTAATAGATAACGGTTCTACGTTGCGGGATTTCCTCATAGTCGTTTCTATGTGAATAACGGACTTCATTCTTTCGTATCACCGAAGGATATCTGTTATCATATAAGGCAAGGACTGCCTTTGCTAACGCCACCGTACATCGACGCTGAAACGGCAAAACCTGTTAAGTGCCATTTTGACCGACAATTAATTATATGTAATTATGTGCAATTAAATTCCGTTTTAATTTTTCTAAGTCGAATGGTATATTTAATAATTTGTTTTTTGTACGACTCTATCCGTGTGACTGGGAGATGTTCACGAACCACACCAACCAACAACGTGTACACCAAACTTGATAGTGATTGTTTAAGCCGTGAAGGTGTTAAAAGGCAACTAACAAACAAATTTACTTCACATTTATAATATTAGTAATATAGATAAAGATATTAATAAGATTTAAGTTGAAAGCGATTTAGCCAAATCAAGATATGACCAATCAGAGAAAATTCGATGTTTATTGCTGGAAAACATGTTTAAGTACAAAATGTAATATTAACAATTTTCCCATATTATATAATTTACTATATACATCACTCCTTTTTAGGGTCCCGTGCTTTAAAAGGAAAAATGGCATTCTTATAGGATTATTCGCAGTTCGTCTATCAAGATCCTTTTTATCAGGAACGACTGGAAGAATTAAACTAAAATTAATATGTAAATATTTAAATTGATATTAATGTTAGTGGTGTTTTAAGTGCAATTCTTTAAAGTTGTAAAAAATCATACATTTAAGTTAACGCAATCATTATCAGGATTGTGTTCTACAAAAAAACCAACTACAATTTTGGTCATACCAGTTATATATTTTGATTTAAAAACTGAATCACTGAATCGTTTTGATAAAATTCTTTTGGAACTAATTTTTAAGTATATCATTTCAGATAAAAATAATGGGTTTACAATTGACGTAGTTATGAGGTAACAAACACTAAAGAAATATTATCGAATTGAGAAGCTTCTTCAGTTTTTCCTTTTCGTTTCCTTATATTTTTACTGTCCTGTAAAATTTATTAAATGGCGCTTAACACATTTTTCCTCTCCGGCGTCGGTATAAGGCGAGGACTACCTTTACTCAATGCCACCATATAAGCCGTCAAGCAACAATTTAACTGATTGCTAAATACATTTACTTTTTAAACAAAATGCAATGTATTTAGAACAAGCTACAAAATATATTATGAGCCATTATGTTATGTAAGTTCATAGGTTGGTTTAAATCTATATGTTTAGATGTCGGAGTTACGTGTTTCAAATTAAATTTACATATTAATTAAAACGGTAATAACATAGTAAAGCGGAAATGTTTGTTTGTTTGAAAATAATCTCGGGAACTATCAATCAGATTAGGATTTGTATTTTTTTTTTACTTTTAATAGTTTATCTCTTGAGGAAAATTGATATAAATAAAGGCTATTCGACGTCATGATACGAATACGGACAAATCCATGAGATGCAGCTAGTTAAGTATATAAGTATAACAGAGTCGTTCAGTATACATATATTATATTTTGTGTCCGAAAAGCAAAATTTTCCCAATTTGTCGATTTTCAACCGACTTCAAGTAGAAGAGGATTCTCGATTCAGTTGTATTTTTTTGTATGTTTGTTACCTCATAACTCCGTCAGTTGTATACCGAATTGGTATTTTTATCGATTATCTAAAATCAGTTTTATCGGTTATTAAAAAAAAAAAAACTTTTAAAAATCTAATTACAAAATAGTTTAGTTTTTAAATAAAAAAATAGTTATATTAATTTAAAAACTAAATTCGTTTCGAAATTTGAAAAATAACCGACTTCAGTTGTGGCTAAAGTTGGTTTTTTATGAAATAAAATCTTAAATTTAATCTCTCTCGTAATAGTACATTAATTAATGACTAAGAAGCAAGTAGACGTATGTTTAGAAACTGTTACAACTAGCACAGTCTGTATGCGTTAACTGCATAACAAGATAATCTCCGTGTTACAACAGAGAGCACAGTTTTGAGTAACAGTACGTGAACGCATTTTTAATACAGCAGATTTGTTCATCCCTCGTTTGATGCAATTCTTGATGCTCCATTATTATGTAATGTGAATAAATGTGCATTAAGATTTTTAAATACCAGAAGCACACTTTGTACAACAGTCGTTTGCTTAGCCACCTCTGTCCCATTCGTGTTTCTACCGTGAAGCAGTTGTGTTTGCATGGCTGTGCTTCGGTATGAATGGTGAGATATGGCGGTGAATTTACAGGGTACAGAGGAATAATATCTGAGTTTTCAGGAATGGCAACTTGCATAAAAAAAGCGTTTACGTGTGTTTAGTTATTTCACAGTAAGTTCTAAACTCGCCGTGTGTTGTCGTCATAGAATGGCCATCTCCTTTACCCGTGGGTATCGTAAGAGGTGACTAAGGGAACTTAATGCTCGAGAGATGAGTAGAAGCGTCCCCCCCCCCCCCCCCCCCCCCCCCCCCCCCATTCTATGTTCAGCAGTGGACGTTTTTCGTTAGTTTTATGTGTGTTTGTGCGTGCGTGTGCGTGTGTGTGCGTGTGTGTGTGTGTGTGTGTGTGCGTGTGCGTGCGTGTGTGTGTGTGTGTGTGTGTGTGTGTGTGTGTGTGTGTGTGTGTCTGTGTGTGTGTATGTGTATGTGTGTATTTAATATTGAATGTTACGCTTTGCTTGTCCACAACAACAAACGTCGACTGTTTCAATCTCAAGGTCGGGGGTCATGATTTCATTAATTGTATATTTGTTTTTATGATTTGTATTTTATGGGCAATTCATAACACTTGCAAAGATATCCCACACTTGCCAATAAACGTAGGCAAGTATTGTGCAAATAAATACATATACACGGCCCGCGCGCGCCCTTGCCGCACCGTAGCGGGTTCGAATCCGTAGATTACTTATATATAAACCACAGTGTATAGCATAAGCAGTTGTTCAACTGTACAGAATTTATAGTGCCCTAAAAAAGTATGAGGCTCACAATACGAACAGTTTGGTCGATTCTGACTCGATTTTGATAACCACCACAGAATATACATTTATGCCAATGATATCCCCAATACCTTTGTGCCATGCGTATACTGGGATACATATTCATATCATCATCATCATCACCATATCAGCCGAACGACGTACTACCAAAAACGTCCACTGCTGATCAAAAAGATTCCTCATAAGGGCAGTTTTGTCAATAGTCGCCACGCTTGGTAGGTGGGTTGGCAACTGAAGTAAAGCTTTTAGTGATGTTTTAAGACGAACACTGCTGCCCATCCCTCGAGCATTAAATTCCCTTAGTCACCTCTTACGACACCCTCAGGAAAAGAAGTGGCCTATTCTATGCCGGGACCACACCTACAATTCATTTAGATCCTAGTATTTTCCACTATTACTACAAATGCGAAAATTTGTGACATTATATAGATCAGACCTGGGCAAATGGCGGCCCGCGGTAGAATTTTGTCTGGCCCCTGAAGCATTGTATAAACAATTAATTTGACGTTCTGTCAAATTAATAGTTTATATAAATCTCCACAGTGTTGCCAGCATTTGCTTTTCATGTTTTTTGCGACTCAATCTATTAAGCATAGATGATAGTGGTAATACTTTTAATAACACCTTTGTATGATAGTTGTACAGTTTGATAATTATCAGATATTAATGCTTAAATATTTTCTTTTAAATTTTTTTTATTCAAATGACTCAATAAATAAATATTTTCATTCAAAAATGTTGGTTTTAAAATTCATTAATTGACATCCTTAGCAAAAATTAAGCTTAAAATTAGAAGAACAAAAAAACTGTTTGGCCCGGGGTCAAATTTTCATCTGCAATGTGGCTCGACTATCGAAATATTTGCCCACCCCTGATATAGATGGACTGATGTTTGTTACTTTTTCACGCAAAAACTATTGACATTAACACATAGTGTTTTATATATCACGCGGGCGAAGCCGTGGGACATAACTAGTCATTCACATTAAGTTGAACTACTGCCAATATCAACACTGTGCGAATGGACTGGATATCTTCAAGTGACCTCTTAATAACTTGTCGAAGCATATTTGGAGGGATTGCATAAATATTACGAGGTCTTGATGCCTTCAAAGGATTGTGGGTAGTTTCTCGTTTTGTTTGGATGACCGCCGATTATAGCTAATTAGCATTTTTCCCGCAGTTTTACCCGCGTTATTATTGTTATTCATTTATTTATGGAAATAATTATAACATCGTAAACGAAGTCTGAGGTACAATAAACCGACAAAGACTCTAACTGGACACTGCAAACTAAACAAGCACATGACCATCTAGGCTTATTTCCAAAAGTGTTCGCAGATTTTGTCACAATGAGGAAGAAACGCCGCAGCACTTAATATGTGGCCATAGCCCACTCAAAGATAAACGATATATCTCCTTTGGAACACACTCTATATCCTGAGGAGATAAAAACGTCGCTACAAAAAACATTTTAAAATACCTATTATTGATTGATGAATTAGCAGCGAATTTAAAAACAAAAGGGCGAACACAAAACATCATGTAAATGTCGCAGTGTCACAGGTTGTTATGTCTGAAAAATTCCGTCTTTCAATAATAATAACAATCGTTATGTCGGTGAACGGTCTTATCCCAACCAGTCTGGAACAACATCTCAGACGGTTGGGATTCCGAGGCGGCTCACTCCCGGGAAAGATGCAGAAAGCGGTGCTCTTAGATTCTGCTCGCATTGTACGCCGGTTTCTCTCCCTGGGGCCCTGAACCCCGACCGACTGTGCTTTTGCCGGGGGTTAGTTTGCCATTTCCTCGCCGTAAGAGGGGAGATGTGAATTTTCTAAAAATTTAAATATAATAATAATAATACAATAAACCATATAAAAATGATTATTCGCATATAAAATGTTTAATGATTGTGAAATAACCACGCGTCGTCATTACAAAACGGTACGGTCGATCACTGCCTTCGATCTCACTGTAATTCGTAATAGTTATTGGTTCCTGGGAATTATATTGCCACATGGTATGCCTTTGTATGGTGAATTTGTATTGTTTTCATATTATTCAAATATGTTTTGCTTTACAAAATAAAAAAAAAGTTAGTTATTGATCGTAATATATATATATATATATATATATATATATATATAAAGTTCTCTAAGTTCACGCCATATCCCACCCTTCAAACCGAAAATAATATATATAATTGTAACCTTTTTTTTTTTTTTTTTTTTTTTTTTTTATACAACTTAGAATGGCAAACAAGCTGACGGCCCACCTGATGGAAAGTGGTAACCGTCGCCTATAGACATGAGCAGTACCATGGACATAACACAATATACTGTTTCGCCCATGATATCCCCCATGCGTTGCCATTCCTGAGGCCTCAGATGTTATTCCTCCGTAAATTCACGCCATATCCCATCCTTCAAACCGAAACACAGCCATGCAAACACAACTGCTTTACGGTTGAAACATGAATAGGACAGAGGTACCAAAGCAATCGACTTTTGTACAAAGTCTTCATTTGTGGCCAGTTATTTTGATCGAAAAGCTAAATAACTGAACCGATTTTGAGGAAATTACTACGGTATCAATCTATAAGTGTATTCTTTCAGATATAAAAAAAAATCTAAATCGGTTTAATAATGACAAAGTTATGAGGTAACAAACATAAAACCCTCCCTCCCTACCCTCCTTTTTGGAGTCGGTTAAAATTTAATATGGTTTAACGTGGGAATAAATGCAATTGATTTGAAAAAGAACTTTTTAAATCGATTTATAATTGGTAACGTAATCACGTAACATGTAATCAAATAAACAACCGGCCAAGTGCAACTGGGACTTGCATACCGAGGGTTCTGTACAAATAATATTAAAGAAATTGAGGATTATTATTTTTTGTTTTGTAGTTAAAAATTTTTAGACTTCCCCCCCTTTACTTTTGTTGTACGACATTGCTTCTTGCCAAATTTCATGGTTTGAGTTCAATGAGAAGTACCTTACAGACTTTGATTCTGTTGCAAATCTCAAATTAGGCACTTAAAATAACCATATCTTTCGATTGTGTTGAGTTAGAAGTTTGATTTTTCTACAACTTAAAGGGATTATTAATTTGAGTATTTGATATAAATTGCAGTTTGATACTTCTACGTGTTCGTAAGAAAAAAGCTCTCGTCAGACGGACAGACAGGCGTAAAACAAAGTGATGATATCAGGATTCCGTTTTTTCTTTCGAGGTACGGAATTCTAAAAATTACTATGAACATTTATCAGAAGATTCTTGTATCACTTGTATCTTTTGTTGGCCACATTAGTTTCATGTGATGATTAAATTAATTGTTGTGCTTTGCGGAATCAAAGTCTGTTTGCTGCGAAGCGGAATGTAACTAATTGTAGACACAAAATTCCGCATTCTAAATTCAAATATTTTAATGTAATATTCTAAATTCAAATATCTTTTTTATGCAACTTAGAATGGTATACAAGCTGACGGTCTACTTGATGAAAAGTGGTAATATCGCTCATCCGTACCGTCGCTTATAGACATGAGCAGTACCGTGGTCATAACAGAGTATACTATTTCGCCCATGATACCCCCCATGCGTTGCCATTCCTGAGGACTAAAGTACTTCATAGTAAGGCCTAGTAAACTGCCATATCCCACCCTTCAAATCAAAACGCAGCCATGCAAACACAACTGCTTCACGGTTGAAACACGAATAGGACAGAGGTATCCAAGCAATTTTATACCGAAAATTTTTTACGTAATATTCTAAATTCAAATATCTTGAATGTAACATTCTAAATTCAAATATCTTCAATGCAACATTCTAAATTCAAATATCTTCAATGCAATATACCTACGAAACATCTCGTCATTCATCGCTGAGTTTTGTCACAGTTAACTCGCTGTTTTTATGTACTTGAGAATTAATTACATACGATTTAGCTTATCAATTAAAATCCTTTTGTCACTGATGACTAGCTACCTACATGGTATGTTGTTTTGCACGACTCATATGAAAGGTTCCGGCTGTTAATACCCTACTGTGGTGACGTCACGCTGTGGGTGTACTGTGGGCGACAAGCAACCTTGAGTAAACGCTATCGACTGATTTGTGACATCATGTTTTAGGGCCATTTTACATAGTCGATCACTTTATTGGATATTAATTAAGATTTTTTTTTACGACTGAGTAGGCAAACAAGCATACGGCCTACCTGATGGTAAGTGGTTACGTAGCCTATGAACACCTGCAACACTAAAGGTATTACGCGTGCGTTGCCGACCCTGAAGAAATCTCTTTACCACCTTTTGAAGAACCACATGCTGTAGGCTCTTGGGAAAACCTCGGCAGGGAACCTCATTTTATCATACAAAAAAAAAGACTTCAATTGTAGTTAGTACTGTCCACTGCTGAACATAGGCCTTCCCAAAAATGGGGGTTTTGCCAGTAGCTGCCACGTTTGGCGGGCGGGTTGGTAACTACAGTTAGGCTTTGGTGATATTTTAAGAAGGACGCTGCTTTCATCTTTCAACCATTAAGTTGTATTAGTTGCCTTTTACAAGACAGTGGTGGCCGTTCTATGCGGAGACCACACAGCGATGTGTGTGTATATTTTTGTGTTATTTACTATTAAAATCGCTTTTTGACGAAACAAAATGTATACATGTCGAACATATTCTAAAAGTTTAAAGACAATAATTATGTCTTATAATTAAAAAAAATTCAAGGATATATATTTATTTTGTCCTCGGTTCCGGTTCTTGGTCGCAGTGACGTCATGTGGGTGTCATGGAACCTTGACTTCTCAGGCAGGGCGTACACGGTCGACCGACTCGAGGAGGCCGTAGGAATTGTACACACGCTCGACTGATTACTTGCCAGACAATCATTTGGGAACGAACACCTTACTATGATCAAATTATCGGTATTGCTATTTGCTTCTTACGATTCTTCTTAAAAAAACAGAGGGAGACTTTGTATAAAAGTCGATTGCATGGGTACCTCTGTCCCATTCGTGTTTCAACCGTGAAGCAGTTGTGTTTGCATAGTTGTGTTTCGGTTTGAAGGTTGGGATATGGCGTGAATTTACAGGGTACAAAGGAATAACATCTGAGTCCTCAGGAATGGCAACGCATGGGGGATATCATGGACGAAACAGTATACTCTGTTATGTCCATGGTACTGCTCATGTCTGTAGGCGACGGTTACCACTTTCCATCAGGTGGACCGTCAGCTTGCTTGCCATTCTAAGTTGTATAAAAAAAAAGTAGAGGAATTGCTTCTTTTATTTACTTCTCTTCAGTATCTTTAGTATGTAGTAGTTTCCCAATTCATAACGCCATCAGTTGCCAATCGATTTCAAAAATTCTTTCTTATTCTGAAAGGACATGCTTACAGCTTGTTAAATCATATAAATTTTGTCAAAAAGTTTTAAAATCAAAATTATTAGAAATTGTCATATATGAAGTAGTTTTTTTTTTTTTATAAAACACAATCTTAAATTATTTGTGTCAATTTTGCTTAATATTTTAACCAATTTTGAACCAAATTTTGATAATTGCTTTTTATGATTAATAAGTTTTATTCCTGTTTTTGTCTCATATTAATTTTGTAATGTTTGAAGTCACCATTTTTTTTTGTTTTTTATTTGCGGAGCAAAATATGTCTTAGTAAATTAATTATATTATTAATTTATACTTCCTTTTATTATGAAATATATATTTTCTTAAAATTTATATTCTCTATATAGAGATCTATCTATCTCTTATTATAAAAATCTAATATACCTGATAAAATTATATAATTTTTATGAAGGTAGGTAATAAAAATAAAAAAATCTTTTTATAAAATAGAAACAAATATTTTCATAGGTACCTTAATACAATTAAGTTATTTTTTATTTAAACTTAACAATGGAGTTCATTCAAGTCATTAAATGTATTAGTTAACAATAGAATAATGCTTGTTCTATAACTGTTTACTTCCTTTCATTTTATAGCAACGCGATATCTTAACTAATCCGGCTCGAAGTATCATACTCTTAGTTCTTTGTGAAGTCTGCTGCAATTTGTAATTTTATTGTATCTTTAAGATAATCAAATGTATTTTTTATGTTTTCTAACAAAACTATAATTACAATAGCATTATATTATAACATATTATATAAATTACATTAGATTTAGATTTTGTTCCACAAAAAATGCTGGTCAAATCAGTTATTTTGATTTAAAAACTAAACTGCTGAACCAATTTTGATAAAATTTCTATGTGACCAACCTGAAAGTATATCATTTCATAAACGATAAAAAAATTCTAAATCGCTTTATTAATGACAGTAACAAACATAAACAAAAAACCAACGAGTTGAGGACCGGCTCCTTTTTTTGAAGTTAAAAATACAAGTTTAGATTAATCTATTTTTGGGCAATGCATAATTTTAAAAATGACTTACATGTGATTACGTGATTAAATATAGTGATATATAATATAAAATGATCTAGAACAAATTTTTTGTTCATTTAGACCAATAACTTTTTTTAAATAATTTCACTCAAAATCAAGTCTTAATAAAATACATTTTGTGTACAAATAAATAATTTGATAAATAAATATAATAAATAAAACTGTTATTTATTAAATATATTAAACAAATACCTATATATTATACTGTGCCTCTTATTATATATGATCTAATAGCTACAATCTTCTACAAGTAATATCTGTATTAGATCCAAAAAGGAAAATTGAATGATTTAACTATTTATTTATTGTCTGCTAAATCAATTGATTTAACAGATAATAAATAAATTCGAATAGATGAAACCAATAATATGTAATTTAATTATTTTAATAATAATAATAACGATTTTTTTAAAGTACGCATATTATTTCTCTTACCTTAATTAAGTTCCTTATTTTTAAATCCAATAATGACAGTTCGCAAAGGTTGACACCTCCGCGGACATTAAATATAACAAACAAACCACACAACACTAGTACTTCGGTGCATACACATTAAAACCACATTCCTTTGTACAAATAAATTAAAAAAAGTTCACATCCTTGGACTGGCCATATGCTTTTCGAAAATCAAATTTTAAATTATTATTTATAAAAAAAAAAACTCAATCAGTCACGCGGCGCAGGACAAATATTTACAAGTTTTGGAACGTTAGTGTTTAATTTGAATTTGGAATATCGTTTTCGTTTTTATTCGTTTTTTCTCGCATGGCGGCCGCGCGTTCGGTGCTCGGACGGGGTACTGACTGGTTGCGCGTGCGCACGTTGCTCTCAGAAAGGTCGTATCTATATTTCGAGCTAAAATAAACTTAACAGCGAGAGACAAGATGATGTCAGAAAAGGATTATTTAAAACTTGTTGCACCATAACGGGAATGTCGATGAGTTAGAATAATAAGCTAAATCGATAGTTATTGGTAGAATAAGAAGCGAAAGGTCACTTTTAACCATTGAAAAATTTTAACCGACTTTAAAAAAGGTAAATTTTTAGGCGATATCCTTGCCAATTAGAGATTGATTCTAATAATTTTTTTAGTTACCTAGGATATAGGTTCCATAATGATGAATTCCTAATGGTTTCATACTGGGGGAGGGGGGAGATTGTTAGTAATGCAGATTACCAGTCTTATTGCTAGCAATATACCTTATCAGGTCTATCTCCACATGATCCCTCCTGGAAACCACCGTGCTGAATTCCAGACATATTTATCACGATGGGCTAACTGATCTGCCTTTTCAGGGGGCAAAAGGGAGTATTAGTAATGGAGACTAAGAATCCCATTGCTAACAATATACCCAGCAAAATCGATCTCGTTGCGGTTCCGTCTGGAAACTATCATGGTTAATTCCTGATACATTCATCATGATGGACTAACTAACTAGCCAGTTTTCATTCTCATCGGTCACCCTTTACTGGTTCCCTGCCAGGGTAATTCAGCTTAGCTGAGCTATCTGTGGCTGAGCATTAGCTCAGGCTAGGTTACCATTCCATTATCGCTCATTAAAAAAATTTTGCTTTATAATATTTTGGTTAAGATTTATTAAAAATTCTATTTTAAAATAAAATAAGTTGAGTAACATAAGCAATAAAAATTCAATAATTAAGTTTCAAGTGACTTCCAAAAGGAGAAGGATAAAATTGTTGCTAAGCTCAATTTAATATGTAACTTATTTATACATAAGAATGTCAGTTCTATTTTCAACTTTACGATTTGGTAATAAGGTCTGATAATTGTAACGAACCGACTTTATACGTTTGTTACGATCGCGCATAACATTCAGGAATTTAAACACTATTTTGGACATCATTTTATAAGAAATAAGGTTGCTTTTATATGTAATATATTTCAATATGTATTCTTTTGCGAAAAGTAAAACAAAACTTTAACGGCGTACCCAGTGCTTTTAAAATTTATTTGCGACGCCATTCGAAATGGAAATGAACTTTATTTCTACGGATTGAGTTCTATTTTTCTATAAGTAAGGCGTATTTATGTTTTTTTTTTTTATAGACAAAGGATGCAATATATGCGTCTATTGAGTAAGAATGCCTTTATTGATATCGTTTCAAAAAAAAAAAAAAAATAACAACAACTTCAATTACCATAAAAGCATCGATGGATATCGTGATGTTTTATAGATACGTTAGTTTGAAGATATTTTAATTTAATTTTTATTATAATTTTTACTAGAGGGAAACTTTGTACAAAAGTCCTTTGCTTGGGTACCTCTGTCCCATTCGAACAGAGGATTGAACAGAGATACAGAGAATTTGAAACAGAGGTACCCAAGCAATCGACTTTTGTACAAAGTCTCTCTTTGGTAAAAGTGTTTCATTGTACTTAAAAAAAGTTGTGGATAAAATAAATAAACATTATTATTATTATTATCTTATGTATAAAAATAGCCGTGTGGTCCCGGCATAGAATAGGCCATTCCTTCTTATCCTGTGGTAGTCGTAAGAGTCGACTAAGTGAGAGCAAGGGATGGGCAGCAGCGTCCCTCTTAAAACATCACCAAAGCGTAACTGCGGTTGTCAACCCGTTTGCCAAGCATGACAACTACTAGCAAAACTCCCAAGGGGGAGGCTTATGTCCAGCAGTGGACAGTTAAAGGCTGTTTTGATGATAATGTAAAAATCTCGTGTCTCGGTATTTTTGCTATTTCACTTCAGGCTCGACCGATATTTATGAAAAGTTTTATGTATATTTGGTAGATATGAGAATAGTTTATGACGTATATTTCATACCACTAGGTAATTAAGGTCTCCCTATCGCTAATTTATATGGCTAAATAATGTTTGCTGGGTCAACTAATCAATATATATAATAAACTGGTCGCTGTTTGTACATGGAAGATAATATAAAAGGAAAACTATTGTAGGGGGGCTTTATGAACGCAATAGAACCCAAAATAAAGATATTTAAATTTTTTATCTGTATGTCTCTTTGTCTCTACGTTTGTGCACGCTAAAGAAACAGTTTAACCGATTTGACAAGTGCGTTACGATTTGCTCCGCTTGGCATTTAGTGTTTGTTTTAATTCAATCGGTTCATAAATAAAAAAGTTACATCAATCTAAAGAATGCCCACCCGTGCAAAGCTGGGGCGGTTTGTTAGTTATATAAAAACAAATTTAAATTTATTTTATACTGTAATTATGTTATATTAAATCGTTGGTGTCGTTGAAGTCTTTTATTTGAACGAGAACAGAAATCTGCTCGAGTGTTTATACTTATGACGGTAACATGCTGATAACTAGCTATATATATATATATTCTTCGACTTCACCCACTTTAATTAGTCAATAAACTATCCTTTACCAGAGGGAGACTTTGTACAAAAGTCGATTGCTTGGGTACCTCTGTCCCTTTCGTGTTTCAACCGTGAAGCAGTTATGTTTGCATGGCTGTGTTTCAGTTTGAAGGGTGGGATATGGCGTGAATTTACTAGATACAGAGGAATAACACCTGAGTCCTCAGGAATGGCAATGCATGGGGGGTATCATGGGTGTAACAGTATGCTCTGTTATGTCCGTGGTACTGCTCATGTCTATAGGCGACGGTTACCACTTTCCATCAGGTGGGCCGTCAGCTTGTTTGCCATTCTAAGTTGTATAAAAAAAATCCTCTGTATTAAGCTAGGATTTAAGCTATTCGTATACCAAATTCCATTCAAATCCATTCAGCAGTTTTTGCATCAAAGAGTAATAAAGATCTATCCATCCTCGCAAACTTAAACAAGTTTATAATATTATTACAATTTATTTATTACAGTTTCATTTTTCAAATTTACTTCGTAAAAGAAGATATTCTAAATTCTTTTTTAAATTGACTTCAAAAAAAGAGAAGATTCTCTATATGATTGTACGTTTTTTTTTATGTTTGTAATTTCATGACTTCATCATTTATAAACTGACTTGATAAATTCATTATTTATCTGAAAGAACATTTTTACAGATTGGTCCCACAGAAATTTTATCAAAATCGGTTCGTTATTTTAGTTTTTAAATCGAAATTTCGGTTTTACCTTGACTTTGAATTGGTGTTTTTTGTGGAACAAAATCCAAATTGTGTCTGAGTTACACGACTACGGTACTAAGTCGAAACCGATTTTCACAATACCTTTTTAAATCAATAGGTTTTATTCCTGTGTTAGGTCCTTATTAATTTTGTGACATTTAAGTTGGAACATGTATTTTTTTCTGGTGGAGCAAATAACTACGATGCAGTATCGACTTGTAGATACATGTTTACGTATTCAAAATTAAAACACTTTCAATCTAATGTGTCTATATTGGGGGGATGGGATTGTTAGCAATGGGGTCTAATGAACCCATTGCTAGCAATACACTATCAGGTCGACCTCCACGTGGTTCCCCCTGGAAACCATCGTGAACAATTCTTGTTGAATTCGTCACAATGGGCTAACTGACCTGCTTCATCCTCACCTATCATCCTTCACTGGTGCCCTGCCGGTGTATACCGATAGCGCGGGCGGGGTTAACATTCCATTATCACCCATTAAAAAAAAATGTGTCTATATTCTATACCTTGTGGTTATAAATATTTTTTTATGATTGTTATATTATTAATGCGCCATCTATTTTAACAAAAAGAAATGCTTAAGTACGTTTAAAATGCTTTATAAAACCTTTGAAGGCTTTCACTCGCTGTTTTGTTTCTCTTTTTATAATGTTCTCCATAAAGCATAGATGGCGCTATACCTATATATTACTTTACTGCTTAAATTACTCCTAAAAGCAGATTCTTATCTGCTCTTTAACCGACTTCCGAGAGAAAGGAGATTCTATGTTTGATTGTGTGTTTTTTTTTTATGTACGTCCATTGATTTCTCCGTCGGTTGTGGACCGATTTTAGAAATTATTTTTGTCATTGTTATCAAATAAGGATCTAATGATGGAATCGCAGGAAAATCGAGGGTAGACCTCTTATATTATACAGGTGTTTCTTATTTTTTGTGAACATATTCTACTGATTTCACCATCAATTGAGGAATGATTTTGTAAATTATTTTTTTATTATAAAAAAATATACTCTTGGGATGATCTTGTTCTCACAAAATTAGAACAGATTTAAAACAGTTCGGTAAGAAATAAATCTGTGAATATACTCTTTTTAAATCTTTCAATAGGCATTCCTTTTTCAACTAACTTCAAAAAGAAGGATGTTCACGATTTGGTTGTATTTTTTTACGTTTATTATCTCATAACTCCGTAAGTTGTAAACCGATTTGGAACATTCTTTTTTATTTGTAACTTACAGATTGGTTCCATAAAAATTTTATTAAAATCGGTTCAGTAATTTTACTATTAGACCAAAATAACTGGTTTGTCACAACTGAAGTAAATTTTTTTATAAGTCACAATTTTTTATTATTATTACGTTATTACATTATTATTACGTACAGAATGTATAAATCAATTTGTAAATAGAAACAAAAATTAAAACACAAAATGTTGTTTTAATACAAACGTTTTATTGCTAACATTAAAAAAAAACACAAAAATTAAAAATTTAATATACCTACATTAATAATAAATAGATTTAAATATAAAATTACAAAATGACGGGCCACATAGCCCCATGAATCCTAATTTAGGACTACAAACGTTTTACACTAAATCACCGTAGAAGGCAATCGTTGTTAACAATATAAAAATACAAAAAAAAAGCAATATAAAAATTGACTACTGACAATAAAACAACTAATTATTATTAATTATAAAAAAAACAAACAGTGACAATAATTCAATTCATTTTTATGATAAAAAAAATAACAATACCATAGATATTATACCATAGATAGATTTGGCAGCTAACATTTAGTACTTAACGATGTTAGAAATATTTTATGTACAAGATTTTATAAATACAACTGGCTTCCACCCGCGACTTTGTCTGCGTAACAGGAATATATTTACTCATTGAGATACAAAATAATCTATTAACATTTTTCATCCTATATATTACGTATATACCAAATTAGAGATTGGTTAAATCGTTACTGTGTTATAGCGCATTAACGCTAAACAAACAAACTCATTTAACACATTTATAATATTAGTGAGGATTTTAATTGACATGACGATGGAGAGTATAACATATCAGTACACATTATTTTTCTTTCCTATTATTTTGTGGGATGATTAAAAGCGGATTCGACCAAATTTTAGTTTTAGTTTATAGTTTTTAGTTTATACACGAATAACTATACCGCCGATAGTCTATTCCATGATCTTAATCTCGAATAAATCAAAAGTCATTTTTCCATGCAATCGAACGTATAACTATACTTGGAATAACTCATCGTGACTAATAAAATGAACGGTGACCGAAAATGATACCCGACAAATTAACGTTGTCCTACAAGGAGACGACATAAAAGCTTATGTTATATCAACTTACTTTTGTTGTATTGTAGCGAATGAAAAAAATTGCTGTCATTCTGTCAATGACAACTGACAGCCACGTGGTATATCTACATTTGTTGCATTTTGTTAGTTATTATTGTGTAGTGTCTGCTTTTTCTACTTATTTTGCGATATTATTAAGAGTTGAAACAATACATGAGTTACTGTAAGCTAACATACTCCTATATTTATGTCTAGCGATGGAACGGTAATTAGTTGACACGATAATAACGATGATGGATATAATGATGATTATTATATTACTCGTATTTACTATAAGTAAAATATGATTAAGAGGATAATGATGGTGACGAAGTTAGTGATGATGGCAAAGATAATGAAGATGGTGTAGATAATGATAATAACGAAAATAATAATGATGGCGCAGATAATGAAGATGATGAATGAATGAATAAAGAAGATAATGACGATGACGAAGAAAATGATGATGGCGCAGATAATAATCATACGAAAATATGATGATGGCGAAAATAGTGATAATAATGAAAATAATGGTAATGGTGCAGGTAACGATGATGATAACGAAGATAATAATGGCGAAAATAGTGATGATAGATGAAAATTATGATAGCAAAGATAATGATGAGGACGATGGCAATGATGATAATAACGATGAAAGCGAAGAATAAAAAGTTAATAACCGAAATAAAAAAAATATATAATTATGATATTAATAAGAAATAAACTGTATAAGGATGTAATAGGATGTGAACTTATCAATGACTTGTATGAATTTTATTAATGGTTACTTGCAACTTCTTGTTTACATTTAAATTAAACTGATATGAGTTTTAAATCACTAAAAATACTTTGCATATTTTTGAGATCTCTTTATATGGACAAAATCTCTTTTTAAACAATAATAAACTATTCTTCTTATATTATTTTTAAATCTGTGTTTTAAAACAGCTATTTATATATGTCCATGGACATATTTATATATGTTCATGTATATATATGTATATATACATGGACGACTTTTCATTTTAATATAGAATATATTATGATCTAATGTAGTGAATTTTAAAAAGTAAATTTTAGAAACTATTGCTACTAGAGGGCGCCACTCTTCTACTATTTACTTAATTGTAATAATGCTTCATTGAAATATCACAATACAATAATTATTGCTTTTTCTAATCACTTATTTAAAAAAACAGTGAAGGCTTTAATATTTATTAAAATGATATTATCAATACTAAAATTAATGCAAATGACGTACCAATTCTTTTTTTTATTCAACTTAGAATGGCAAACAAGCTGACTGCCCACCTGTTGGAAAGTAACCGTCGCCTATAGACATGAGCAGTACCACGGACATAACAGAGTATACTGTTTCGCCCATGATACCCCCCATGCGTTGCCATTCCTAAGGACTCAAGTGTTATATCTGTGTACCCTGTAAATTCACTGCCATATCCCAATATAATATTAGTGTAGACAAGCAATATCCGCGACTTTGCTTGTGATGTTGTAGCTTTCGTTGTAGAGGGAGATGAGGATGTAATAATGTGGACTAGAAGCTCCATTTCTAATGCGCGTGTATAAGCTAGCAAATGAATGAGCTCGACCTCCACGCGGTTCCCTTTGGAAAACATATCATTATTTCCTGATTATATATGTGTATATATACATGACGATGACTCAATCAACTATCATTATCATTAGGTCATCTATTAAAAAAAAACCCTCCATAAAATTAAATTAAGCTTGGGTTTTCCACTGTTCTGCTTTTCATACTGATTTAACACAAATTTTTTCTTAATTCTTTCACTTATAAAAAGAACATTGTCATTCTTTACCCGTGCGAAGCCGGGTCGGATTGCTAGTGCTACATAACATACTCATAAAAACATTTCTTCAATGTACGTTTTTGACTTTACGATTTTATGAAATGTAGTTAGAAATGACGATTGATAATCACAATTACGGATTGATCAATTTGTCAATCCAAGGCACGAATTTTTGTATGTTTGTGTACACTCCAGGTAAGTGCTCCCGGCCGCAGCCGATGCCCCACGACACGAGGCCGATGAGGGTGCTCCGCCCTTCCATCTTCATCGTGAGGGGGCCTCCGGAGTCGCCCTGACAGGAGTCACGGCCACCCTGTGAATTTAAAATATTTAACTTTATGTTAATCTACTAGAAAATCGCCGTGTGGTCCCGGCATAGAATGGACCACCCGTTTATTCCTTTCCCGTTGGTGTCGTAAGAAACGACTAAGAAAACTAAATGAAACGACATGTGGACAGTAGAATCCCTCTTCACCATCTTCTTTAAATATCACCAAAGCCTAACTGCGGTTACCAACTCGTCTGCCAAGCGTGGCAACTATTGGCAAATAGTATACTGTTTCGCCCATGATACCCCCCATGCGTTGCCATTCCTAAGGACTCAGGTGCTATTTCTCTGTACCCTGTAAATTCACTGCCATATTCCACCTTTCAAACAGAAACACAGCCATGCAAACACAATTGCTGGGGGGAAAGGGATTGTTGGCAATGGAGTTTGACAGCCCCATTGCTAGCAATATGCCCTATTAGGTCGACCTCCACGTGGTTCCCCCTGGAAACCATCGTGAACAATTCTTGTCGAATTCGTCACGATGGGCTAACTGACCTGCTTCATCCTCACCTATCATCCTTCACTGGTGCTCCGCCAGTGCATACCGATAGCACAGGTGGGGTTACCATTCCATTATCACCCATAAGAAAAAAACACAACTGCTTCACGGTTAAAACACGAATGGGACAGAGGTGCCCGAGCAAACGACTTTTGTACAGTCTCCCTCTGGTAAATAATGTCTAATAATAATAATAATGTGAGTGATACCTCTTTGTACCCTGCGCAGAGGAACACGTCGTGTATGGTCTCCCGGCGGCCGGCCGCGCGGAACCAGCGCTGGCAGCGCTCGTTCGGGATCACTTCCACATCCACTTCCTGCAAATCATTAAACGGTCACTGATGATGATGACGACTGACAGGAAAGGTCAGGTAGAACTTGATACAAAACGATATAGACCATAGGGAAATATTGGTTTAATTCAACTAAAAATAACGATACATTGGTATTATTACAGGCAATAGTAGTTAGAAAGGGAATGTCACAATCTTAAGTCAATAATAGAAAAACAAACCAGTATTTGTAAAGAGTTTCGTATACTACAGAACTTCTAGTTATAATAATAGAAGTAAATTTTCTAGTGTTGGTAGTCGCACACTAACTGAAGGAATTAAATAGCATATCATATATAGCATATTCGATCGAATTAGCAATGAGGAGGTCCTGCTTAGGGTTAAGGAAAAAAGACAAATTATTAGAACTATTGAGGACAGAAGGGGAAAAATGCTGGGACACTTGATACGATACGACGAATTTATGAACATTATAATAGAAGGTAAGATAGAAGGAAGCAGGGGGAGAGGGAGACCGAGACATAGTTACATCAGGCAGATCAAGGAAGGAGTTGGTGTCGTGTCGTATCAAGAGGTGAAGAGACTCGCTGAAAATCGTAGTGAGTGGCAAGAGCTCCACCGACAAGAGCGCAGCTCTCAAATAGAATAGAGAGATATAGCATATGTTGGTGGTAATTCTATTCTTCCAAATTTGAATTTAAAAATGAATCTACATTATTGTAAACATGTATAAATTTTATTTGATAAGAGTATGAGCTGAGTTTCTTGTCAGTTCTTCTCGTCTCCAAATCATTCCGAACTGACGGTTGATTTGACATATCATAAGAGTCTGGAATAGACCTACATGAATAAAGATATTTTGAATTTGTATTTAAACATAATTAAGATTGTATGACACAACAAAAAAACCGGCTTCATTTTTGGCAAAATCTGTTTATGGATTTAAAAACTAAACTACTGAACTAATTTAATAATTGATAAAATTTCTATGAGGCCAATCTGTGAGTTTATCTTTTCCGATAAAAAAGAATTTTCAATATGAGTCCTATGGGGGGAGGGGGAGGGTGACAGTAATTATCACGCTTGGTAGGTGCAGGTTGGCGACCATTGTTAGGCTTTGTTGATATTTTCTCCTTCTTTTAGTCGCCTTTTACGACACTCACGAGAAAGGAAGGAGCGGTCCATTCTATGCCGGGACCACACAACTATTGATTTATCGGTATTCATCATTATCAATTCAGCCATTATCCGTCTACTGCTGGACATAAGCCTCCCCCATAGACTGCCATATCGATATGTTTTGTCACAATTGAAATGATTGTATTTTTGGCACCTAAATGTATAAAAACTAACCTGCAATACTGAAGGGACAGAGCTTTGCCCGTGCCTTGTTCTTCCCCAGCCGGCTACTGTGGCCATTTTGCCAGCTAATTTCACCTGCTTTTGTGGCAAACATACCTGAAATTAAAGATATCATAATTCGATAAGTATGTAGGCAATTTCAATTTTTTTCTCAATTGTAAAACTTTCACTCCCATGTCTTTCCCATATAAATTTCGTCATGGTGAAATTACATTTACCCTTTGTGTGTTCCATCGCGTCTTCAACGGATTATGTTCTGAGGAATTGTTTGAATTGATACCTACAGCCACTTTTTGTTATCTCGCTGCTCGCCATCGATTGAGAATTCATCCTTACACGCTTGAAACTAAACAGTCATGTACAATGCGGTTTCAAAGGTATTTTCTCCCGTGAACGCTTAGACTGTAGAAGGAGCTCCCTGCTGAGATTTTCCTTAGTGACTACAGTATAGCGTTCTTCAAAAAGAGTATATTAAGATTTCTTGATGGCCGATAATGCGCGCGTACCACCGCTAGTGTTGTAGGCGTCCATATGCTACAGTGACCGTATACCACCAGGCGGACTGTATGCTTGCTTGCCACCTTCGCGGTATAAATAAAAATTAAATGAAAGCAAAACCACAAATAAGTCATCTCTTGTTGTGAATCTTTATATAAAAAAGAGAATGCTTATTGACTGGCTGAATCTACAGTGCTTCTGTACTTTCTTTCACTGCTATACCCAACCTTTTAAACTGTAAGCTTGCAAGTACAAGTTAACTTTTGTACAAAGCCTTCCTCTGGTAAAATCTAATCTATTTGACCACAATATGCAATGCCGGATTTATCAATAGGCCGAATAGGCTACGATCTGTAAACGACAGATTTTTCAAACATAAAATTCCATAAAAAAAACTGTGATACATGTTTCGCTTTACGCTTTTATCATTTAATCGCTGATCCATTTATTCAATCACTTTACAACAGCTACCTTACCTACCCATCCCTACATAAAAGCCTAGGTAGTGAAAGTCTCTTCCCTTCTATTCCTAAAAGAAGATAAAGAAGAAGATAGAAATAATTTAATCGAAGAAGCATGCGGCCCACACAGTAGCGCACAAAAAAAGAACAAAAGAAACTAAAACAAAACAAACAAACAAAATTGTATACAAATAGAAAGCAATTCAATTATAATAATAAACAAACAAACAAACAGTAGGATAACTCTTGAATCCAACGTCGATCTCAGTACAAATCTATTGCTAATGACAATTTAATACTGCACTCGTGTAACAACAGTTAGGAATTAGCTATAATTAGGATCGGTTTACAATAGTTTGCATTGGCAAGTTGCACCAATATGCATCTATCAGAACAGTATGGAACCATTATGTCGCTACTAAAAGAGCGATAGAAGGTGAAATGATCATTACTTTTTGAAAAATATAACCCCGTCATTGACTACAGATCATTAGGGCTTCCTTACTACCTTTATTTATACTTACAGGCAATATATGCTGTTTGAAGACCACGCCCCGGTCCAGCTGGACTAACGCGACATCGTTCCTGAAGTCGGCTGGCTCGTACGCGGGGTGCACCTCCTTCCTCTGGACCGCG
Source organism: Galleria mellonella (assembly GCF_026898425.1). Taxonomy (NCBI): domain Eukaryota; kingdom Metazoa; phylum Arthropoda; class Insecta; order Lepidoptera; family Pyralidae; genus Galleria; species Galleria mellonella. The sequence continues at coordinate 3,988,329 of NW_026442097.1, forward strand.
TACTCCTCGTGGGAGTACCTCTCCCCCGCATCGCGTACGTCCCACTCGCCGAGACGGACTCGGAGTTGGGAGTTTGGTGTCCTGTAATATTGAATTAAAGTTCCTTAAATAGTGAATAAAATAATATGTACAATAAACTAGTAATAGCGGGAGGAAAGGGATTGTTAGCAATGGAGTTTGACAGCCCCATTGCTAGCAATATGCCCTATTAGGTCGACCTCCACATGGTTCCCCCTGGAAACCATCGTGAACAATTCTTGTTGAATTCGTCACGATGGGCTAACTGACCTGCTTCATCCTCACCTATCATCCTTCACTGGTGCCCCACCGGTGTATACCGATAGCATGGGTGGGGTTACCATTTCATTATCATCCATTTAAAAAAAAAACTAGTAATAGCATGCGACTTGGTCCACATGACCGTTGATGATATATTGATCGATCGATGTAACTAACCTTTTTAAGCTATTGTATAGCTTTTATTATATGTACCCGCGGTAAATATAAAAAAAAAATAGTTTCTGACATATCGCACACATTTACTTAATATATATTACAAAATTACATTTTTATGTTGTCTGTATACTTTGTTGTCAATTTGCCAATTATTTTTGCATTCATTTTTTGACAGTATAAAGATTTCAGTTGCTACATTTAGTTTCGCTCATTATGATTGAACAAATGAAAATTTGAATGAATGAAAATTTATTTCAATAAACCATAGCACTTACATATACTTAGATTATAAGTAATAACAACATAGAAATAAATAAATAAAATATAGAAAAAAAAAGTTTACATTTATATATAAAGAGTAGTAGAAATCAGTCAGTGTTATGGTAATGAAGAAGGATGCCAATTCAGCTTAAAGTTCCTGCAAAAGCAGGAACGCTGATGATTCCTAATACTATGCCTTTATTCATGGCAAACATCCTACGCAGATACAGACACAGATCATTTATTCATAATTTACATAATTGCTAATTTCAATTAATTATGTATGTCATTCCTATTACAAATTCACACTAATTCATATTCTATTCTAATTTCAAGAAAATAGCGAGTTTTATATGTATATATTGTAATATGTATACAGTTAAACTATTAAGGCACTAAAACAAACATATTCACTTTCACATTTATAATAGGTTCTAGCTATTTTTCGTCGTTCGTTTACTTACGTGAATTAAAAATTCACTTACTAGCAAAAGACAATTTACCAATTCTGAACCGACTTTATTGATTGTATTTGAAATTTATAATAATTCCTCTCGTGTTGATCCTATTTTACGAGTAATTTATACGAAATAATAAGTTTTATAACATTACAAATATTTATTTACTTAAACTTTAGTACACAGTAATATTCTATGTACATATGGTGGACTTAACACCGGACAGTGTTCTCTACCAGTCAGCCGTTAGGCAAACAGAGAAATAAGTAGATGGTGCATTATTGAATAGAGGAAAAATAAAGTAATATATATAATATATTCATATAATATAAACATACACATATTATATTAAATAAATAAATATATACATACAATAAATAAATACATAAAATATCATATTTTTTGAAAATGTATGTAAATTATGCAGTATTCTTTTTTTCAATTATATTAAAATCTATAATAATTCACTAAAGTTATACACTTACGTGGCCACACAATGCGCCGCGGTGACCACCCATCTGTCAGAGATCAAGGCGCCACCACAAGCGAGCTTCTTGCTCAAGAACCCTGACTTTATGAGGGCAGCTTGCCACGGGTGCGAGCCGAACCCTGTCGAGTGACCTCCCACGATGCGATTCGACCTTGTGAAATGTTCGCCACAACCTGAAATAATACAATAAGTGATTATTTTCACTCCCTTCTTAATTAAAAATATTTAATTAGATTTGCTATGTAAAATTAATATAATTGAAGCTATTTCTTTTTTAAAATTTTATATTTGAAATTAAAATACAATTTATCAAGTCATAATTAATTATATTATTTTGTAAAATTGTATAATTAATTGTACATTATTTATATTTTTTCTTAAACTAAAGAAATAATAAAACCGCAATAAAACACAGTAAATTAAAACAATGCATTAAATATTTTAATGCAATGTTTTATTTTATTGTGTTGATACATTATCTAAATAAATAAATTGTAATTTTGTCATTAATCATATTTGATTAAGATTTGTATAAATTAACTATAAATTCCTAATTAATTTGAATCTCTAACATAACATATACACAAAACAACACAATATTATACAACAAATGAAAGCCCTTAAAGCAAAACACATATAAATACATTTACACAAGAATTATTAAGAAAATCCATTTGTATACCAACTACACAAACGAGGGTGGCAATTAAGCATATAGCTAGCCTGATGACAATCGATCACCGCAAATCACTAACGTTTGCGACACCAGGCATAACACCTTTATTGCTAGCCCTTATAACTTGTAGATCTTAAATCACAGTATCAAATAATATCTTGTAATTTTTCATGTTTCAACGTAGAATAAGTCTACTTGGTGGCGAAATTACTAGGTAAAAAATAGACATGACATCCCCATGGAGAGACTAAATAAAATCATTTTTATTTAAAGTCCCTCCACAGGGAAAGATTATATTTATTTTTTTATTTACATGAGTCAAATAGAGGAATTCAGTGACAATAGTCGATTTTTCGCATGTAGTTGTAATAGCTGTTTGTGTGAATGGATTCTCTTAACAATTGATCGATCGATTATTAATTATATAGATATAGACAATACATTGAGGGGTATATTACATTGTCAAATATATAGGATCATGTTATGTATATTTTATTTTTAAATGTATAAGCAATTGTTGAACTCGCATAAAACTAAAACCTCCTTTAACCATTTGTACAATAGATAAAACACTTCGATAAAGGTTTAATGGGCCTTTAAATTTTTATGAAAAAGTTTAAACAGTTAAACCTATTTATATGTATTTACAATAATTAGACGTACTTGACGAGTTCTTATTATAATTATTTATTTATTTATTTTACCGATATTTTGTTCAGATTTGCAAGTTTTACAACAAAAAATAATAATCATATTAATAAATAATAATCAAAGAGTTAAAACCTTAAAATGATAATAAAAATACATTTATAAACTCTAAACATATCTTTTTCTATGATCCTATAATAACACAAATATCATGGTGACGTCTGTGACTCTAAATGGACGTCAGATTTCAGTCATTTTTTGACCTTAAAATGACTTAAGAGTGACGTCTCGACGTATCGTGACGTCACCATTCTATGGATTTGAGAGTGTAATATACCCATTATAAGCGTGTGCAGTAATAAACAGAAAGGTGCCGATGATTATGAAGCCGCTGTGGTGTACGAGTATCTAAGCGAGAAAGTGATAGGCCATCGCAACAACGGAAAAACTCAAGTGGACATCGCTGGAAGTACTTTGAGTGTTTGTATACGGGTAATAGTTGTTACTCTTTTATGTTTTTATTTTTATATATATATTTATATATATATATATATATATATATATATATATATATATATATATATATATATATATATATATATATAACTCTTTTATGTATTTTAGCACATATAAGCCATAGTATATTTTATTTAATTATTATTTATTCAAATTTTGTTATTTTATATTAGTATATATACAATTAAAACGTATAACATGTTTTTATTATTGAAGGACCCCTCAATTGAACATGATCTCGCCTGATGATGTGGTCGAACTTAGAGTTCTTAGAGCCACGAATAGCCAATTCATATTTGCCTTAATTTGGTGAAGATTATAGTTAATTTATTATTATTTTGTAGTATGTTAATAACAAGAAAAAATTTGGCCCAAGAAATTATTATTCGATTGATGATCTTACAATTTATGATGATGAATTTATATAGATTATTTATCTGGTTAACAAAATAAAATTCGATAACTGAACGAAATAAAAATTTATACCCGCTCCCTGAAAGCATTTTTTTTTAACAAATTAGCATATAGTTCAGGTTACTCCTATAATAGCTGCCAAAATCACTTAAGGCGTGGTTATTTTATCAAAAATTTTTTTTAAATAAATACATTTTTTTAGATGTTTAAATTTATATTTACAATTTACATTTGTTATTATTGTTTCTAGCGATTGATTATAAATTTATTGATATTAAAAATAATATAATAAATCAAATTGTAATACTTAATTTAATTTATTAATCCCCTTTAATGTTTTAAAATTTCATTTAAACATTTTGTCATATACCTATGTTCCAATAACAGTAATTGTTAGCGTCACATTTATTACATTATTTCAAATTATAATTTATATAAATTAATGTGACATATTAATTTATTGATTCTCGAATTATAAACTGTATTTTAAAACTTTCATGCTTAATATTAGCTGAATATGCAATTTATTTAATAAAAACTTTTTTATTCAAAGGAAATAAAGTATTCTGATCCATTTTCGTTAACATTTTTTTTAAATACACAATAGGGACTTAACTCGATGTAAAAGCTTTTACAGGTAAATAGTAGCTACATACCTGCTTCTTTATTCTAAGCTTTTACATCATACTAAGTCCCCATTGTGTATTTAAAATATGTGTAAACAAAGCGAAAGTTTAAAATTAACATTTTTTTTATTTAGATTTTTTTTTTACAAACAATAATAAAAGTAACCACTTGAGTTTGTCCATTGGTAATTTAAAAGAGCATCCATATATGCACCAAACATCTCACCCGGATAACTAGGTCCCTGCGGTTTGTGACCGTTTGTGTGGACAGGCACATAATCATCACCACCGTCTCCGTTATTTTGACCCGGGTAATGGTCCGGGGTGTAAAATTCGTCCTGTGTAGGTTTTGTGGTTGTGCTCTCGTGATATGAGGGTTTCACGTGGAAGTAATGGTTTTGGTTGTACTCCCAATCCGGTTTCGGGTGGTTCTGATCCGGTTCTGGGTGGTTAGTGCCCGGTTTCGGCCGGTTGTGGTGCGGTTTCGGTCGGTTAGTGTCTGCGTAGATGATGATAGGGTCCTCGAATTGATTTGTGTTCTGATAATCATAGTTTTCGTGGGGGAATGTGCCGATGAGTTCAATAAGGTCACCTGTATGGGAATTTATGTATTAAGTTTGTATACCTGTTTAACTATGGTTGTTTTTATTATGCTTAGTATAATGAATTGTGTTGTAGGTTCTTTTTGATGAAAACAGTAATCATTTCTATAAGTTGGTGGGGTATAAATCAATGATGATAGGTGAGGGCAAATGAAATCTCATTTTATTAATTAAACTTTGTAGGAGACTTTGTACTAAAGTAGTTTGCATATGTGCTATGTATTTGCATATGCATTTCTATCGTAAAACTATATGGAGACATAACATCGTTGTCCTCAAGAATAGCAATGCATAGAGACAGTATGGATGTGATGTAATGATATGTGGATAGGCTTGCCCCATAAGGAGCAATGTTTTCCAAGTCGATTGTTTGGGTACCTCCGTCTCATTCGTGTTTCAACCGTTAAGCAGTGTTTGCATGGCTGTGTTTCGGTTTGAACGGTGGGATATGGCGTGAATTTACTGGGTACAGAGGAATTACACCTGAGTCCTCAGGAATGGCAACGCATGGGGCTATCATGGGCGAAACAGTCTCTGTTATTTCCATGGTACTGCTCATGTCTATAGGCGACGGTTATCACTTTCCATCAGGTGGGCCGTCAGCTTGTTTGCCATTCTAAGTTGTATAAAAAAAAGATATGCTTGGCAGGCGGTTTAGCAACCACAGGGTTGCAGGGTGTTAGGCTTTTAGTAACGTTATATGTTTTAGAGATATATACTGCAGTCCTCTTTCATCATTTTACCTCATCATCATCATCATCATCATCATATTAGCCATTATCTGTCTACTGCTGAATATAGGTCTCCCCCATAGGCTGTCATAAAGAACGGGCCTGAACTACCTGACTCCCTGCAGTGCATTTGAGGTCGCCACTCCATCTAGTGAGAGATATCATACTCGTATCTACGGATAATTACAAAATTGCCGTAATAGTCCAGCCGTCTCTGTATTTATGATTACCAATAATACATTTATGTAATGATTATGTTATCGACGTAACGCATTCCAAAGAAAGTTTATAATAAGCAATAATACTCCATCGATTTTATGGTGAAAGTAATACGTGATCCCTAGTCGTCGTGTAATAGGTTTGATTATGTACAAGCCAATCAAGTACCCATAAAAGAAACATTATTTGCGTAACACGAAATATATTTTTGTAATTTTTTTTTATATTGACATTATAAATAATTTAATTAATGTATAAGGTGATCATTAATATATTGTAATGGTGACCATGTGTTAGTTTGTGACTGTTGATTGACGTGCTTTATTTTATTTTCAACTTTATTGACGATTTCATTGTATGATTGTAAAATAATTAATGTTATGTGATTAATTGTATTGTATACCCGATGTATGGGAAGGCTGCGTTTTCCTTTAAGACGTTAATAACCTCTTACGAAAAATTATAATGTACAGCTCACAATAATTATTTATTCTATTCTATTCTATTTTGCTTCTATAATTAAAGATTGTGACACACAAAAAAACCGACTTCAATTGTGACAAAACCAGTTATTTTGGTCTAAGAATTAAACCTACAAACTTCAAATTTTAAATTTCTGTGAAACCAATCTGTAAGTCTATCCTTTCAGAAAAACAAAAGAATTTTCCAAATCGGTTTAGAACTGACGGAGTTACATAATAAATAATAAATAAATAAAAAATAAAATAAAAAAGCCTTTTATTTCCCATTATAAAGAAAAGAAAAAAAATATTACATGCAATTTCATTCAATAATACTTATTTTATTAATAAAATAAACTTATAAAAAAATATTGATTATATAAATTATTCATTCTTTTTTTTTATATTATTATTATATCCTTTCCTTTACTTGGGTATCCATTTAAGGATATAGGCCTCTTCCAACCTTTTCCACATATTTCTGTCCTTTGCGAGTCTCGTCCAAGTAGGGCCTGCCACATCAACAATGTCATCACTCCATCGCGTCTTAGGTCTTCCGCGTGTCTTGTTTTATTTCGTGGATACCAATACAACATTTTTTCGCTCCATCGACCATTTGTTATCCTTGCTAAGTGTCCTGCCCACCTCCATTTTAGTCTACAGACCAGCTCAGCAGCATCGATAACCTGTGTAATTTTCCTTATATCCTTATTTCTCTTTCTATCTTTAAGATTTAATCCTATCATGTTTCTTTCTGCTGCTCTTTGGAACACTTGAACTTTATTTAAGGAATCTTTGGTCAATGCCCAACTCTGACATCCATACATCAATGTTGGGAGAATTATTGTGTCCATTGCCTTCTTTTTCAATGTAACAGGTAACGTTGATTTAAAATTTTCCCCCAAAGACCAGTACCTACACCAAGCTTTTTTAATTCTGCGTTGTACTTCTGTGTTGGTCGGAGCTGTAAAGAATATGTTTATCCCTAGATATATGTACTCTTCCATATAATCAATACTTCGTGTCTCCACAATAAGAGGTATTTTTTTACTATTGGTTATAGCAAAAGTCTTCGTAGAGTTCATTTTCAAGCCACATCTTTGACTCTCTTTATTTAAAGTGTTGAGCATGTATTCGACGGAGTTACATATGAGGTAACAAATATAAAATAAAATACAATTCAATAGGGAACCTCCTTCTTTTTGAAATCGGTTGAAAAAAGTGGCCTCCAATGTGACAAAATACGCCGAAGAACGACGAGATGTTTCGTAGACAAACAGATTTAATTATACCTCTAATAAAAGGAAATATAATGTAGAATATATATGTAAATTTCTTATAATGCTAAACATTTGCACACCGACAAAGAGACAGAATGTATACGGGAAATGTAAACCACTTCCATTTAAAAATTACTTACATTCTAATAAAATAAACTCATTTTATTTAATTAATAATTTTAAAATTTATAACCGGCATCATGTGTCTTTTTTAAAGAGCATAGTAGAAGGAAAAATAGAGGGTAATAGAGAAAGAGGAAGACCGAGGGATACCTACGTGGGATAGATAAAAGAAACACTACGTGTCGTGTAGGGAGGTCATGGATATGGCCTGGGATAGAACTGGCTGGATGAATTAGTTGCACCAACAAGAGGAAACTCTTAAATGAAAAGATAGATCATGTGTCTATAAGTATACTTTCGACCGACTTCAGAAAGAGAGGACATTCTCAATTTGGTTGTTTTTTTTTAGTTTGGTCCTGTAGAAATTTTCTCAATATCGCTTCTATTGTTTAGTTTTTAAATCAAAACAAGTGGTCTTGCCACAATTGGAGTCGGCGTTTTTTTGTGGAACAAAATCCACTTGTTACGGTTTAAAATGTACTTATCGCTCCATTAATAGAATATAAGGTACATATGAAATTAACTTTCTATACCATCCGTACTATACTATTGTGTTAACGGCCCAATGGCTGTGACATAATTTGTCACTTTCTCTTAGGTTTCTCTCTAATCTTGTACAATTCAGCCGAAGGTGATCTTAGGTCACGACTGTTGCGACAGATCGGCCTTTTCTCCTAATAAACAATAATAGTCATAAAGTACAATTTCTATAAGTTACTTTTGTATAACTAAATAGTTCAATAAGAGTCGTTATCTTACTTTAACTGTATAATAACGTTCTACAATGCAGCTATTATCTTGTACTGCTTCTAGTTTAAACTATACTTATAATAAATCTGTAGAGAGGTCAATTCTGTACATGAAGTATATTTCCAAAATAACTATCAGCGGGTGATTAGTGATCGATACTGATGCCAAAAATACAATCAGTAAAATTTATGTCTGTCTGTCTGTACGTTCGTTCGTCTTCATATTCCTGGGCAGATTATAGTATACTTTTCATCACGCTACACTCAATAGGATCAGAGCAGTGAAGGGAAATATTGGGAAAACGGGAGAAGTTACTCCATTTTTAAGCTTTCGTCGCGTGTGCAGCCTTAATGGCCACTGTTTTAAATGTAAAAATGTCCACCTGTACGACGCCGGGACGGGCCGCTAGTAATATAATAAAATTGTAACTAAATTATATCTAAACATAGAAAATATTTAAGAAAAAATAATACGACGGGTCTTAATAACGATAAGAAATGTTAAAATAATCATTTTTAGGAATTTTATGTATATATGTCTGTATGTTTCTTCTAGCATCAACTACCGCACTAAATTACATGCAGTTTTCACAGTCTCTGAAGGTATAACATAAAATGTGGTGTAGATATCATCTTGATGTATCATATATCTAATTTTATTGTTTTTCCTACTTCTAAAGTCTGCACGTACAAAATAAGTGAGCATAAAGCAAGCAATATATTTGCATAATGTTGTATGCCAAACTGGCTAAATGATAAGGCTACCGAAAAATTTATAATATTACCACATTCAGCGCAATAAATTTCATTTCATTTCATTATAAGTAAGAATATTTACTCATAGTGCACTACCAACGTCATCATCATCATATTCTCATATTCATCATATCTTTGGTTCTCGTCCTGCTGCACCTAATTGACTATTTTAGTAATGTTGTTTCGCTTTATGTTGCTTTTGTTTTGTTATTATATATCAAGCTAAAAGATGTCTCATCAAAATTTATAACTTTTTAATTCTTATAGATGTGTGTATATATGCGTGTGTATGTGTATGTATGTGTATATATATGTATGTGTACGTGTGTGTATGTATGTATTTTGCATATATAAAAACCGATCAATTGTGTCATTACGCAAATGTGAAAACTATTCATGGCTTAACATAGATATAAATTTGATTATGTATTGACTGTATTTCAGCTGTACGTTTTCTAAAAAATAAATAAATATCAGCTGTCTAGGTGGACCTTATATACCAGGTATTTTTATTTAAAAACCAAAGTATTTAACCGAATTTGATAACATTTCTATGTAAGTATATCCTATACTTACTGATTGGTCCCATAAAACTACAGATAGATTTATAACTACCGGAGTTATAAGGTAACAAACGTAAGAAAAAAACAACCAATTTCGGTGTGAATGAAAACACGAAATTACGTTCGAAAATTCGGTATTTTATTTTACAGTAAACTCTTAGATCTGTTTTTATTCCAAATCAAAATCTAGTTTATAATTTATCTTGATACTCGTAAGTCATCTAAAAATGGTTATTAAATGGTTGTTTACAACTACTTTCAAAATCCATACATACAAAGTGGCGGGCAAAAGCTAACATATAATATAACCACGTCAGTACAGTCGTGAAAGTGTAAATTTGTTACGAAATAACGGTAAGAGAATTTGATTATATGAATGGAGTACAACTCCGGAAATAAGTGCACGTAATTATTCGTCTTGGAACAATCAGTGCGTGAACTTGGGTGGCGGTGGTTGCGGACTCGCAGCGATAGGAAACCGTGGTATACAATGGACAATTAGCACTATTGTTGTAATGTACAAAGTCGAAAATAAATCTGCCCGAACAGATTTGAATAGAGAATAATTATTTAAGAATTTTGCACGAAAAATTAATCAAAATTTTCAGCCAAGTGATTTATTATAAGAAAGTCTAAACAAAATAAAAATTAAATAAAATAATAAAATATAAATAATCCAAATTGGTTCAAAATTGATGAAGCTGTTGTGTATCTAAATATAAAAACATTTCCCCTATTTGAAATTACTTAATTTTCAAGCGACTTCAAAAAGAAAGAAGTTCTCAATTCGGTTAGGTTTTATTAGATTTGTTACCTCATAACTCCGTCAGTTATAAACCGATTTAGAAAATTTTTTTTGTTATCTGAGAGGATATACTTAGTAGTTTAGTTTCGAAATTATAATAACTAGTTTTGCCAGAATTGAAGTCTATTTTTTTGTGGAACAAGTCGATTTTTTTGTGGAATATAATCTTAAATTGCTCGAAATCACTTAGGTAATAAATGTGAAATTTTAAGAAAGCCGCAAACGCTTTGGCTTAGCTCCAAAAGGAAAGAATCGTGACACTTTGTTAACTTATCACTTGCACGGATCGGAGAGAGCGCTTAAACACGTATGGTTTCGTAATACACTTATTGTCACTTGACTATTACGAGTAAAATGCCTACGGTAAACGATATCAATAAATTTTGTAGGGTTAACTTGAACAAAATATTATTGTACCAAATAAATTAAAGTTACATCTATATATTTTAGTACGTGAAGCAAAAACTTTGTACCCCTTTTTACGAAATTGCGCGGACGGAGGAGTATAAAATTTCGCACACTTATAGTTTATATAGAGAAGGTGTGCAGTATACTAATTTTCTTTTAAATAATGCATAAAAAATACATTATATCAATAAAAAAAAAAAAACATTGCACATACTACCATGTATTTGACACACTCTCTTTTGTTTATTGTTAAAGTCTGGTCAAATTGAGAATACCTTAATATTGTTACTGCTTATTGAATGTCACATTTATTTATTTATTTTTTGGAAAACGTACAGCTGAATTACAGTCAATACATAATCAAATTTATATCTATGTTAAGCCATGAATCGTTTTCACATTTGCGTAATGACAATGATCGGTTTTTATATATGCAAAATACATACATACACACACACACATCTTTTAGCTTGATATAACAATAAGCTTAATTAGCTTGATATACATAACCATAATAAATTCATTTATTACAATATATGTTATGGTGGAACTTCGACCACTGGCCGACCACTAGTTTTTATGAATAGGGATTTAGTATATTACTCACATGGTAACATAGCCTTTTTAATGTGTGAAAATCGAATGGTAACCTCGCTTGCGCTATTGATATATACTCCCACACATCTGCGGTTATTCCTATTGTAAATATTATTTATGCGACTAAAGGACTTGTATCCATGGTCATAAATAAATTAAAAAAAAAATGTATCGGTATAAACTAGCGGGATACCAGTGAGGGATGATAGGTGAGGATGGAAGCAGGTCAGGTGGCCTACCGTGACTAATTCAGCAATAATTAAACAAAATGGTTTTCAGAGAGAATCGCGTGGGGGTCGAACTGTTAGGGCACATTGCTAGCAATAGGGCTGTTAGACCTCATTACCCTCGGTAACATAGGGTCATACTCTTATAAGTTGGTAATATATAGCAGTATCTATTTTTATTACATTTTAGTTACAATATCTATGTACTGGTTCAATAACGAATATGTTAAAAGTATGTTATCTAAAAAATAATAATTTTTTTTAAACAACTTAGAATGGCAAACAAGCTGACGTCCCACCTAATGAAAAGTGGTAACTGTCGCCTATACACATGGACATAACAGCGTATACTGTTTCACCCATGATATCCCCCATGTGTTGCCATTCCTGAGGACTCAGGTGTTATTCCTCTGTACCATGTAAATTCACTGTCATATCCTACCCTTCAAACCGAAACACAGCCATGCAAACACAACTACTTTACGGTTGAAACACGAATGACCGACAGAGGTACCCAAGCAATCGAGTTACAAACTTATACAAAGTCTCTCTCTGGTGATATTATTATATTATATATCTGATGATAATATTGTATAACAGATTTTTAGCATATTTGAAACTAAATATTCGACCGTTTTTCGCCATTAATATCCAGAAGAACCCAATATATATATATTGGATCGGTATCCATATTACGCATGTTTTTATAAGTGATTTAGACAAGTGATTTTAGGTCTGCAATTGTATGTGTGTACGGCACTAAAAGACACTTTCGTATTTATTCATTAAATATTTCAGCACCATAATACATTATTTAAACATACATTATATTTTAGTAGTCATACATATATAACGTTATCATACAAAATTTAAAAGTTTAGTTACTATACATTAAGAGAGTTCATAATAAATCTTAGTGAAGTGTTGCAACGTCAAAGTTTTCAACCAACTTGAAAAAAAAAGATTCTCAATTACGTTGTATTTTTTTATGTTCGTTAGGTACCTCATAAATTCGTCAGTTATAAATAGATTTAAAAATTATTATTTTATTAACTTGAAAAGAAACAATTTGAAAGTAATATACGAACTCTCAGATTGGTCCCTCAAAAATTTCATTAAAATCGGTTCAGTAGTTTAGTTTTTAAATCAATATAATTTTTTGCCACTATTGGAGTAGATTTTTTTGTGGAACTTAGTTTAAATTATTTTATATACCGCTAAAGTGGCAAACAAGCATACGGCCTACATGAACATTTTAACAGGGAGCCACGAACACTCAGGTTGTGAAATAAGCTCCCTGCCGAGGTTTTCCCAAGAGACTACAGCATGGGGTTCTTCAAAAGGGGGGTAAAGAGGTTTCTTCAGGGTCGGCAACGTACGCGTAATGTCCCTGGTATTGCAGGTGTTCATAGGCTACGGTAACCACTTATTATCAGGTGGGCCGTATGCTTCTTTGCCATCTCAGTGGTATAAAAAAAAACATTTTACAATTGGAGCATTCGCGGAAGAAAGCACCTCAGACACCGCTCTGTATGCGACCATTCAGATTCTAAGATATGGGGTTGAACTCCCTGTTGATGGAGAGCGTATACGGACTATTGTTGAAATAACCGTTAATTTTCAAAAATAATTGATCAATTTTCATTATTTCTGTTTGACTATTTTTAAAAGTGCTCCGATAACGAACTAGTGTGTTACTCGTGCACTAGATTACTTCTTTTTTATACCACAAAGGTAGCAAACAAGTACACGGCCCACCTGATGGTAAGCGGTTACCGTAGCCTATGAATGCCTGCAATACCATTACGAGCACATTGCCGACCCTGAAGATACCTCTTTATCGCTTTTTTAAAGAATCCCATGCTGTAATTATTAATTTTTTTATTAAGTAAAAATAAAGACGTATTAAAAAGTGTTCAATAACTGTTTTTTTTTTAATTGACAAATAGTTCTGACATCGCCACACTTCGGTAAAATTCAGTATGAATGCTCTTAATAATAAAATTTGTAAAATATCATAAAAAAACAGCGTTTTAGAAAACAATTTACATTGCATTACGTGATATATCATGAGTCTGTATAATCTGTATTTTATTGGTTGCTTTAAATTAATTTTATAAATTATTAAAAAGGTTTATAGAACGAGATATTTGACTAAAACTTATAATATTTTTTTTAATAAAATTAGTAATTTCGATAAAGCTGTAAAACATTAAACACAAAAACAAGACAGGTCTTATGATTAATTACAATTAGAATTAGACACATAAATAGAAATCTATATGAAATAATACAAACATTAAGTAAAATAGAACGACCGACGGACAAAATTTTATTTAATATTGTTAAAATATGTATATATTTTTTTCTGCAATAAAAACATCTATGACAATATGACAGAAAAAGGGATAAAAATGTATTAAAATAATGATGGTTCAAAGACCTGAGAAGTGTTAGATAATCTTTAAATAGTTACAAGTAACATTTTTGTAAAATACGAAGTCAACTATAGTTTTGCGTAAATTGGATCTAGATGGCGCTTTTTCAAATTTAAATCATGTTTATTTAAATAGACTTGTTTAAGCACTTATAAATCGCCATTTTTTATGAATGCAGGGTTTGGAAATTTATTATCTGTTGAAATAAAAACTAATTGATCGATATTGGAAATAAGACGTTTTACTCTCTTGAATTGCAATACTAGCGGTATAATGATTCCTTATTGTTCTAATAGATGCATGTTATCGAACAAGATACATTAAAATTGCTCATGCGAACTGATTTGAATTCTAATTTAATTAGTAATTGTTATTTTATGAGTGCATTACAAAACTGTCATTGGCAAAAGATTGCATTTATATCGATATTAAATACAGAGTAGATCAGCTAAAAAAAAATCTTACTAATTTTTTTCTAAAGGCTGCGACCACAAGGCAGAATGCCTTGTCATTCGTAAAATACACTAAATTATGATTTCTCGCCAATTGTCGTCGGTCGTTCTGTTCGAAATTCAAAAAGAGTACAGATTGAAAACATATAGATGCAACTTACTAGCATTGTGGACTACAGGAGCCAGCTCGGTGGGCCTCTCAGTTGTGTCTCTGTCGACACAGCACGCCCAGATCATGCCGCCCGAGCACAAGTCTAACGGTTTCCCGCCACCGAGCACGCATGATATGCTCAGACCGCACGCGTACCGCACGCCGCGGTATCGACACGTTTGTGGGATCACTGAAATAAAGAACATAATTTACATAAATAAATACATAATTTAGGATTGTGTTCTACAAAAAAAAAGAAACATTTCAATCGCGACAAAACCAATTACTTGGAAAAACAAGTAATAACCAAAATACGGGACCTATATTGATGAAAATTGTTTGGGATTATTCTGAAGGTACAAGGTATATTTTTTGAGATAAGAAGATAATTTTCCAAATTTATAAATGACGGAGTTTTGAGGTGACAAACATAAAAAGAAATCAAATTAAAAGCCTTTTTTGTTTGAAGTTACAACAATATTCTCACGATGCTAATCTCTAATAGGACAGTCAGAAATATGTATCGACTGTTGTTGCAATTGTGAACAAATACATAAAAAATACTCCACATACCTACATGTTATGGCCTGTTTTTTTTTTTATATAACTTAGAATGGCAAACAAGCTGACGTCCCACTTGATGGAAAGCGGTAAACGTCGCCTATAGACATGAGCAGTACCATGAACATAACAGAGTATACTGTTTCGCCCATGATACCCTTCATGCGTCGCCATTCCTGAGGACTCAGGTGTTATTCCTCTGTACCTTGTAAATTCACGCCATATCCCATCTTTCAAACCGAAACAGCCATGCAAACACAACTGCTTTACGGTTGAAACACGAATGGGACAGAGGTGGCCAAACATACGACTTTTGTACAAAGTCTCCCTCTGGTAATGTTTTATATTCCCTATATTTTACTTAAACACTTAACGAATAAACGGATTTGAACGAAATTTAGTTATATCCTACCTTAACATATGTAATACTTCATATACTGTATTACGATGATTAATAATGTAGTAACAAGAAACAAGAAATTGTTATATAAATTCCTTTTATAATATCGCATGTTCTTGTAACTTGTAAATTTTAAGATTCTCTATACAAAACTTTGCACCTATATCCACACCAGAGGATATCACACCATGTTATGTCCATGGTACTGCTCATGTCTATAGGCGACGGTTACCACTTTCCATCAGGTGGGCCGTCGGCTTGTTTGCCATTCTAAGTTGTATAAAAAAAAGTATATATATACTTTTTTTATATATATTTAACAATTCTTTTATTCGCCGGAGTCAAAACGACACCTATTCCTAATATTGAACTTGGCTCTCATTTCACATTTATATTTTTTATGAGATAAATCATACCATAAAAATCCAAAGGATATTTTAAAATTTTTAAATGCTATGTGTTCTGTAATTTTAACATCAAATTTGTGTATCGTTCGGTCCCTAATTTTCAGAAAACATTTCATGGTAGGCCTTCTTTTGCCGGCCTTTAAATTAATATCATTTCTCAGTCTTGTTTCATCATAACCACTTCAACCATTCACTGTCCAGTGCTCAACATTGACCTTCACCATAGGTCGCCATAAATAATGGCTTTGTGAGACAAAATTATATTTATATCTTATTTATATAATAAAATTGTAAGTGGACGATGTCTGTACATCCTACCATTATAAACTAGTTGTATCCGGCGACTACGCCATGTGTGAATCAGTGCATAAAATATCCTATGTGTTATGATAGGAACCTACCCATGTACCAAACTTCACTCAAACCCGTTCAGTAGTTTTTGCGTGAAAGAATATCAAACATTCACCGTTACAAACTTTCACATTTATTACATTAATAATAATAGGTTGTGAAATTTTGTAAAGTTGTTTGTATGTTCGTTGCTTAATTACGCTTAAATGGCTGACCAAATATGTATAAAAATTGGCGTCCTACAAAGATGGCAGACAAGCACGCATGATGGTAAACAGTCACTGTAGCCTATGTATGCCTACAATCCCAAAGATGTCATGCGTTTTACCGACCCTGAAGAAACCCTAATACGTCAGGAGGAGAAGGGATTGTTAGTAACAGAGATTTTTTTTTAATGAATGATAATGGAATGATGGCTGTGCTATCGCTGTACACTGGCGGGGCACCAGTGAGGGATGATTGGTGAAGATGAAACGGCAGGTCAGTTAGCCCATCGTGACGAATTCAACGATAAATTAATCACGATGGTTTCCAGTAGGAACCGCGTGAATACCTGATAGGGTATATTGATAGCAATGGGAACTAACCTCCCCATTAGTAACAATCCCTTCAATAAGAGAGATTACTGTCCTATTGCCAATAATATCTCCCGCCACGACCCATCCAGGTCGACCTCGATACGTGGTCTATACTTTATGTGTTCTAGGGCTTCTTAAAACAGGTCAGGTTAGTTCTGAAAACAGGTCAGGCCTTAGAACACATAAAGTGTGTTCTAGGGCCTGACCTGTTTTCATCCTCACCTATCATCCTTCACTGGTACTCCGCCAGTGTATACTGTAAGCGCAGGAGCGGTTACAATCTCATTATAATCCATTAAAAAAACCCTAACAGACAAAAGGGAACATATATTTTTTTTTACAACACAGGGGGCAAACATGCGGCTCACCTGTTGGTGACTACCGCCGTTCATAATCAGTCACAACACCAATGGCATTGCAGGTGTGCTGCCGGCCTTTCAAAAAGGAATATGCTCTTTTCTTGAAGTTTACGATGTCGTATCGGTTCGGTAATACTGCTGCTGGAAGTTGATTCCAAAGAGTGGTTGTGCGTGGAAGAAAGTGCCTTGAAAAACGCACTGTAAAAGACTGCTCCTCGTTCAGATGGTTGGGGTGAAACTTTAGTTTATGGCGGGTTATACGGTGGTGAAAATCAGCAGCAGGTATCAATCCGAACTGATCCGATCCGAATCATATATAATATGAAACATAGATTAGAATATATAACAAAAATCCTAGAGGGCGCTGTTTGAATAACCCCTATACATACTTTATCTTCGCAAATAAATTGTACGTTAGTATGTGACGTAAACGTCACGTAAACACGCTATCAATCCAATAGAGAGTAAACTCGCACGCGCGTGTCCAGAGAAAATGATGTAAACCAGTACATTGACCGTGATGCACGTTCATCATAATGCATTATTGCACAAGTGGTTTATTACTTGTCATTGACTAGTATTTTTTTTAAATGGATGATAATGGAATGGTAACCCCACCCGCGCTATCGGTATACACCGGCGGGGCACCAGTGAAGGATGATAGGTGAGGATGAAGCAGGTCAGTTAGCCCATTGTGACGAATTCAACAAGAATTGTTCACGATGGTTGCCAGGGGGAACCACGTGGAGGTCGACTTAATAAGGCATATTGCTAGCAATGGGGCTGTCAAACTCCATTACTAACAATCCCTTTCCCCCTTTGTCATTGACCAGTAGTAAGTTAATCCACGCCGTGTCGGGGCACACACGGTGGTAACCGTCATCTATAGACATGAACAATACCGTGGATAGTACAGAATAGACTGTTATGCCAGTGGTACACCTCAGATCCCCATTTGTTGCCATTTTTGAAGACTACCATATTATATTTCCCATACCCTGTAATTTCCATAACCATGTGGTCCCTACATAGAATGGGCCACCCGTTGGTGTCGTAAGAGGTGACTAAGGGAAAGCGAGAAATGGACAGCAGCGTCCCCCTTAAAACATCTCTAAAAGCCTAATTGCGGTTTCCAACCCGCTTGCCAAGTGTGGCAACTACTGGCAAAACTCCCCTTATGGGGCAGGCTAAGTTACTAATGTAATCTAACGGCCCTCCTGCCAGCAATATTCCCTATTAGATCGACCTCCACGCATGTCCCCCTGGAATCTATCCTGGTTAATTATTGATGAATTCGCCATGATGGGACAACTGGCCTGCTTCATCCTCACCTATCATCCCTCACTGGTGCCCCGCCAGTGTATACTAATAGCGCAGGCGGGGGGTTACCGTTTCATATTTATTCATTAAAAAAAACCAACAGTCGAGGAAAAAGAGATCCTTAACACTGCGGTCTAACATCCCCATTGCTAGCAATATACTCTATTAGGTTGACCTCCATGCAGTTCCTCCCGGAAACTATCGTGGTTAGTTCTTGCATACATTACGATGAGCTAACTAACCTGTTTTTTATCCTCACCTATCATCTCTTACTGGTGCCCCGCCAGCGTATACCGATAGCGAAAGGGGGAAGGGGAGAAAGGTTACTTATTTTATCATCCATTAAAAAAAAATCCCGACGACCGATTTGGTACATACATACAATAAGGAATGGAGAACGATATTGGTTATTTTTATTTCGATCACGGAACGTATTTAGGTATCTATCATATATTTATTTTGTGAAAATTATTTTATTTTATAAAAAGTTATGTACAGTAAATTGGCATTACTTTTAATTAATTTAAGTCAATACAATAAAAAAAATGTAGATCAAATAGTAAAACTATTAAAATTGCAGTACAAAATAATAACTTTAACGACCACGCGGCGGCAAGAACTTAGTCTTCATCATCATCATCATCATCATCATCTCAGCTATTATCTGTCTACTGCTAAATATATACATCCCCTATAGCGTGCCACAAGGAACAGTCCTGAGCCACCTGCATCCACTGACTCCCTGCAATACATTTGAGGTCTTCATTCCATTAAGTAGGGGTTATCTTCTCATTATAATCCATTATAGAAACCCTAATCCCATAAGGGGGTATAGACAATAAGGGGGTCGCCCTACACAGCATTTACCCGTATGCGGTCGCCACTCAGACCATTTCTTCCCCACTAAATTATAAGTAAACTATAAGTGTGTGAAATTTCATACTCCTCCGTCCACGCAATTTTCTTAAAAAGGGATACAAAGCTTTTGTTTCACGTATAGATTATATTATTATAAAGATCAAATGATTTAAAAAATGGTTCTCGAACAAAGCTGACATTAACTAATAGCTTGTTACCAATGAATAAATTATATAATTCCATAATAGCAATTAGCTATATGGCTTACGCAATCGCTATTACATATTCAGAGAAAAGATTCGGAATGTATTTTTTAATGTAGCTACACGAAACATGGCCTTTGACTAGCAATGAACAATAAATTAATGACGTAATGGTGATTTTTAAAAGTATTAAACTATTTATTGCCTGCGGCTTTACACTCTTGTTATCGTGTTTCGACTTCGCCAACATTTCCTATGAGATGCGTATATTATATAACTGAGTGTGTTCAATGAAAAAAAAAATTACTTCAGTTGTGACAAAACTGATTTGATTTGAAAATAAATCTACCAAACCGATTATGATAAAATCTCTATGAGACGAATCCGTAAGTGTATCCTTTCAGATAACAAAAGAATTTTCCAAATCGAGAAATGTTTATGACATAAACACTATAATTAAGATTGATTCACAAAAAAAAAAGTTGTTAACTGTGGTAATATCAGTTATTTTCATTTAAAAACTAAACTACTACATCGATTAAAAAAAAATCTATGAGACCAATCTGTAAGTATATCGTTTCAGATACAAAAAGAATTTTCCAAATCGGTTTAGAACTGACAGAGTTATGAAGTAACAAACATAAAAAAATACAATAGAAATTAAAACCTTATTCTTTTCAAAGTCGGTTGACTGGCTATTACTCGTAGCTTTGTACGCATTTTTTTATGACATTTAGAATGGCAAACTAGCTGACGGCCCACCTGATGGAAAGTGGTAACCGTCGCCTATAGACATGAGCAGTACCATGGACGAAACAGAATAAACTATTATATTATTAAAATACCCTATCTATGGTATCCCTCAGGCGTTGACATTCTTGAAGACTACTATTGCGAGTTGCCGTATAGTATCAGCATAGAATAGGCTGTATTTTAGTTGAAATAAAATCATGTGGAGTCGGGGCGAATGGCTAGTAAGTGCCGCGTAATCACTGCTATTGCCCGGTTCTCATAGGATGCCCTGTGTAGTGAGGATCCTGGCAACGAACTTCTGGGGACAACTGGGCACAACTCTGTACACCCAGATCCGAGTCAATTTGGAGAAGTACGTCTTCTAAAATGGCCCGACTAGGAATCGAACCCGAAACAGTCATTATAATTTCATGTTGTATCTACCTGTGTAAAAAACATGGAAGATGAGTTTAGATACTAAATAAAGCTACATTGAAATATAGCCTCAATTCAGAATGGGTGGAATAGTAATGATGATGTGGATGGTGATGCGGAAGTTTATGAAATAGAAAACAAAGCCATTCATTACACAAGTTTGTCTGTAAAGATTTTAAGCAGTTTCAAAAAGGAAAAATTCCTTATCCGTTTGTGTAATTTTGTACGTCACACTATACCTATGCAAATTCTGATGATTCTTTGCAATCGATTGGGTTTATTTTAGTGTTAGTTCCATATTAATTTAGTTTCTATTATAGTCGAATAAAATCTTTAATTCGATATTCGGTACACTAAAAAAAAAACTTTTAATTATGATATCAAGAAAATATAAATTAAAATTAATATAGAATTAATACAGAAGTAATTATTGCAAGAAAGTCCTATAAAATGATAATATAATATCGATTGATGAAATAGCGATGATATCGCGTGACTTAAATACAAAAAAAAATCAATTTAATCAAGAAATTTACTCAAT
Source organism: Galleria mellonella (assembly GCF_026898425.1). Lineage (NCBI taxonomy): Eukaryota > Metazoa > Arthropoda > Insecta > Lepidoptera > Pyralidae > Galleria > Galleria mellonella. Next base: position 4,010,181 of record NW_026442097.1, read on the forward strand.
TTGGAAATCGTTAAAAAATATTAATTTTCCAACTGGAGCATCTTAAATATCAGACAAAAAGTAGAATAAACGTATTTGACTTAAATTAGACATATTTTATTAAAAAATTGTTCAACCGAGAATCAAATCTAGTATCTCATTTACTTATTTGAGAAACGAAACACACCACTGTACTGAAGTTTAATAACAAAAGAAAAATATACATATTATAATTAATTCATAGTACTTAAAAGAAGCTGGAACTATGTCTAAAATATCTAATATAAATTATAAGTGTAAAATAACTTACTTTTCCCCAATAAATCCATAATGGAATCGTCTTCCTGCGAAGAACTGTACGAGTTATGATGATATCCCTTTCTTCTTCCTAATGCATCTAAAAGTAATATATCCTTCTCCTGTTCATTGGCCGGCCTTCTCCTATCCGATGGTAACTCTTCTTTCAAATCTAAATCGTCTTGTAATGTTAAAACGTCATTCTCCGTTCCTGAGCACCACACTCTAGCTATCACAGAAAAAAACATCAGTGTTCTAAACGCCACTATTCCGCGCGCACTTCCAAATTTAAAATTGGCCATTTTAAATGTTTTTATTTTTTTATTCTAAAAAACGCGCCGGCCAGTCCGCCACTTTTATTCACGTTCCGTTCACACATTTTTATAATTAACGCCGATCCGTTCCGCACATTTTTTTTATATTCACTCTTATATTTATTTTGCTTTTGTTTTGTCGAGACGACCATCCGCGGGAAGTTGGAAATCGGAAGTAAACGGCAAGTGAGGTGCGATCCGTTCCTTTTCACTTTTCGTTAGGGTTCCACGAGTGATTTACCATTTATCTTTTAACACCACATTTTTTTATATATATTTATATATTTTCAAGAATCACTGTTAGCTGTAATTAAATTAGAATTAATTTTAAGAAATTAAAAGTATTAGCTTTTTTATTTAAAAGTAAACATTTTTTTTTGTTCGGAACCACATCAAATGTTTTTATGTTGTTACGTTTCTATGCTGTATAAAACAATACCCTGTCCGTGTGTAATTGTGTGCGTGATGTGTAAATATGATTTTAACGACTTACAAGAAACACGTGCTCCGTTAATTTGTCTAATTATTATATATCAAATTCATATTATATTGTATAGGGAGAAACATATTTTGATACTTTCTACATAATTAATTATGAGCTTAAAAATACATTTTTACATAATTATATGTTTTGATATGGTTTACTTTTGTTATTATAGTTCATATTTCAAGCACTTGCTACTATATGTAAGTACTTTTATGTATAAGTCAATTGACAATTATAATATTATAATAACACAATAAACTAATCTGCATTTGTGATGGAGCCAAAAGTTGACTTTAGAAAATTATATTTGGACTTATTTGGTTTATTTTAAGTATTTAATTAGAGTCTGATCATAAACCTGAAGACTAAGACTTGTTTATAAAATAAGTAGAACGCAGACCAATGAATTTGTATATTTATTTTTAACTAATGTACAAAATAAAATTATTATATGTTGTATTAATATACGTATTATTATGTATATACATACGTATTATATGTGTAGTCAATATATCTTGGTCACGCAAATGAATTCACAACTATAGCTCGTTGTTAATTAAAAAGGTTTCAAAATGATAAGAAAAATCGAGTTCCTAATCGACGGTATTCAAATGTGTTATTCGCAATATCCTATTAATAAACTACAGCCATTGAAGGACCAGTTTTCATATTTCTATAATTTTCACTTCTTATTCTATACTGGTTTAATCGCGGATAATGAACATTACAGAGATAAAATTTTAATAAATCACATTAAAGTACCAAGACATGGTAGTCGGTGTACGAATAAGGCAACGACTTTCGCCATAGCTTTCCAAAACAAGGGTTATCGATCGAAAAAAGCGGTAAGCGACACTCATCGAAAGAGGAATTTCAACCTATACTTATTAGTAACAGAGTTGAATTTTCCTTGAGCACCAAAGACCTATATAACATTTTATAATGCTATACAATAAGTGCTATTGCAAAATTAAGTTTTAAATGCAAGATGTTAGTGTAGGTATTTGTCTGTGTTTCCGTACGGGAAGGATGTAATTTGCTCCCGGTATACCAAGTCTGCTTTCTTTACTAATGACATTGGATAAGGTTAATAGTTTCACGTTATTGGACAGTTGCGTAAACAACGTGACAAATGCGATTTTGATAGGGCGCCGATTTAAATTTCGAAGCCTAAAAGCGGGTCAATTCGCCTAAATTAGATTGTTTTATTTATTCGTTTTCTTCGTGGAACGAAACGCACTTAAATGTTGCATTGTGTTTCAAAGCACGAAATTAACGGTAATCTGTATAAATTAAATGACTCAGAATTATAGTCACAAATTGCTATGTTGTAATATTTCTTTCGTTAATTATATAGGTAATTAGGTATTTAGAAAGAAACGGGGTTTTAAATTTATTTACAATTCTTTTGCATAGTATTTTACGTAAGTATCATCATCATCATATCAGCCGTTAACAGTCCTTTGCTGAACATAGGTCTGCCCCATAAGAGGGCTTTCGCCAGTAGTCTCCACGCTTAGCAGGCGAGTTGGCAACCGCAGATAAGCTTTGGTGATGTTTTAAGGGGGACGCTGCTACCCTTCCCTCGTCAATTAATTGAATCCTTTAGACAAAATACAAATGAATTTGATGATTTTTATGCATCGCAAAATGTACTTGTAAATCTAAAGTATTTGCGAAATATTTCGAATTAAGAACTGATGATGAATAGTTCGTTTCGTGATTAGAATAATAAAATCATTGATAATTTTAGTAATCTCGCAGAACAAAATCTTATCGTCCTAGCCTAATTAAAATGTATTAAAAAAGAATACAGAATTATGTTGGTGATATGACGTAATGATAATTTCACGAAAGTCAGACCTTATAGTAGAATAATAAATAATATGACTGGTGAACTGAAAAATGAAAATTTATCCCCTTCTCTATAAATAGTATCTCTCGGCCTTCCTCCGCATTTTCGATTCGTCCACATCTTTGTCCAACTTCAACAATTCTTAATCCCTGCAATTGTATATCCGTGGAACGTGTTACAAGTATAAAATATCTTGGGGTAACATTGGACGGTTCGATGACGTGGAGGCAACATGTTGATTGTACCGTCTCCCGCGTAAGAAGGTTGATGTTTGTTTTTAAGAGATTAAGAGGTGTCATGGATTTCAACACCTTAAAAACTGTCTATTATGCACTCGCACAGTCTATAATAACATACTGTATAACCTCCTGGGGTGGAGCTGTTAAAACAGTATTGCTGAAGCTTGAACGGGCTCAAAGAGCTGTTTTGAAAGTTTTGGCTAAAAAACCAGTTTTATTCCCTACTATGGAACTGTATGTGCTCTGTCGGGTTTTAACTGTTCGACAACTATTTATTTTAAATACTATGCTACGTAAGCATTCTGAAATACCGTATGAAGTAAACCTGATAAATTCGAAGCGTAAATCTTATAAAATTTGTAAAATTGAACCTCGACGCACTGATATAGCGAGCCGACATTATCACCATATAAGTTCCTCTCTATATAATAGATTAAACAAAGAATTAGATATATATCCTTTACCTTACCATAAATGCAAAGATAAATGTTTAAAATTTCTCCAATCCTTATCTTATGATGATACAGAAGATCTTATTAAATTTTCCGAATGAATTTACAATTTTTTTCACACCTGCATAGATACACAAATTCATACACACACACTCATACACACGTTCACACACACACACACACACACGCACACACAAACACACACACACACATTTACGCACACACACTTTTTTTTTGTTTTTTTTTTTTTTGTTTTTAAGTTAACATGTAGGCTACTGTATACTGTATTTAAATTATATATATTGTTTTTAATTATTGTAGTTTATTAGTATTGTAGTTGGTTGCTAAATATAACAAAATGTCTTCATTGATGTATCTAGCTACCATAAATGTCTGTTTTGGAATCCTGCAATGAGGAGGAGGGCGTTGATATTCGCAACACAGTTTTATACTTCTGCGGATATCATCGTTTTTCAATAATATTGTAACCACTGTTTTTGTTCCAAATAAAGAATTATTATTATTATTATTATAACTCGTGATCTGCCAAATATTATCGCGTGACGCCATATTGTCACGAAACCATAAACAACAAGCAGAAATGAAACCGAGAGTGTATTGCTAAACGGAACGTGACCGCACCGTTTGACAGCTCATCTTTCCCGCCTTCTCACTTTCATTGTCACGTTCGAGCTCGCGCGATCGATATTATCGGATTCCCGCCATTTTACACACCCCGATGACCATAGATATAGTATAATTTTTAAAAGACTACCAAATGCAAATAGGCTGTGAGTATCGAGTACATATTTATTTATGAATGTTATTTCTTTCATGGTATTGGATTACTTTAAGGTGTTTTTTACTATGAATAACCTATAATTAACGTATGTAAATATTAATAAGTTAATATTATATAATTAAGTTAATATTGCATCCGTGTACGATAGTTATGTTGTGTACATGTATGTTGTTAGTTAATCTATGTAATAAATAAAATATAAGAAGAAATTATGGATATAATTCTAACTTAAAATCTAATCTAATCAAGTTAAAAACGTCCTCCTATTAAAACAAAATTAAGCATTTTATACAACAAGTATCTATAGTTTGCTTCGCAAAAAACTGTTTCAATCGTCAACACAATTAGACAATAAAAAAACGACATGTTGTAGACATATTGCTTACAATTTAGAATGTGAAATCACCTGTCTACAAAAAGAAATTACTCAAAATTAATATGGGACCAATACGAATTCAAATCCTATTGATTACAAAAACAATTATAAAAAATAATCATGGGAAACGATTTAGAATTGATGATGTTTATATTTAAAGCATTATATTATATTATAACATAAATTTTATATCTAAACAATGCCACATTCTATTAAGTACCAATGTAAATTTTTAGAGAAAGCAATTTGCTATACATATTTTTTTTTTTAGTTTTATCTGCAAAAGAATTTCTTAACGATAGTTGCGTGTTGTAATACTCTCTTATGAATCATTTCTCATATTATAATGATAATGTAATTACATTAGAAATTTGATAAAAAAAAAAAGTGCAATTTGGCGGAGAAAAGGTCCTCCGAATTGAGCGCGTTGACGCGTCGATTGTTTCAATTATTATTTCGTTGCTGTTAATTTTATTATTATTCTGTATTATTTCATTTTTATTTCGAATTTTATTAAGACGTCAATTATGGTTACCTGAAATTGTATTTAATTCCTAATATATTTTTTGAATAAAATATATAAAATTTGCGATCTGTATTCTCGAGTAATAAATGCTATATCCAAAGTAATAGTAGATTATTGGTCACTCTAATGAACAAATTAATAAAATAAGAGAAAAATATTAATTTATTCAATTCTAAATTAATCAGTTATATAAAAAAAATATTATATGGAAAATATTTTAATTTAGAATTGGGAATTATATGTCTACAAGTGGATAGATTTACTTTTTATTTATTTAGACAACCAGTATTTCGCTATTCAAACAAAAACGACAGTTTAATAAAGTACCCATTTAATCACGTGATAGTAATAATTTAAAATTATATTTCACAACAAAAAAACCGAGTTGAATTGTGTCAAAATCAGTTATTTTTATTTAAAATTTAAACTACTGGTCTGATTTTAGTAAAATTTCTATGAGACCAATCTGTAAGTATATTCTTTCAGGTAAAAAAAGAATTTTCCAAATTGAAGAAAAAATAACAGAATTGAGAATTTCCTTCTTTTGTAATTGATTGAAAATTGCAACTAGACGATGTCCACTATTGGACATAAGCTTTTCCCATAATGGGAGTTTTGCCAGAAGTTGCCACGCTTGGTAGGTGGTTTGGTAACCGCAGTTGAGCTTTTAAAGATGTTTTAAAAGGGACGCTGCTGCCCATCCCTCGCACTCGGTTACATTTTTATATTCGTTACCTCATGACGCTGTCGGTTTTAAACCGAGTTAGAATTTTTTTTCAGAAATTTTTTTAAATGAAATTTATTTACAGATTGGTCCTATAGAAATGTTATCTAAATCTATTAAATAATTTAATTTTTAGACTAAAATTTTCATTTTGTCATAATTGAAGTCGATTTTTTTTTGGGGTACAATCTTCAATTATAAATAATTTTATATGGATAATACGATATATACGATATTATCTGTGATTACTACAATGATGTTCCACCAAGAAGTCACAACACAAACAAAGAATTAATGAATTGTACATACTTTTTAAATTAAGAACATGCCTTTTAATTCCATAGACCTCATTCCCTATTTTCATCTATCACGACCACGTCTCCAACGTTTTGTGTTAAACAGAACGTAACTAAATCATAATGCATGCGCAACCGTCATCTCCATAGGCCATTTCGTAAGACGCGTTGCAATAAAAAAAAAAATAAACAAAGACATGTGATTTTGCAAATGGAATTATTGTCTATGCGAAAACCGGATGTGACGAAGTATGTGACAGTTGTAGGTTGTGTGTTTCGACAATGTCAGTACATGTAACGCAACTTACATATATGAAGTATAAATGAATATTATGGAGAAGGAAGATTTAATTTCGTTGTTTGTAATGGATAAAATAAGAAAATACTTAACTAATTTAAAAATCTTTATCACCTTTTTAAAGTTACATCATCTATGAGTAATATGGCTGATATTTAATCGATTTTACAACAGTTTAAAAATGTTCGTAATTCGATTAAATTTAAATTTAAAATAAGAACAGAACGCGTTGAAGTCGTTTATACGAAATGAGATCGTTAAAAATCGTTCTTTGTTATGTTGATCAACGCAGACTAAACATTTATTTATTATATGTATATATATATATATATATATATATATATATATATAAAGTAATGTTTATATATTATACGTATGTGTATTTCTTATGTATAATTATTTCAGTATGTTACAATAATTAAGTCACATATTTTGCACAACCACTGCCCTTCATATGCTTTTTGTTTTCACCTAATGGTAAGCTGATAGAGAATACCAAGAAAGACAAGAACACTTGTAGAAAATTAATTAATGTGCAACAAAAAAATAAGTAAATAAATATCTTCACGCCAATTCCTTTACTAGGTATACAGTTTTCTCTGTCTTACTTCTCCATAATTACCTTGGTACTGGCATACAGACAAAATTATTGTTTTGTTTTCTATCAGTCTCATTAAGACCTCTCATATTAATTTTTATTACTACTTATTATTTTTTTATTTATACTTATTATAGACTTCTATTTAAATTTATTTATAGACTTAGTCCAGTTACAGTTTTTTTTTTTTTATTTTACTAAGATAAGATTTATCTTGCTTTATCCCACTTTCATAACTTGTTCTAAACATATACGCTGTTTCCGAAGAGTTACTTCCATTCGCAGTTAGCAATACACGTAGAATTTAAAACATTAATTATTTATTTATTTTTAGACTGGTTATGTTTACGACTTTGTCAACATGACCATGACATATAAATTGTCACGTGTCAATTTCCATGTCAAATTTTAAATTTCAGAAATACTTATTGTAAATTATGTAATTGAGGAATACCAAAATAAAAAAATTAATGCGTGTGCTACATTTCGTTTAATCGCGTATTGCTTCATTTGTGTAATTGCCATCGAGTTTAGAAAGGACTTATTGATGAAATATCTAATTCGACAAAGGACTAATTCTCATAATGCTTAATTCTATGAAGAACTAATTCTTATTCGTGAAATGATCAAACTGCTCTAAAAAAATAAAATCATCAGCTGTTAATATAACCACAAAGGACTAATTTTTGAAATGTCTATTTCGACAAAGGCCTGCGACTAATACCTAATTCTATGAAGGACTAATTCCTATAATGCCTAATTATATAGAGCTCTATTTTGTAAAAGACCAATTGTATTATAGACTGATTCGTGAAATTATTAACGCGTGAAATAACCAAAAGCAAAAACTATATATACTAGACTGTTTTAAATGAAACAAAATTATATACTGTTAATAGAGCAGAAAGGACTAATTTTTTAATTATATAATTCTATGAAGGACTAATTCTCATAAAGCCTAATTCTATACATGACTAATTCGTGAAATGGGCAAATAAAAGGATGGGCAGTAGCGTCCCTCTTAAAACAGCCTAACTGCGATCGCCAACCCGCCTGCCAAGCGTTGCAACTACTGGTAAATCCCCCAAGGGGAAGGCTTATGTTCAGCAATGGACAGTTAAAGGCTGATATGATGATAATGAATATACATAATATATAATAGATTCTATATAATACTAGCGGCCCGGTACATGCTTCGCTACGTATAAAGTGCACTAATAAAAAAAAATTAACATCAATTTCATTTATTCAAACAAAAAAAAAAACTGTCAACACTGAAAAAGTTTCAATTTGACAGCACAATTCCTATCTTAAAAAAAAAAGTTTGAATTTGACACAAAAATACCCATTAACAAAATTATCCGCCATTTATTGAATTCATCTGTTACAAAAAATGTGATAAATGAAGAACCGCTCGACCGATTTTGCGCAAACTTCACATAAACCATCTACTAAATAGTCCGAATAAATCCTAAACATTCGGTTTGGATAGGTGAGCCCGTTCTTGAGTTATAAAATTACAACGAAAAGATAATATATATATAATAGATAATATAATCTATTGAGGAATAGAGGGGATTGTGCTAACAATATATCCTAACAGATCTTTTTGTAATGGATGCTAATGAAATGGTAACCTCACCCGTCTGCTATACGATGCTACCTTTACACTACTATACTATTCCATCAACACCAAATAAAAAAGTAAACTACCTATTTATTGTATCTGTATCGACATCTATCGAAACCGACGCACTACTCGTATTATAATTTTTATTAAATACATTCAATTCAGATTTAATTATTTATTATTAATTGTAATTAAATTAATACTTATGAAACATTTTGAATTAATAGCAAATCTTCATACAAATATGTATTTTAGAGATCTCAAATATTCTATAACGAATTTGATATTAAAATTCAGATTTTGTTGAATATTATTTTATGTAATTATTTCATTTATAACAGATTTTGAAAATAATCAAGTGTAATTTTTTTTAAATAATGTGTATTAACACAGTTGAAATAAAAAAAAAACAAGTCAATAATATTCCAGTTTTTTTTTACTACACCATCACGCACACGCAATTTTTATGACTTACCAGTTTTTAATTAATTCAGTTAAATACAATTAAAAAAAATCGTACTTATATTTTCAAATAACACATTCACCTCCGAACTTCCAATTTTGAATCGGTCATTGTTATTTAAAATACTATCTGTTCGATTTTTAAAACACGCGCTATAGAATTTAGCGACGTCGCGACACTGTCGCGTTTCGTATGACAAACTCTGACAGCAAGCGTGTGGGGTTGCAAACATTCCACTTTCGTCCGTTACTTAGTTATTAGTGATATGCTAATTTCGTTTTCTTGTTGTAAATCAAAAATTACGAGATAATCGCGTGAATGTTACTATTAATCATACTTGTGCATATTAATGTGACTTTAAATAAATAATTATCGTTTCTATAATGGTTGTTTAATAATATATTTTTTTTTAAGAATTTATATAGATACATAAAAAGTAAAAGAATTTTTTTATGTCGGTGAAGACAAAAATAAGTTATGTAATTGTGACGAAAGTAACACGTTTTCAATGATATATAAAGCCAATTTATGAGCCCGTGTATTCTGATATATCAGTTTCTTAAAACAAATAATTTATTATTGTTAAAAATAGTATTAAATGTGCATATCAATACGGTTCGTTTGTCTGTTTCAGCATGTTCAATGTGTGTGTAAATATATATAAACATCAAACGTTTAAAATTTCATCGTTTTTATAAACTTTCAGTTACAATATTAGTAATAAAAGAACTTGTAGTTAATCTAAACTATAGCTGGTCTGTAAAAACAATAAAAAAAAAATGTTTAGCACCCCTCCAAGACGGCGCCAGAGAGAGGTCTTGCGAGAGCGACTGGAAAGCGCCGGTTTTACTTTTAATTTTTATATTTAGAACGTTGCTGGCCAGTACGCAACTAGATTTGTAGATTAGGACGAGATTTGCATAATATATTTTTTCATTGTAACATTGAAAATGTGGAGTGGCCTGTAATTAATATTGAAATGTAATTAAGAACGTTTTAGTCCAAATATTGTTTGCAGTCTATACCTTATGTACCTATCTATACATTTGTTTTTAATAGGTTTTGTAAGAATATTTATTACTGTAATTCTAAATTGACTGTGGGAATGTTTGTGTACACGCGTGCGAGTGCATATGTGTGTGTGTGTGCGTGTGTCTCTCTCCCTCTCTCTCTGTGTATGTGGGTGTGTGAGTATGTGTGTGTATTTATAACTGAAGTACCTATTTTTTGCGAAGCAAAATGTATTTTGTGTAATTATATATGCATTTTTATGTATTACGTAAAGTAATAACATTATGTTACATTGTCGGTCACGACTGAAGGTTGTAGTGAAAGCAATGTTCACATTTGGCCTTCCGTAAGGAGCAGTTCATATTGTCATTGTTATTATTTAATAGGAAATATATAGCAACTAGCGACTTGGCTCGGCTTTGCACAAGTGTGTGAGTTGTCTATTTTTTTTTTTTGTTAATAAATTACATTCCATATTACTTTACGATAATGTAACTTTCTATATAAAAAAAAAAAAAGAATTTTATATGTAGTATATGCCACTAAGGCGCCAAGAGATAAAAAAACAAATTAACTCACATTTATAATATTAATAAGGGTAATAGAATGTAATTAGTTCATTTCTAAGCGTCTTCTAGAAGAAAGTCCCCAGTTTTATTGTATTTTTATAACGATTGCGTATTCTAAATTTAAATATTTTCAATTAAGGGTATCTGTGGAACATCTTTTCATTTATGGATGTGTTTGTGTGTGCATGCGTGCGGGTGCATGTGTGCACGCGCGCGCGTGTGTGTGTGTCCACAAGTGAAGTCGTTGTTTATTTTTACTAAACAAAATTATTAGTTCATTTGATCGAAACATTTTACCAGAGGGAGACTTTGTACAAAAGTCGATTCCTTGGGTACCTCTGTCCCATTCGTGTTTCTACCGTGAAGCAGTTGTGTTTACATGGCTGTGTTTCGGTTTGAAGGGTGGGATATGGCGTGAATTTACAGAGTACAGAGGAATAACATCTGAGTCCTCAGGAATGGCAACGCATGGGGGGTATCATGGGCGAAACAGTATACACTGTTATGTCCATGGTACTGCTCATGTCTATAGCCGACGGTTACCACTTTCCATTGTTATATTATTAATATTGCATTGTTATATTTATATATTCCATTGTTATTGTTATATTTTTAAAATAAGAAATTAAACCACTCATATGTTATGACATAAAAAATATAACACGCGGAGCTCTGTTACACAATCTCGAATGTTCTATTTTAATTCAAAAAATTAAGAATTACATTTGAATTTAGAACATTTTCCTTGACGTCGATTAAGAACAACCAGAAGGTACCAATATGAAGGAGTCCTTACTATTTACAAATAAACCGTGTCTGGTAGCCGGATGCGGCTTTCACTGTGCACGGCCTTATGTTGTAACCTTACGAAACGGGTATAGCATAACCATTGTTGTGTTTACTGTAACTATATTAGTAAAAGGAGAGAGAAGGGTCTTTTTAAAGAATAATTATAATAAGTGTCATACGATCATACAAATCGCTTGGTCATCAAGCTAGGGTACGCAGTGTTAAGAGGTACAAGGTAACAGCCAGAGCTAGGCCAATTTAGAAATGTTTATTTTTTTAATTGCCGGTTTCAGAATCGAACCTGGAACCACATTACGCAAAGCAGTATTTTTTTGATAGGTGAAAATGGAATGGTAACCTCGCCTGCACTAACGGTATACGCTGACGGGGCACCAGTGAAGGGTGGTCGATGAAAATGAAAACAGGCCATCCCATCCATTAGTTAGCCCATCATAATGAATTCATCAGAAACGAACCATGATAGTTTTCAGGGGGAACCGCGTGGAGGTCGATCTGGTTAGGTATATTGCTAACAATAGGATTCTTAGTCTCCATTACTAACAATCCCTTTCCCCCCGTAAAGCAGTATTAGATAAATAGATAAATATATAATTTATTTGCATTACTTACTGCTTTAAGAAATACAAATAAATTTTGTGTATTGTTGTGTTGTGTTGTATGCTCACAAATAACAACGCAAAAGAGAAATAAAAGAATAAATAAAGAAATAAAAGAATAAACATATACAAAAAAAAATAACAAAAGGAAAATACATAAAAGAAGTAACATAATTTTTCATTTCGTGAATGTGTCACAGTAACACAAAATGGTCATAACACAGTTTATTGCTTTGCCCTCAAAAATACAAAATACTGATATTCTGTCGTGGCGAAAAGCCAAAAGTCAGCCGCGATAAACCCTGACAAAAAAATATAAATAAATGAATAAAATTAATTATATGGATTCATTGCAATTATTACTATTTTAAATTTAATTATTATTTGATTTAAATTATTAAAATTTTATAATTTAAAATATTAAATTTTAATCTAAATTATACATTAATAAATAAGAAATAGCAAAAAAAAAGAGTTAAGAATGATTAATATAATACAATGGAGCTTCTCTTGAAACCGAATTTTAAGTTAAATAAGATGATTTAATCAAGTTTTACAATAATTTTAATCTATAAGCAATAGCAACGTAATGAGTAATAAATCGTCTCTCTGAAGTGTGACAAAAATATACTGTAGGTAGTAATGAAAAAAATATTGACAGGTAGATAGGCTTTAACAATGATAATGAAACAGTGGTCCCGCCTGCGCTATCGATATATAATATGCTGGCGGGGCACCAATAAGAGAATATAGCAGATTGCTTTTGTACCTCTGTCCCATTCGTGTTTCAACTGTAAAGCAGTTGTGTTTGCATGGCTGTGTTTCGGTTTGAAGTGTGGGATATGGCGTGAATTTACTGGGTACAGAGGAATAACACCCGAGTCCTCAGGAATGGCAACGCATGGGGGGTATCATGGGCGAAACAGTATACTCTGTTATGTCCATGGTACTGCTCATGTCTATAGGCAACGGTTACCACTTTCCATCAGGTGAACCGTCAGCTTGTTTGCCATTCAAAATTACATAAAAAAAAATGAAATAAACGATATGAACTTTCGCAAATAACAACAAGTACAGTAAAATATATACAAAGTCTTACAAGTGTATAAAATTGTAAAATGTACTGCCCATATTGGCGGCTACATTTTCCATTGAACATATAATTAAAACGCTAAGCAATACATGAAACACAGTTAAACCAATGAATAACTAAAGTACCGTTTAATATTCATGATTGCCACCGAGATACTAGTCTAGCAGTTAGAATACTTGCTTACCATAAATATGGAGATAAAATAAAAGAACAAACGACGAATAAGTCTGTAAAACATCCTGTCCTATCTTACCGTTAATCCGTGAAACCGCCTTTTATGCCTACATTTCTATGTCTATAATTCAATTCGTCTCTGTTTAACCCCATTTCAAATGAATTTTCAAAATGTTATTGTATATTTTTATGTATTAGAGGGAGATTTTGTACGAAAGTCGTTTGCTTGGATACCTCTGTCCCATTCGTGTTTCAACCGTAAATCTGTTGTATTTGCATGGCTGTGTTTCGGTTTGAAGGGTTTTTTTTAATGGGTGATAATGGAATGGCAACCCCACTCGCGCTATCGGTATACACTGGGACACCAGTGATAGATGACTGATGAGGATGAAACGGTTTGAAGGGTGGGATATGACGTGAATTTACACGGTACAGAGGAACACCTGAGTCCTCAGAAATGGCAACGCACGGGGGGATATTATGGGCGAAACAGTATACTCCGTTATGTCCAAGGTACTGCTCATGTCTATAGGCAACGGTTGCCACTTTCCATCAGGTGGGCCGTCAGCTTGTGTTCAAAACTGTTATTAAAAAACATTTATTGAACAAAGCCTATTACACACTAAACGATTACTTGAATGACAAAAGTCTGGCGTTAGTCGATCATGCATGGTCTTTTTAATAACACATAGTATATTTAAATAAATATATGTATACTTCTATATATATATATATATATATATATATATATATATATATATATATATATATATATATATATATATATGTACATATATATAGAGTAACTGTTGAGTTTCTTGAGGGCTCTCTCAACACACAACAAGTTTCCGAACCCTGCAGTAAATTAAAAAAAAAAATGATTTAAAGTATTTGTAAATAAGTCTATTCGAATAAAGATGATTGGAATTTAATAATAAAAAAAAAACACAATATACAAAAACGCAACGCATTTCCATAGCTATTCAGCGTGGAAATGCAGCAAGTCTCCTAGGTACCTTACCAGCTGGCAGTGATCTTAAGGAAATTTTTTATCTTTAACTATTCAAATTTTATTCCATTATAATCAAACCTAATTATAATATAAGTTTCTTAATTAAAATGTAATTTAGAACACAGAATCGCTTGTTTACAAGGTTTTTGTTTCATATACAAAAATACTTACATCCCAATTGATCAAAAAACTTCGACTTGTGACCGCTCAAATCTTTTAACTCGTGTCTATCATTGTTAATCACTTTATTGTCCGTCACTTTGTCACTTAATTTCGTCACATGCACATCACCGATCAAATTTTGCAATTTAACAGGTGTCTGTGGCTTATTAGCCGATTTATATTTTAAATTCTTCAACTGTCCATCATTATCTAATACTGTTATATCCTCATAATGATTCACTACATCTGTTTCTTTTCCTATACTGTTTACAATGTCCGAATTATATTTACTTTCACTTAACAGTTTGGTCAAAACAGCACCCTTATCGAGTATTAGATTTTTGGTTTGATGTAAATCATTATTCACAACATCATTATCCGAGTCCAAATAATCACATGTTATAACGTTAATTATTAATAACAATGAAATCACTTCAACGAATATAATTATATTTATCATAATTATATTTAGTTTAAAATCACCAATTCTTATCGATGTTATTTCAAAAATAATAGTACCACTTAACAACAACTCGCGTTTGTCGCTTTCGATTTAAAAAAAGCGACGTTCTTTATTTTTTAAATTCGATTTTTTGCGTTGAAACAAAGGAAGTAATTTATGAGGTTTTATCGAAATTCGTATAGTTTTTAAGTAGATTTTGGTAAAAAAGCGAAAGTGATTAAGTCTGCGCCCGCGACGACGCAAGACGTCCACTCGAGTGACGAAAATCGATCTCTTAAACGGCTTGTTCGGAGAAATGGGTTTACATAACATTACACGTCCGGTTCGGTTCATAATTATTTTGTATCTAGTGCATTTTTTTTATTTTTATATTATTTTTTTCTACTACTTCGTACGCGTCGATTCAGAAGTAGGGAAAGCAATAACATAGAACACTTTTAAATAGCGTATCAAGAAAAGACATACACCATATTTTAAGTTAGGCTCTTAGGAACATTCTTGTGTAAACTACATTCAATTTGGTGCAGTTGTTTTAAATAAATAATAATTGGGATAAGGGAATGAAGACGGTGATATTCTCACTGCAATATTTGAGGATCAACAATATGTGAAACTATCCAAATTTCAAATCAATAGCATTACTAGTTGTTGAGATATAGCGCTGTGACAGACGAACGGATGAGCGGATGCACAAAGTGGCATCGAAAAGTATTCTTTGCACCTTTTTGGTATAGAACCTTAAAAAATTGTAACTAGTACATGGAAGATATTTCATAAAAAATTGCATTAGCGGTCTTAATAAGACTAATGAATACAAAAAAAAAATTTTTTTAGTAATTTTGTCTGTCTGTCCGTCCATCTGTATGTTATGGTATCACGCAAAATACGATGCGGTTTCCGGCGAAAGAATCCGTTCGAAATTAATATAGATTTCTAACCGCCATACGCGGGGGGGGGGGATTGTTAGTAGTGGTATATGTGGTAGTGAGTACTACCAGTCCCATTGCTAGCAATATACCCTGGCTTGGCAGGTCAGTTATATTGGTTATTGCTAGCAATAACCAATATAACTGACCTGCCTTATCATTCTCACCTATCATCCATCATTGGTGCTCTGCCAGCGTATACCGTTAACTTAGGTGGGGTTACCATTCCATTATATAGATAATAACTAACACTATAATAACACTAAAAAAACCGGCACGCGCGATATCGGAAAATCAAAAATAAATATAATAATATCCAAAATAATCCAATATATAGATATTAGAGCGACACCAATATTAACACATGCTTAGCCTTTTTACTATAAGTAATAAAATAACGCCTATTATTTCAAAATAGCAAAATTGTAACTGTGATTACTGTTTAAAGGTGTCGAGTGAGAAGGTTGGAGCAATTTATTACACTGAGTGATTATTCTTATATCCAAAGATTACTTATTTTAACCCCCCCCCCCCCATAAAAAAGTGTGTGATAAGTTTGACGAGTCTGTGTATCTGCCTGTGGCATCGTAGCTCTTAAACGAAAGGACCGATTATGATACAGCCTTTTTTTCTTGAAAGCTAACGTTATCGAGATGAAGCTTAGAACTAGCTACGATTTATAAAGATCTGTTCAAGCGTTTTAAGGTTATTAGCTCTTTTTATAGCCACGATTATGTCAAGGCTTTTTTAAATTTTTAATATTTTTTTTTTATTTATTTATTTATAATTAGTCATTAGTACAAATATGTGTACATGGTGAACTTAATGCTTAAAGCATTTTCTCCCTGTCAACCATAGGGAAGTGTCAGAATACTCGGATGCGGTACTACTAATTATTGATATACATACATACTAAAATTACATATATAAACAAATAAATACCATATATATGAATAACAAATATACTTACACATATATGACATATACTATAATATATGATACACGAAATTAAGAATAATATAAAGCAGTTACTGTTCGGATAAAGTAAAAAAATGAGCATGAACGCTTTTTTTGAAAGACCGTTTAGTCGGTAGTCTCTTAATGGCATCAGGAAGCGCGTTCCAGAGTCGTGAAGAATATAGGAGAAAAGATTTTAATTATTACTAGTATGTACTATTAATAAATATATTAATACATATTATCTGCCGTGTGGTCCCGGCATAGAATAGGCCACCTCTTCCTTTTCCGTGGATGTCGTAAGAGCCGACTAAGGGAACATAATGGTCTAGGGATGGACAGCAGCGTCCCTCTTAAAACATTATCAAAAGCTAACTCTGGTTGCCTCTCCGGCTTCCAAGCGTGACAACTACTGGCTATGTTCAACAATGGACAGTAGACCGCTGATATCGTCATAGTCGTAGAATACTGACGGATCTTTATATGTAATCTTTGTCAGATCTGTCAGTATTCTACGACTATGACGATATGATGATGATATTTTATAAATTGAACGCATACTGACACTTTTTATTCCATTGCCAGTGCGATGATTTCTTCAATCATTTATATAATGGCACTAAATGAAAATTCATATTCTTTATAAATTAAGAGTAAAAATTAGTCATATCTAAGAATGAATGTAGTTCCGATATATCGTCATGGTCGTAGAATACTGACGGATCTTTATATGTAATATTTGTCAGATCCGTCAGTATTCTACGACTATGACGATATGTAGTTGTAAGTTTAGGAAGTTTTATTCAGTCTTCATTGGACCGATTAAAAATAATAAATATAGTAAATTTTAATGAGAAGTGATACAAAAGGCGGCCTAATCGCTAAGCAATCTCTTCCAGACAACTTTTGGGTAGAGGATAAGAGAAAATAGACAAAGGGTTAGTGGACTACATAGATACATATATACAAACTTATCCATACTCAATAGCACATATATAACAGGAGAGAATAAAGAGGAAAGATAAGTAATAATACAGGAAAATAGTGCTGAAGGTAAATATGGTAGGACTTCACAGAGGTTTTGAAGCTAGTGAGAGTTTAAACGACAGTTTTTTTTTTCAAATCAAGAATTTTTTATGCAATTTAGAATGGCAAACAATCTGACGGCGGAGCAGTACCATAGACCTAACAAAGTATACTCTTTCACCCATGATACTCCCTATGCGTTGCCATTCTTGAGGACTCAGGTGTTATTTTTCTGCACCCTGTAAATTCACAGCCACATCCCACCCTTCAAACAGAAACACAGCCATGCAAACACAACTGCTTCACCGTAGAAACACGAATGGAACAGAGTTGCTCAAGCAAACGAATTTTGTACAAAATCTCCCTCTGGTGTTTTATTGTTTGTTTACATTTTATTTAATTTTATCACAAGAATAACAAACAGGAGGTAAAAATAATAATGTCCATTAATAATGTGGTACATATATTTAATTTTACTTCCTAAAATTGTCATGAAACAATAATAAAATTATAGTTTGCTTATATTATTTTTGGTCAAATTGCGAAGCTCCTTCCTCAGTATCTTGCCGCTTGCATTCTTTGGTATTTCAGACAAGAATCGTACACCGCCTCTGAGACGTTTCGGATTCGATAGCTGGAAAGTACAATAGTAATTAAATATATTATTATATCATGATCATTATAACCTTTCGTAGCCTATCCCATTGTTTGGCAAAGACTTCCTACAAACTACAACTTCCTACAAACTTCCATCAACTTAATAAATAAATGAAATAAAAAAAGAAACAAACTGTTACATTTGTCGTCGCAAGCACCTACTAATATTATAAAAAACAGTTAATTTTAAACTTTCGCGTTGTTTAAACATATTTTAAATAAACAATGGGGAATTAACGTGACGTAATAGCCTTTACTGGTAAATAGTGCCTACGTAGATAGATAGATACTCTTTATTGTTTCCTCCAAAAGATTATAATAGTAAACTTATTATAAATAGATACAAACAATTACAATAAATCTTCACACTGAGAATACAAAAGGCAGCCTTTTCGATCTCTTCCAGGCAACCTTTGGATGGAGAGGAGTAGTTATAAACAGTTTGATCGGAGGCACGATGAAAATTTTGTTATTTTAAATACATATAGAGATGAAATATATTATTATGCAATAATATATATGTATATACAAACCTGCTTCTTTATTACCGACGTTGGCTATAGAGGCTTTTACATCGTATCAAGTCCCGATTGTGCCTTTAAAATATATTATAAAAAATAGCTTTTGTCCGCCACTTAGTGCGCGTGGATTTTAAAAGTAGCAAAAGGAATTAAATACTACTTTTCAAGTTGGCATATCAAGATGAAACACATACCAGATTTTAAGATAGACCTTCATGACAGACAGACATACAGACAAAATTTCTAAAAAATAATATTTTGGTATCTATTAGTCTTATTAAAACTCGCTCGCATCACAGCCACTTGTGATTAAAGATCCCGAAATCCGTTTACCATCAGACGGACTGTATGCTTGATACAGACCGTCTGATGGTACACGTTTACTGTAGCCTATGAACGCCTACAACACTTTTGACTCCACGTGGTTTATAAAAAATGTAGGTATAAAATGCAATACCCTCTCTGCCACAAAGTCCTGTAGTTCCTTCTCAGTGACGGTCCTGCCTGGTTGCAGTGCCACGAATGCTATCGGCACTTCTCCTGCTTCTCTATCTGGTATACCGACTACCCCTGCATCTCTTACCGCCTCGTGTTGTAACAGCAACGCTTCTATTTCCGCTGGTGCTACCTGTAAAGCAAATTCCATCAAAACATAAATGTGAAAGGAGAGTCAAGTTTAAAATTACGAATATGTGTCGTTTCGACTCCAACGAAAAAATAATCCGCCATCTGTCAAGTTCTGTGTAGAAAACCTTAAAATTTACGAGTATTATGAATTGTTAAATTTTAACAGATAATTATTAACACAATGCATTTATTTCACTTAGGATGTAATTCAAGCTCAAGATTTGGCTTGGCTAGTTTACTTATATTTATATAAACACCAATTTCGAAAAATTACTGTTTTATAAACCATTATAATGTAATAATTTTTACTTAAATCTATTAGAAACTTAGTTTATATTCATTTTACAATAAAGTTTTTGCTGTGATATCAAACTGAAATATTAACTTAACATAAGACATAGGTTAAGACATAGAAGTGTAACCCCAGGCTCGTCCCCAATATAATCTACCATCATCTGGCTGCTCCCATTTCAAAAGATGTCATCATCATATCAGCCTTTAACTATCCACTGCTGAACATAAGCCTCCCCATGAAGGGTTTTGCCAGTAGTTGCTACGCTTGGCAGGCGGATTGGCAACCGCAGTTACGATTTGGAGATCTTTTAAGAGGGAGGCTGCTGCCCATCACTCGCCCTTCCTTAGTCGTCTCTTACGACACCTACGAAGGGGTGGCCCATTCTATGCTGGGGCACACACGGCGAGAAAGATGTCATAGACGCTTATACTTGTAATACCTGTGTTTTCCTATAAAAAAATTGCAATATATATTTAACGACATTCTAAATTCAGATTGAGCTGAAATTTCGCATATTTATGTAAGTTCAATGTTTGTATATTATGGTATCATCGAGCTGATCTGAAAGTAACCTCGGAAGATAGTAGTATGCTATAAATAGAACTTCCTATAATAAATTTTAAAGCTAAATAAACTGTTTTTTAATGTTTGTTTTATCGTTACCTATTCTCATATATTGTTTTAATAATATTCATATTATAATGTAAGAAATATCTGTAACTTTTACGTATACTGCATGTTGTTTACATCTGTCAAATATTAATCATTGTTCGTTTTAGAAAACAAAAAACTGTCATTAGTAAAAGTGTTTCTATGTTAGGTAGTTACAGTTCATATTAGATTATATTGTTTGAGCGAGAGTTGCCGTAACACAGTAACGACTAGCAAAGTAAAAAGTAAAGTTCTCTTTTTCGGTATATTTTTATTTTGTATACCTTCATTTTTATAACATAAAAGTTATGTTTAAATATAAAAATTGTACTCTTTCTTACTTGTATTGTTGTAAATAAATATATATTTTTTTTTTACTTTTTCATTTGATATCCACATTAAGTGTTGAAAAAATATACACAATCCGCCATTTTGTGGCGGCGGCCATTTTATAGATATTAAAATATTTAGTATTACATATTGTATAGAACTGAAGGTTTATAAGAAAGTTTTGCAAAATCGAGAAAGGAAAAATTGGTTAAAATTTAACTTACAAGAATTTACCTATACAGAATAACTAAAAAACATTGCAAGTATAAATAAAAACTTGTAAAAACATCATGTAATGATGAAAAATCACAATATACGAAAATATGCTATTTTAGTACTAGCTAACCCCACGAACTTCGTACCGCCTAACAGTCGATTCTTTATTTTTTTTGTTGTTTTAATACTTATTCTGCTATTCGCGACGCCGGCTCGGCTAGATTTATACGAAAGTAACGTCACTCAATTGTTTTGCCCTCCCGGAACCTCTCAACTAAGACTTGAACTTTATAGTATGGTATTAAAGTTCAAATTGACTTTTAAGTATTATTACGAATCGTTTGTATGGGAGTATAGAAGAGTGTCGTTTTTAGACTTTTTCGGGCAATTTTTTAATTTTTTCTCTGCGTATGAACCATCCTCATACTTTAAGGAATATTCTAAAAAGAGAATTAGCGGAATCGGTTCAGCTGTTCTCGAGATTTGCGCTTAGCAACACATTCAGCGATTCATTTTTTATATTATAAATGGGGTAGCGCTTGATTTTCCCTCACCTGACAGTAAGTGAGGCTACAGGTACTTATAATTTGTTCCCATAGAAATTTTACCAAAATTAAATACTGAGTTAAATAATATTGCATCATGTTTTAAAACGCATCAACATAATTACGATACAGTACCCACCACGATTTTCGGATAATGATATTAATTTATTTATTTACTAGCTATTTACCGCGGCACTACCCGCATGAATCGGTATGAGTTAAAATATGATATATGACATATAATGAGCTCCCTGCCGAGGTTTTCCCAAGAGACTACAGCATGGGGTTTTTCAAAAGGGAGGTAAAGAGGTTTCTTCAGGGTCGGCAACGCGCGCGTAATATCTCTGGTATTGCAGGCGTTCATAGGGTACGGTAACCGCTTACCATCAGGTGAGGCGTATGCTTGTTTGCCACCTCAGTGGTATAAAAAAATATAACCTACCTTCGTAAAGTAAAACTTTACGAAGGTAGGTTATATTTTATAGATTATATATATAGATTATATTTTTTTTTATCCAATTCCAATTCAACTGATCGATTATTTTATAGCATTTTATATGTGATTCTTTAGATTGATATAACTTATTTTTATTTACGAATCGATTGAAATAAAACAAACACTAAATGTTAAGTGGAGCAAACCGCAATGTATTAGTGAAAACTAGTTATTGAGATTAGCACGCAGAAACGTACAGACAAACAGACAAAATTTAGGGGAAAGGGATTGTTAGTAATGGGGACTACCAGTCCCATTACTAACAATACACCCCGTTAGGTCGATTTCCCCGTGGTTCCCCGTGGAAACCATCATGCTGAATGCTAGGTGTATTCATCACGATGGGCTAACTGACCTGCCTTCTCATTCTCACCTATCACCCATAACTGGTGCTCTGCCAGCGCAGGCGGGGTTACCATTCCAATATCATTCACAAAAAAAAGAGACAAATTCAAAAATCATTGCTTTGGGTTCTATTGTGTCTTCACAAAGCACTTCTATTAATAATTTTTCATACATCTACAGACAGCGATCAGTTACGATTTTATTACATGTATTGATTTAGAAAATATTGTATATATATAACCGAAAAACTTATCGTCTACACGTGTATGTGATATCTGAAGATAAAAATAAAACACGCATTAATTCGGAATAATTTTATATCACTAGGCGATTGAAGAGGTTATCTTAATTGATACTTGTCACTTGTAGGTCATTATCAGTAATAGCAGTCTATGTTTTTTTTTTTTTTATTTTTTTATACACAACTTAGAATGGCAAACAAGCTGACGGCTTACCTGATGGAAAGTGGTAACCGTCGCCTATAGACATGAGCAGTACCGTGGACATAACAGAGTATACTGTTTCGCCCATGATACCCCCCATGCGTTGCCATTCAACGCGGGCCGTCAGCTTGTTTGCCATCCTAAGTGGTATAAAAAAAATGGAGTCGCGCTTGATTTTCCCTCACCTGATGGTAAGTGACGATAAGTTCTAGGATGAAGCATGCTTATCCAGAAGATACTTGTTAACCATTGACTTGAAGAATTTCAGTTTGCTATTCTCTGGAAACACAGAGACTGGAAGGGTATTCCATTCCTTAACAGTTTCGTTAGAAATAAATTATAATATTTAATATTCGTACTTTATCTATACTAGTGTTATCTATGGCAGTTTGACATCTGAAATAGGGTTAAATATGAGTATGTGAATCACTTCCTTCCCAATTATAAGATATCCGGTGTTACTATGCGAAAATAATTTATAACTGTCCGTCTAAACCGTGTTCGAGTACACATTGTTTAATAAAATTAAAATATATGAAATTATATTAAATGAAATAAAATTATATGTGATGAACTGAAATTATATGTGATGAAGTGAAATTATTTGTGATGAAATTACATTAAATGAAATTTAATTAGATGAAATGAAATTTTATTGATTGAAATGAAATATTTATTTGCTTTAAACAAGCATCTGTTTTAAAATTGTAGACATTGCTTTAAAATTGTAGGCACGCAAATTGAATGTCATTATATTAATTAAACAAAGATATAGCATTAATGTTGGTGATTATTACGATAATACAAAATTAAGGTCAGAGAAAAAAATACAATTAAATTAAACCAATTAATTTCAATAGGTATATGTACATTTCCCTTCACTGCTCTGCTCCTATTGATCGTAGCGTGATGAAAAGTATACTATAACCTGCCCAGGAGTATGAAGAATAATAGTGCCAAGTTTCATTAAAATCCGTCGAGTAGTTTTTGTTTCTATAACGAACATACGAACAGACAAACAAAAATTTTACTGATTGCATTTCTGGCATCAGTATCGATCACTAATCACCCCCTGATATTGTTATTTTGGAAATATATTTCTTGTACAGAATGGACCTCTCTACAGATTTATACTATAGATATAGTATAGTATAAATATAGATATAGTATAGATTATATACTTAAATGATAATTAAGTACCTTTAATAAAATTTTAGGCAATTCAAGTGATCGGTTATTTTATAGCATTTTTTATATGAATATTTAGATTGACAAAACTTTATTACTTATGAACCGATTGAAATAAAACAAACACTAAATGTTAAGCAGAAAAAACCGCAATGAATTAGTGAAAACTGCATTCAAACCGGTTAAACCATTTCTGAGATTAGCGTGCACAAACGGTCAGACAAACAGACAAAATTTCTAAAAATCATTGTTTTGGGTTCTATTGTGTTCATAAAATCCCCCTATAATCATTTTTCTTATATTTCTTCCACGTACAGACAGCGACCAGTTACGATTTTATTATATGTATTGATTAGATAAGACATTTGGTACACAATGCTGGTAATACTTACTAATACTAAATAATTAAAATAACAATGAATATTATAAAATGTTAAATTAGTAAGGGTATCAACTATTTTTGGGAAGCAAGGACAATATTCTCCGACACTATAGAAGATCCTGTCTAGAGCCATAGATGGGGACTTTCTTTAAATATTTTTATTTTTAGTCAGTGTTATAATATTTATTAGCAAATTTTATGTATCGAAATCTACCTAGATTAGGTATATACACTTTTAAATTGTACAAGCTTCAAACTTGCAATTTTAGTTTATTTATGTCAATACATGCAAACAAAATTTAAACCATTTCTGATATTCGTTTAAATAGAAATTTTGCAAACACTTTTAGTGATAGTACAATATACAAGGCTCAATACTCAATACATTCAAAATGGCCGCCGCCACAAGATGGCGAATGATGAATTTTATATTATCCCCTTAATCTGGATATAAAAGGCCTTGAAGCTAAAATAAATGACATCATATTAAAATAAATTCACCCATAAGTTAACTGATTCCAGTATAAAAATTCCATGGAAAGGTTCCCTTTCATTCTCACTTATCATCCTTCAATGGTGCCCCGCCAGCGCAGCCTGGTTAGCGCAGGTGAGCTTACCATTCCATTATCATCCATTAAAAAACCCTTAGTGACGCTGAAACCATAACCTACAGTAACTATATACCATCAGATAGGCTGTCTTCAGACAGACGATTCACACTTGACCGATTTTCGGGTGGTTATAACCACAAGCTATTTCGAAAGCTAGACCCGCTCCTGGCCGTAGATATAATAAGTTCCTATAATTCTTAGAACACAATATCTAAAGATATAGTAAAAAATCATCATAAGTTTTGAAAGAAAGAACGAAAGAAATAATTTAATCGAAGAAGCATGCGACCCACACAGTAGCGCACAAAACAAGAACAAAAGAAACCAAAACAAAACAAACAAAAGAAAATAATAATTGTATACAAATAGAACAAACAAACAAACAGTAGGATAACTCTTGAATCCAACGTCGATCTCAGTACAAATCTATTGCTAATGACAATTTAATACTGCACTCGTGTAACGACAGTTAGGAATTAGCTATAATTAGGATCGGTTTACAATAGTTTGCATTGGCAAGTTGCACTAATGTGCACCTATCAGAACACTATGGAACCGTTATGTCGCTAGTGACAAGTGACGCAATTCAAGAGTGTGAATTGAAAAAAAACAACATTATATGTGTGCATAAGTGTGGTGGTGTGTGCGAATGTGTGCGTGCAAATGAATTCTCTTGGTATTTTACTAACCTGGAATGATTTATATTTAATGAGTTCCTTCAATCTGTCCACAACATACAAATATCCATCTTCATCATAATACCCAATATCGCCAGTCCTAAAGAAGTTGTCCTCGTCGAAGGTCTCCCTTCTGTCGACGCCCAGGTAGCCCTTCATTAACATGGAACCTTTTACACATATTTCTCCGGTACGGTGTGCACCCAGGGCATCTCTCGTTTCTATATCTACAATCTGAAGTAAAAATAAACAGACAAATAAATTCTTAATTTTTATAAAGTCGAAAGTGAGGTTGTTTGTCTGTATGTCACATCCCGTACTTCTTAACGGATTATCTGTTAAATAATTAGCGAGATATTTCATTTGTATACAAGAAATCTTCTTATTTAAACAAAAATCGATTTCAGTAGTTTTATTAAAATCAGTTCAATAGTTTAGTTTTGAAACCAAAATAACTGATTTTGCTACCAGAGGAAGACTTTGTACAAAAGACGTATGCTTGGACACATCTGTCCCATTCGTGTTTCAACCGCGAAGCAGTTGTGCTTGCATGGCTGTGTGTTTCGGTTTAAAGGGTGGGATATGCCAGTGAATTTATAGGGTACAGAAGAATAACATCTGAGTCCTCAGAAATGGCAACGCATGGGAGCTATCATGGGCGAAACAGTATACTCTGTTATGGCCATGGTACTGTTTATGTCTATAGGCGACGGTTACCACTTTCCATCAAGTGGAGCGTCAGCTTATTTGCCATTCTAAGTTGTATAAAAAAAATTAAATCGATTTTTTTGTGAAACACAATCTTTAATACAATATTGGTAGGTTTTTTCGAAATCAACCTTCACAACGGTACAAGGCACCACTGTTCCATTACTGTCAGGTTTCTTGATTTCGCCATTCTTGTATTCATTAACGCAGACGCCCAACGTACATTCGGTCATACCGTAGCCTTGCAGTATGCCAGGTACATTGGGAAATCTGAAAAAGTGCATAATGGACAATAAATTAACTACTAGCAATCCGTTCGGCTGCAGAAGACATAGACATAAACATAGATAGATAGAGATAGACAGAGTTATAGAAAATAATATTTAGCCTATTGAAATGACTGACATAGATCGAAGGATAAGAAAGCTGAAGTGGCAATGGACTGGTCACATATGTAGCTCGATGAAGCGATAAAGGATAGGGAAGGGGAGGAGGGATTGTTAGTAATGCGGACTACCAGTCCCATTGCTAGCAATATACCCTATCAGGTCTACTTCCACGCGGTCCCCCCTGGAAACTATCGTACTGAATTCCAGGTGGATTCATAACGATGAGCTAACTTGACCTGCCTTTTAATATATAATACAATGGCATGGTAACACCAGGCGATGTTATCATGTCATTATCATGCATTGAAAAAAAAAGGATAGGGAAGTTAGATTCTTCAGTGTGTTTATATTGACAAACAAACATACAATTTTTTTTTCTGATATCTATTATTCCAATCGTGTATTTTTTTATGGAAAAATGACTCTTTATTTATTTATTTTTTTGCGTTTTAATAATAGTTTACGTTTTTCGATATATTCTTATTATTGGGTAGGTACCTACTCAGCATAAGTTCGTGTTGGATGCATATCAGAATGGACCGCACATAATATTATTCGTATCATAATTGAAGTAGAAAAAATGTATTTATTAATTGAATTCTTTCATACATTTTCACATAACCTTTTAAGTGTTCAGGGTTGAAGTTGGTACGATTGAAAGATGGTATACTTCGGAGATTAATTTTGTTTCATTAGAATGTCATATAAACTCGAAGAAAGGAGAAGAATTCATGTGTCACTTTAACCTAAATTAATTAATTATTGTTCTCGTTCAATCTATATTAGTTGAACCCAAATCAGAAATTTTTTAACATCTCTGTAAACTATTGATACCCATTAATTCCTCTCCTTCTGTGTCTAGGGAAAGTAGATAAAATTTTATTTGAGAAATCATTTCAGGGTACGACGGGGCTGAGATACGTGAAGAAAGTAAAAGCCCTTAAAATAAAAAATTGTAATAAAAAAAATATACAGAGACGAGTGTGCATACAGCATGGATGTAAAGTTAGTTGTATTGGTAGTTCCGCGTATTGCTTCTCCGCACCGCCACTGCATTTATTCGGTACGTAACCAGAAGTCTATAGGGGGAAAGGGATTGTTAGTAATAGAGACTGAGAATCCCATTGCTAGCAATATATCCAACCAGGTCGACCTCCTCGCGGTTCTCCCTGGAAACTATCATGGTTAATTCTTGATGGATTCATCATGATGGGCCAACTGACCTGTTTTCATTCTCATCTATCACCCTTCACTGGTGCTCCGCCAGCGTATCCCGTTAGCGCAGGCGGGGTTAGCATACCATATTCACCCAAAAAAAAAAACTAGAAGTGTATTGAATATTAAAAATTGGATTGAACCTAGCCGAACCACAAATGTAACTACTACTTAAGTTTTTTTATGGTTAAGATCTGTTTTATGTGTCTAATAAAATAAATAAAAAAAATAAGTATACCTTTTTTGAGTGAGTTCAGCGACATCTTTTGGCAACGGTGACGCACCACACATAATTGTATCTACGGAGCTAACATCATATTTGTTTTCTGACTTATTTAACGCAACTAGTATTGCTGGCACTAGAAACAACTGTCCCACCTATAAGAATTAGATAGTAATCAAACATACTTATGTCAATTACACACACACACACACACACACACACACACACACACACACACAAACGCACGCACACACACACACACACACACACGCACACGCACATGTACACATACACGCACACGCACTCGCAAACGCACACGCACACGCACACGCACACGCAAACAAATATATTTGTATAAAGAATATTTCTTTTTAATTCTATTTTATTCTTCTGTTTAATCATGCAAACGATTTACCACATACCTACCTACCAGTGGAAGACTTTGCACAAAAGTCGTTTGCTTAAGTACCTATATCTCATTCGTGTTTCTACCGTGAAACAGTTGTGTTTACATGGCTGTGTTTCGGTTTGAAGGGTGGAATATGGCAGTGAATTTACAGGGTACAGAGGAATAACACCAGAGTCCTCGGGAATGGCAACGCATGCACAAAGCGAAAAAGTATAGTCTGTTATATCCACAATACTGCTGATGTCTATAGGCGACCGTTACCACTTTCCATCAGGTGGGCCGTCAGCTTGTTTGCCATTCTTAGTTGCATGAAAAAGACAGCCTTCGTATGGTAAAACTATCGTTTTAACTTACCTTATATTTTTCAATCGTTTTCAAATAAAGCTCAACATTGAATCGCGGTAGATATACTATGATGCTTTGACCTGCAAATAAGTTTATTGCACTTCCCACTAAGCCCATAACGTGGAACCAGGGAGTGACGATAAGAGATTTCGGTCGAGTGAATCTCAATATCCTTAGAAAAAAAATACATACATGTTACCTCTTTTTGTACAATACTTAGAATAGCGAACAAGCTGACGGCCCACTTGATGGAAAGTGGTAACCGTCGCCTATAGACATGAGACAATGGACAGTAGCATAGTAAACGACGCACAATTACACAGTAATGTATATGGTACCTATGGGTACAGGCCACATATACTATTAATAGTTTTTATATTATTATTTACCAAATTCGAAATTAACACGCATCTCTATTGTTTCCCTTTGGCTTCCGTTCACGTCTTCTAAGTTCCTTTCGCAAATATACGTATATGGGGGGAAAGGGATTGTTAGTAATTGAGACTAAGAATCCCATTGCTAACAATATACCCAACCAGGTCGACCTCCTCGCGGTTCCCCCTGGAAACTATCATGGTTAATTCCTGATGAATTCATCATGATGGGCTAACTGGCCTGTTTTCATTCTCATCTATCACCCTTCACTGGTGCTCGGCCAGCGTATCCCGTTAGCTCAGGCGGGATTACCATACCAATTTCACCCATAAAAAAAAATACGTATATTTCCAATTAGCGACCCGCCCCGGCTTCGCACGGGTGCAATGCCGCACCGCTATGTCCCTGCATATTAAATCTGTAATATCTTCGGAAATATTCATTTAAATTACATGCTATAATTATCTATAGGGCTATATTGATCTATATTAAATGGACAATGTATTTAAGGTACTTAATTGGATAAAAATGAATGCTATATTGCTTAAAATCACTTAGTAAATAAGCTAGAGCCGTCAGCTTATTTTCCATTCTAAGTTATATAAAAAAAAATACCTAAATTCTAGTAAAATAAATTGATTTCATTAAATATTGTCATTATTGTTATATATGTCATTAAATAAAATCAATACTCACGAAGAGGAACACGCGCAAATCACGTTTGAATGCGTGATTTGCACTCCTTTAGGCAAGCCCGTGGTTCCTGACGAGTACATAATGACCACAACGCCGTCCAATCCATCAATTGGGTCAGCAACTTCGAATTCTTCATATCTTACATTCCTCGACAGCTTGTTTCTAAATACCAACTCACTTTCACCATTACTGCCAGCTATTACCAAATCGTTGTACAATACTGTATTTTTAACACTCTCGTCTCCATATAATATGATCCTCTTTAAACGGTTTGTGCCTTCGAAAGTTTTCTCGTGAGCTTTATAAGCCAAAGGCGAGCATATTAAGTAGCTAGGCTTGGATATGTCCAGTACGTGTTTCATTTCGCCTGTGGAAGTTAATTTAATCATTAACTATTCGAAGAAATTCTATAAACTTTATTAAGTTAACAATAAAAACTAAGGAATGTTGTCATTTTCAAACGACTTAAAACAGGAGAAGTTGATACATCGTTTGTATGTTTTTTTTTGTGTTTGTTACCTCATAACTTCATAATTTCTAAACCAATTTAGAAAACAATATATTTATAAATTAGTTTCAAAGAAATTTTATAAAAATCTGTTCAGGGGTTTAGTTTTTAAATCAAAATAACTGGTTTTGCTACAATTGAAGTCGGTTTTTTAAGACGCACAATCTTAATTTATCCACTTAATAAGTTCTTAACTGAGAACGTAAAATATATACTAACTTTTTTTAAACCACGAAAGTGGTAAACAAACATACAGCCCGTCTGATGTTAAACAGTTATTGTAGTCTATGGACGCCTGTAACACTAGGGGTGTCACGTGCGCGTTGCCGACTCTAAAGAAACCTTAATATACCCTTTTTGAAAAATCCCATACTGTAGGCTCATGGGAAATCTTGACAGGAAGTTCATTCCCCAGCCTGAGCGATATATACAGGTTCCCGTAGACAAACATACAAAATACATCTAGTATTATTAATATGAACGTTTGTAAAGATATTTAGACGTTGGGATGTTTGTTATTCAGTCAACTGTTATTCATTTTACCAGAGGGAGATTTTGTACAAAAATCGTTTGCTTGGGCAGCTCTGTCCCATTCGTGTTTCTACCGTGAAGCAGTTGTGTTTGCATGGCTGTGTTTGAAGGGTGGGATATGGCAGTGAATTTACAGAGTACAGAAGAATAACACCTGAGTCCTCAGGAATGGCAACACATGGAAGGTATCATAGGCGAAACTGTATACTCTGTTATGTCCATGGTACTGCTCACGTCAATAGGCGACGGTTACAACTTTCCATCAGGTGGACCGTCAGATTGTTTGCCATTCTAAGTTGTATAAAAAATTCACACTTAAACAGATAAACAGATTTGAATGAAATTTGATGCACGGGTAAGATATATCCTAACTTAACACTTGGTATAGGTAGTTTACATACTGATTCAAAGCCCTGACATAAAGCTAGTTAGAAATATAAAAATACTGACCAGCGCTATAAGTCGGATTGTATGGGGTGAAGACAGCACCTGTACAAATGATCCCCAGCATTGTGCCCCAAAACTCGTCCCTATTTTCAGTGCAAAGAGCAACGACGTCCCCCGTCCGTACTCCCAGATGAGTGAGCGATATGGCCAGATTCATTGCTTCTTGAACAATTTGGCCGTATCTCAAAACATTGTCAGTTGCACCATTAATCTGAAGAAATTTGGAATTCGAGTTTAATAATATATCGCTTAATGTATGTAGGGATTCGTAATAACACTTGAAAGTCAATTTGAACTTGAATACCATACTATAAAGTTCAAGTGTTAGTGAAAAGGTTTTAGGAAGGCAAAACAATTGAGTGACGTGGCACGACGTGTTTTATAGTTTTTATTTTTTGACATAATGTAATAATTGACTTATTAACTTTCGTTTTTCTTTTTTTTATCTTACTACGGCGTCCCGAATAACAGAATAAGTATTAAAAAAAACTAAAAAATTAAAGAATCAACTGTTAGGCGATACAAAGTTCGCCGGATCGGCTAGTTTATACATATACATATATAGATACTTACAAGAGCTATCTGTTCTCTCATCTGATAAAATCGGTCCAGCAAATACTTCGCAAAACTCTTCTTGTTCGGTATCGACACATCTGTAGTGCCGTACAAATAATTTTGTTTTCTCAACATTTTTTTTTTATTTATCACTAAAATAAATGATCAAAAACAAATCGGTCAAGTGTGACTTGCGAAAATTCATTCAAAATACTGAAACAATAATTAAAGTTTTGTAAATAAAATATTATAAACTACTCAATATGTAGTTGTTTTAAGTGAATAAGTATTTCCTCGAAACAAAACTGCACCTTTACCTGTACTATTTTAGTACAAAATTCGCAAAATTATCGTACAGGTAACATTAAAAAAGAGTATTTATTATTGAATCAAAATAAAGAAAAACTGTTCAAATTTGACAGAAATATTACAAAATAAAAACACACAAAAATAATATTTCTTTTCACACATTACATACACATGTTTCTCGTTCAATGTTATTGAATGACAAAGGTCGTGACTTTATCCTGAATTATCCATAACAAAGGCACGACCTAATTACCCCTTACTAATTAATTAACTTACAATTATACCAAAATTAATTTCAAATACTAAAATCTTTAAGGGGCCTAGTTAAGAAATAAATGAACCAATAAAGATATTTATAAATTTACTATAATTTTTTTTTTTAAATAAGAATATAGAATCTATTGTATGTATAATTTTAGAACACTTGATGTGCAACTGCGATTTGTTGGCAAGTATGCGTATGAGTCTACTGGGAACGGCTTATCCAGAACCAGGGGACTACAGATATCTTAAACCACGGGATATCGTCAAGGTAACACAAAGGATCTATGAAATGATGGTATAAGGCAGGGGGAAGCACAAAAGATCCCGATGGGTCGCGTGCAACAGCTTAGCTGACCCCATATGCGAATATAAGATAAGGTAATGTAAATTAATCATAATAAATTTAAAAAAAATAAAATATATTATATGTATAAGAAGTGAAAAATTTCTGGCAGCTTATCTGTATTCCGTTTCATTACCAGTTACGTCCGTAAGATGTAACTGGTAATGAATCGACTGAAGTACTGAATATAATTGAAAAAAAAAAACTGTTAAACCTAAATAAACACAAAACAAACATAAAACTGATTAAATGTGAGCTGAATTAGCAAACCGAGGAGAATAATTAGGCCATGTAATATCTGATATCTATGGGGGGAAAGGGATTGTTAATAATGGAGACTTAGAATCCTATTGCTAGCATTATACCCAACCAAGTCGACCTCCTCGCGGTTCCCTCTGGAAACTATCGTGGTTAATTCTTGATGAATTCATCATGATGGGCTAACTGGCCTGTTCTCATTCTCATCTATCACCCTTCACTGGTGCTCCGCCAGCGTAACCCGTTAGCGCAGGCGGGGTTACCATACCATTTTCACACATAAAAAAAAAATATCTGATATCTATATATTCTGAACTGATGGCGGGAAAAAGGTCACCCATTTCGATTTCGCCCTTATCGGTCGGATATTTATTTTCGATTATGTTAAACTAGCGACCAGCCCCGGTGCACATTACATCACATCACATTAGAAACCTTTATATAGAAAAATTATCAGTGTTCCTCTACAATATGTACAGACAAACAGACATACAGACAAAAATTCAAAAATCATTGTTTTGGTTCTATTGCGTTCATAAACATAATAATAATTTTAATATATACATATATATATATATATATATATATATATATATATATATATATATATATAATTACAATCTATTTTGAATTTACAGTACATTACTGCAACATCAAACTTATAACTATACCTATTTTTACGCAAATAAATTATTGATTAGTTAATTGATTGACTGGCAGTTTGTTATAATACCTCACACACATGAACATAAACTATATCACTCACTGATGTCGCAGCTTTCTAAAACACAAAATTTCCAAGTCAAATAATTCCACGGCGAAAACGCGAAAAAAAAATAGCTCTTAGTGACAGGATTTTTGGTAGCTTACTTGAGAATTATAATTACACTATGGCCAATTTACGCAAAGCATGCATCTTATCTAATCTTACAAATATAATTAAATCATAGCCTAAAAATGACTGCACATAGAAGATATTTAAAAAGAAAATTAAATTAAACGGATTTTTATAGGAGTAAAAAAACAACGATTATTTTTAGAAGTGTATATCTCTATGTTTATTCCGGTACTAGCGGCCCGTCCCAGCTTCGCACGGATGGACATTTTTACAACATATTAAAAAGTGATTATTGTGACATAACGACAATAGTTGGATATATCAATAACTCATCAATAATATCATCATCAACTCAACAATAATAATAATAATAAATATCGATAACTACAAAAAACTTTGCTATACTAAGTTTTTTTTCAGTTATTGATATTTTCTTCAATATTGTAGAACATACTTTTGTTCTATCACCAATAGTTTCCGCAGCGCACGCGACCAAAGATATTTTATAGCATTTTTTTACACCTTGAGTTACGTTACTAAAGTTTTAGTAAGGATCCTTAATCTTTTCTAGCAATAAATATAGCCTATGTTACTCAAGGTGAATGTAGCTTTCTAAGGGTGAAAGAATTTTTCAAATCGGCCAAATAGTTTTTGAGTTTATTCATTACAAACATACACACAAAAATAAAAATTATTCCTCTTTTTAATATTAATTTAGATGTAGATCACCAAAATATACTGCATCAAATTTTATGCGGTTTTCACTATTCTATTCCTGAAGGTCTTACTTAAAACCGCCATATTTATATTATTTCAGTATACTATCAAGAAATGTGTCTATTTCATTGATTTCCCTACATCTGAAATTAGATCAGATACTTTAATTTGAATTCGAATAATCATAAATGTATGAGCAACAATCGTGTCTATGTTACATTATATTTTTATTTATTTATTTATTATTAGTTTTTTTTTTGCTGTCGTCGTTCGTGACGTCACCCATGGCTACCACAGCATATCAGCGCTGTAGCAATTAACCTTTCTTTACATAATGGTGGAAATTTCCATCATAACATTGAATGCCCAAAAATTATATAAAAGAACAAGTTCACTTTAAGTTGATCGTGTCTGTATACCTTTTTAATGTCCATTGCAGAAAAAAAAAACCATAGCTGTCAAATTTATTTTTTTAACCATTTTTTCTTTAATTATGGACATGAATTATATCACCTTGATTTATTTCACCAATAAAAAAAAATCATGCAAAGAAAGGTTAATTCGCTGCAGCACATGCTGAATGGCGGCCATGTTGGCAATAACAAATGTAAAGTTTGTTTACTATTCATAATTAATGTAATTATATTTATTGTTGACAATATTTTCTTTCTTTCTATTTGTATCATAGTCATCATCTCATGCTGCTGAGCTGATGATGGAACGCACAATTCCTCAATGTTAGTCATGGGCGAAACAGTATACTCTCTTATGTTCATGATACTGCTCATGTCTATAGGCGACGGTTACCACTTTCCATCAGGTGGGCCGTCAACTTGTTTGGCATTCTAAGTTGCATAAAAGAAAACTAACTTACAGTTTGCTATAATGACACTGCTTTGATATAATGACAGTTTGTATTATACGAGGATTATGTTATTTCTAGTCACTTATGTATGATTTACACTAAAAAGAAGAAATTAAAATAATATTAAAAAAAAAAGTTAAACCCACTTCAGACGAGAAAAGGTGAAATAAGAAATAAAAAAAATGAAAAATAAACAGATATTAATAAATATAAAGTCGGTGCCAAGCCTAAATAGAACAAGAACAATAATAATGATATTATACAGTTTAAATTAATTAAAAAAAAATCTAATAAAATACTCAAATATTTTTGTTTTTTTGTTAAAGCTAAAGACCAACCCGTTAAACAACTGTAAGCAGCTGCTAAATTATACAAATCTGTTAAAAATAACATAACGCATCCTCTGGCACAGACTTTCTCCTTTAAATTATAAATCTAACATTTTTGACTTTGTGATTTTTTTCTTTGATTTTTCGAAGTCGGTTTAACTTTTTTAAAAGTTTATTTTCCTGTTTGCAGTGCGGAGCCCTAAAAATATTGCTATGTCATGTTATCACATGCATAGATGACGTCAAGAGTTTCAAGGCCGTCTTCGTCGTACACGATGGCTTGTAATGTGCATTATCTGACGACCATTTTATACGCCCCTCCCTCCCCCAACCCCCGGGCAAACTGATAATGGCGATAATACAACCGTTATCTAGCCACTGTTGAACATAGGTCTCTCCTTGGGGGGTTTTGCCAACAATTGCCACGCTTTTTACGCTAGTTGGCAGCCAGTTAGGCTTTGGTGATGTTGTAAGACGGACGAGATGAGGTGGGCCGTCAGCTTGTTTGCCATTCTAAGTTGCATAAAAAAAACTCAAGTAGTGACTTTTGTGAACACAAATTATCATGGGCGAAACAGTATACTCTGTTATGTCCATGGTACTGCTCATGTCTATAGGCGACGGTTACCACTTTCCATCCGGCAGGCCGTCAACTTGTTTGCCATTCTCTCTCTCTTTTCAATTAAGAGTTTCCTCTTGTCGGTGCAACTAATTCATGCATCTTCCTCCAGCCAGCTCTATCCCAGGCCATATCCTTTATCTCCCTATACGACATGACGCCTAGTGGTTTGCCATTCTAAGTTGTATAAAAAAATGACTTTTGTCCACAACGGAATGTTGGAAGTGAAAACTGTTTGGGACAACATTGAAAACTATCAATCATCGTCATCAAATCAGCCGTTAACTGATCATTACTGAACATTGGCCTCTCTTTATCTTTTGGGAGTTTCGCCAGTAGTTGTCACGCTTGGCAGGCGGATTGGCAAATGCAGTTAGACTTTAGTAATATTTTAAAAGGGATGCTCCTGTCCGTCTATTAACCTTTCAATTCCCTTAATTGCCTTTTACGACACCAAGTATGAATAAAATAATGTAATTTGAAACACTCTTTTAATAAAAATATTTTATTATTATATTAATTCTACTGTACAATATATAAATATCACAGTTTGCTGTTACTATTCGCAATTCTTCGAAGTTCCCTCCTAAGTATTTTGCCACTAGGATTCTTTGGGATTTCAGTCACGAACTTGACTCCGCCACGGAGACGTTTCGGGTTTGACAACTAGAAAATTAAATTATTTTACGTAATTAGATCCTAAAATATATTTCCTGTGACTTCACCCGCGTGAAGCCGTCCTGCCAAAAAATCTGTTCAAAAAAGTTTTTTTTAATGGGTGAAAAATGCCTGCACTATCAGTATATACTGGCGGGGCACCAGTGAGGGATGATAGGTGACGATGAAAGCAGGTAAGTTAGCCCATCGTGACGAATTCCACTAGAATTAACTACAATGATTTCTAGGGGGAATATATCATACATTTTCACAAACTTTCGTTTATAACTAGTTAAGCTAAAGTTATGTAATATATGTAACCGACTTGCAGTTAGAATTATCAAATTCGACTTATAATTCCTGAATCTATCATTTTAAGATGCACTCACATTATAATAATAAGACAATACGTTTTGAAATTACATAAGTTTTTAATAGATTAAGGCATATGTCTTCAATTCATATGAGTTGATAGGCTACTTGATATAATATAGTAACATGGCCAATAAAAATAAAAAAAAAAACTAATGAATACTTCCAAGTGAAGTCAAAACGTTTGTCAATAATCAAAACTAGTTATTTTAAGAGTTATTTTCTAAAGAAACTAAATTATTATACCGATTTTGATAAAATTTTTACAAGATTAATCTATAAGCAAATCCTTTCAGAAAAAGAAATAATTTTTCAAATCGTTTTACAACGGACGGAGTTATGAGGTAACAAACATACAAAATACAACGGAATTGAGAACTTTCTACTTTATGACGTTGGCTGTAAACAGCAAACAAAATAATATTATATAACTCCCATATTCCAGTTAAATAAGTACAAACCCTCTCAGCGATAAAGTCCTGAAGTTCCTTCTCTGTGACTTCTTTCCCTGGCTGCTTCACCACGAAAGCTATCGGCACTTCCCCACTGTCCCTATCTTTTCGTCCCACGACCCCAGCATCTCTAACCGCCTCGTGTTTGAGCAAAAGAGCTTCAATTTCCGCTGGTGCCACCTGTAACGAGTCAAAATCTTCATCATATCAGCCCTTAACCGTCCACTGCTGAACATAATCCCCCTTGAAGGGATTTGCCAGTAGTTGCCACGCTTCGCAGGAGGTTTGGCAACCGCAGTCAGGCTTTAGAGATGTTTTAAGAGGAACGCTGCTGCCCATCTCTCGTAAGTAAGGGGTGGCCTATTCTATGCCGGGGCCACTCAGCCAACGGGCAAAGTGCCAAAAATATAATATACCACCAGAGGGAGACTTTGTACAAAAGTCGATTGCTTGGGTACCTCTGTCCCGTTCGTGTTTCAATCGTGAAGCAGTTGTGTTTGCATGGCTGTGTTTCGGTTTGAAGGGTGGGATATGGCGTGAATTTACTGGGTACAGAGGAATAACACCTGAGTCCTCAGGAATGGCAAGGCATGAGGGGTATCATTGGCGAAACAGTATACTCTGTTATGTCCATGGTACTGCTCATGTCTATAGGCGACGGTTACCACTTTCCATCAGATGGGCCGTCAGCATGTTTGCCATTCTAAGTTGTATAAAAAAAAAATACTAAGACTCATTATCCTGTGTATCATAGCCCAATTTTATGTTAACCCAATGAGTCGAGTGCGCTTGAGTTACTGAGTTAACGCAAGAAAATTCGTTGAGTTACCCACATCGAAAATAGTTGAAGTGGGCAATTTTTGTAAAACATGATCCTGGTTTATTTAGTAATATTATATTAGTAACAAATTTACCAAACAAAACAGTCACAAAACCAGTCATTTTGATTTAAAACTAAACTGATTTTGATAAAATTTCTATGCGAGCAAGTAAGATAAGTAAGTTTATCTTTTTAAATAAGCAAAGAATTTTCCAAATCTGTTAGTATTAAGGTACAAGTTAACAAACATATGTGTAAACAAAGATATGTTACAACTGAATAGAGAACCTCCTTACTCCTGAAACGGTTGAAAATACAATAAATTTTATGCAAATCAATAATTGTTGAATCAGTTGTTTTTTTTTTTTATGCAATGGAATGCCACGGTGAATGTGGTAGCCGTCTATAAAGACAACAAATTGTCGCGTATCTTAAGTGTATTAACGTCGAAAGATCGATAATAAAAATTAGATACTATTTACCTGTAAATCCCGATAGCATATTATCACTACATATTATAAAATAATAAAATAATAAAAAACGCGTTTATTTGTCTGTCTGTTCGCGACATACTCAAAAACTACTGCACCGATTGTCATTCTGTATTCACCAATAGATAGAACGGTTCTCGAGGAAGGTTTCAGTATATAACTTGTTTAGTTTTTGTATACATTGGCTAAAATATAACAATATTTGTTGGAGGTGTCGGAAAAAAACAAGGCGTCTGGGAGCTTTCAACGAAAGGTCTACAGAAAACTCTGCGATTGCATATGTTTATCTCTCAAGGATAACATACTATATCCATTTTAATACTTAAAAAAAATGGACAATTACAAAGCGGTAATTGGAAAGCTATTTACACGAATATGGTATTAATTGTTATCATTTTAAATAAATTAGTTGATTTGAGCATTTCATGAATATTATTTTTTCTTTTACACCATGCAAATTAAATGAATACTTTAGGAGAAATAGCAAAATCAATATAATGCGAAACGAAATTATTTCGTGTCGCCGTGATTTTATCGGTGCCCCGTGACCTCACGCCTAATGACCCAGCGATAGGGCGGGGGAAGGGGGGGGGGGGAGGTGGGGTTATAATATTAGGTAGTGTAAGTAGATATTATATATAACGTAAGAAAAGATAATTGATTTTTTTGTTTGTTACGATTTAACTCAAAAACTACACAACTAATTTTGCCGAAAGCTACACCTCCTCGGAGTAAAATAGGCTATTTTATATATTTTGTAAAGAACCCGTGCGAAGCCGGGGCGGGTTGCTAGTTTAATATATGTGTCAAAAACGCGAAAATTTAAAATTAAGCTGTATATCATCCTAGAATACAAGAGCAATATTTTTCAAAACATACTTATGAACTTGCCTGAAATGCTTTATATTTAATGAGCTCCTTCAAGCGGTCCACAATAAAGAAGTGACCGTCCTCATCGTAATATCCAATGTCACCAGTCCTAAAGAAGTCTTCTTCATCAAAGTCTTCCTTCCTGTCCTTCCCGACGTATCCCTTCATGATCAGGGGGCCTTTGATGCACAGCTCTCCTGGCTTATTAGGCCCTAGGGGTTTCCTAGTTTCTGTATCTACCACCTGAAAATCATGGAATACCATCACCTCTTAGTTTATTTATATTTTTTATTATTTCAACCTAAAATTGTCCACTGCTGAACATGGCAAAACTTCCCTTAACGGAAAGGCCCTTAAGGGAAGTTTGGCCAGTAGTAGCCACACTTGACAGGCAGGTTGGCAACCGCAGTTAGGCTTTTAGAGATATTTTAAGAGGGACGCTGTTGCTCATCTCTCGCCCTCCCTTTGTCGCCTGTTACGACACCCACGGGAAAGGAAGGGGTTGCCCGTTTTATGCCGGGGCACACACCATCTAGTGATAAGACATAATTAATTATTGTGTTATTTTAATGAATGAATGAATGAGTATACTTTACTTGCATTATACAATATAGGAAATAAGCAAGACAATTTATAAACACAACGATACAATTGTATAAGTACAGTAAGGCGGTCTTATTGCTGAGAGCAATCTTTTCAAGACAACCTTAAGGTAATAGACTAATTGTTGTACAAGTAGGCATGATAGTACTGTATAATTAAAAAAGTATCTTTTGCAAATAAAAAAATCCCACAAAAGTGTCATCAAATGTACATAGATTATGTACATTTAATTAATTTAATTAATTATGTATTTAAAAAAAAAGGATTATTTTATCTACCTTTATTATAGCATTGGGTACTATTAATCCCACGCTGCCAGGTTTCGTATTGGTAGAGTTTTCGAAATCTGAAACAATAACAGCCAAAGTGCATTCCGTCATGCCATATGCCTGCAACACTGCTTCAACGTTGGGAAATCTGAAACAATTTGAGAAATCGGTTAAATGAGAGTTGAACTCACACACCGAGGGTTCTGTACGTAGATAGATAAGAAGTAAAAATATTTTCTGTATACGAAATAGATACGTAATAGTTAATTATTATTGATATTTCAATTTGTAATTTCTCTCATTCTTCACTTCATTTCTTAGGTTAAAAATTATTATCTAAGTTTGTATTTGGAGGTTTTTTTGATAATTACTCAAAAATGGTGCTAGTGAGAAGAGCATGCGTGCGTCTTTGCGTGCGTTCGTGCGTGCGTACGTAAGTACGTGCGTGCGTACGTGCGTACGTGCGTGCGTGCGTGTGCGTTCGTGTGTGCGTATATGTGCATGTGCGTGCGAGTACGCGTATGTGTGTGTGTTACGGTACTCACTTTTGTTTCACTATGCTAATAGCATCGTTCTGCAATGGCGCCGCGCCGGAGGCAATGAGACGAACTGAACTGAGATCATAAGTGGTAGACGATTTACACGCGGCCATCAGTATTGGGGGTACTACGGTTAGCCGGACTATCTGAAATGAAAATATCGTGAGTTTTCAACCGGCTTCAAAAAGAAGAAGTTATGTTACCTCATAACTCCGTCAGTTGTATAATCAACTAAAAATTATAAACTTATTAATAAAGGGTATTAAAAAAATCGGAGCATAATGAGAAGCTTCTTCTTTTATAATTTTCTTTCATCCCCCCCCCCCCCCAGTACTAAACGTTAATATTGCGATTCCAGTGTGAAACGTCTCAATTCCATTATCGATCTATTGAAATTTATTTCCACAGCGTGAATTTAAATTCTATTAATTGACATAAAAATTGAGAAAATTGGCGATGATAATTATGTATTTGAAAAATTCAAGATTATATAAGAATACTAGCTGACCCCGTAAACGTTGTTTTATCACTTATTGCAAAATATAAAAATCACAATTAATATACAGGGGTTGATCGTAAAACGATGAAAATTTAAAGTTGTGTGTATTTTTCAATGCTTTGCAAAAATTGCAAAAAATCAAAAAAAATATTTTGGGATGGGTCACCTTTATCATTAAGGGGTATGAAAAATAGATGTTGGCCGATTCTCAGACCTACCCAATATCCACACAAAATTTCATAAAAATCGATAAAGCCGTTTCGGAGGAGTTTTGTAACAAACACCGTGACACGAGAATTTTATATATAAGATATACGCAGTATGTACTTAAATAAATACAGGTGTTAATAACATATTCTTTTAATCATATTTAATTTAGACGACAAATAAAATTAACTCTTTATAATTAAAGATTATGTCCCACAAAAAAACCCGATTTCATTTATGCCAAAACCAAATTCTTTGATTTTAAAACTGAACTACTAAACCGAATTTGAGAAAATTCCTATAAGATCAATCTGTAAGTATTTATATCCTTAGAAATAAAAAAAAAGAATTTTCCAAATCAGTTTATAACTGACGAAATTATGAGGTAACAAATATACGTGTAAAAATAAATACAACCGAAATGAGAATCTCAATTTTTTTTATACAACTTAGAATGGCAAACAAGCTGACGGCCCACCTGATGGAAAGTAGTAACCGTCGCCTATAGACATGAGCAGTACCGTGAACATAACAGAGTATACTGTTTCGCCCATGATACCCCCCATGTGTTGCCATTCCTGAGGACTCAGGTGTTATTCCTCTGTACCCTGTAAATTCACGCCATATCCCACCCTTCAAACCGAAACACAGCCATGCAAACACAACTGCTTCACGATTGAAACACGAATGGGACAAAGGTACCCAAGTAATCGACTTTTGTACAAAGTCTCCCTCTGGTGAGAGAGACTCCATTTCAGAGATTAGCCGGAACAAACAGACAGACAGACAGACAGACGGACGAAAGTTGTAAAAAATGTTATTTTGGTGTATGTACCGCATCTATATTCATATATATGTAGTAAAAAATGGTTATTTCAATATTACAAACAGACACTCCAATTTTATTCAAATGTATAGATTTGATTTTTTTTTAAACTTTTGTATTATTCTATTTTATAAATTACTTAAATCTATTCGTACCTTATGTTTCTCCACAGTCTTCAGGTAAAGATCAACATCAAATCGCGGTAGGAATACCGTTGTTTTCCCAATAGAAAATCCCGCAATGAGACCAATGAGCCCCATAGCGTGGAACCATGGGGTTACGCTTAGTGCTTTAAAGTCTGCATTTCCAAACTTGCTCCTGGAAATAAATAAATATTTTATTTGTACTGTTTAATACCGTTACCTTTATAATCTCTTTTTTAATCAATTTCAAAAAAGAGGTTTCCAATTCGGATGCGTTTCTTTATGTTTGTTATGTAAATCCGTTAAGTATAAACCAATTTGGATTATTTTTATCTAAAGTGATGTACTTAGAAATTGGTCCCATAAATTTTTTATCAAAATCTTTTGCCATAATTGAAGTCGATTTTTTGTGGGACACACACCTTAACTTTGTGTGAAATAAAGACTAAAAAATCATAAATTTCGTTCTTTTTTACAGAACAAGGTGTTATTTTACGGAATTCCATGTTTATTGGGGTATAATAGGTTATTTCATAAGAGTTACTTTGTTTACTTCTGCTATAATTAGTATACGTGCGACTGGCAACACTCGACGATTGACAGCTATTATTATTACCAATCTCCGACTGCGATTTCGTCCACGCACATTTTGTAATATGCACGTGTTTCACTTCTAAACGAGCAATCTTCAGACAAATTAATACATCGCTACTCGGAGCCCGGTGTTAACCGTTCAGCATCCAAACTGCGAATGACTCATTTAAGGCCGTGTTGCCATATTTATAAAATATTAAAAAGGATATAAATACAACATATTCCAGTACCTATTGGTCTTTTTAGGCGACGGTGACCACTTTCCATCAGGTGGGCCGTC
The DNA here is from genome assembly GCF_026898425.1 of Galleria mellonella. Classification (NCBI taxonomy): domain Eukaryota; kingdom Metazoa; phylum Arthropoda; class Insecta; order Lepidoptera; family Pyralidae; genus Galleria; species Galleria mellonella. The sequence continues at coordinate 4,054,865 of NW_026442097.1, forward strand.
AGCTTGATTGCCATTCTAAGTTGCATAAAAAAATCAATACTAACAGATTACAAAAGGTCAGGACATTGTGATGAGTGAGCATAACTCCCTTCGGTAGACCCGTAGTCCCTGATGAATACAAAATAAACAGCACATCGACCTGACCGATGACATCTGCTGCCTGGAACTCTTCGATCTTCACGTTCCTCGCCAAACGGTTGCCAACTATGATATCTGATTGACTACTATTTGTTGGGTATGCCAGATCTTTGTAGAGGATCAGTTGGCCAGGCCTGTCATCTCCAAATAGGATTATGTCCTTAACGTAAGTAAATTCTCTTAGTGTCTTCGCGTGTTTCTTGAAGAAGAACGGTGAACAAAATATATATTTTGGCTTCGATATACCGAGTACATGCTTCAGTTCGCCTGAAAATAAACAATATTTTATTACATGAAGAAACCAGTTTTAGTTATCCCTTAAGTCTAATAAGGGAGAATTCGACTCCCTTTGTGTATTCTAACCGTATGATATAACGAGGGGGGGGGGGGAGGGAGATTGTTAGTTTTTAGGGATTGTTAGTACTGAGATTCAACAGACCCATTACTAGCAATTTACCCTAACAGGTCGACCTCCACGCGGTTCCTCCTGGAAACTATCGAGACTAATTTATCGTTGAATTCGTATCCCATAGTGAAATATGTATAGGAACAATTTTATTAATTTTATTGTACCTTCTTATATATCTTTATATAGGTAAATTAAATATTTATATATATAGCTATTTTCTACACAGCTAAACAAGAATCTTATCATACAATTGGAATTAAAAAGTATGTATTTAATGACGAAATGCTTGTTTTAGAATCATACATACGTATCATACAATTTAATATTGAGAGCACTTTGTACAAATATACATCTAATATCTGTTCGTATTGTGACAATATTACTTATATTATATAACGATTGAAGTCCATGTTTAAATCATAATTATTGTTTCACGTAATATAACAAAGTTCAAATTCAAAATAGGTATACGTAGATAGACAATGTAGATAGTCCGACAATCTGTTTATAATTACTCCTCTCCATCCAAAGGTTGGCTGGAAGAGATCGCTCTTAGCGATAAGGTCGCCAATTGTTTTCTCATTGTGATTATTTCTTGTAATTGTTTATATTTATCATAAGTTTACTGTTGTAATATTTTCAAGGAAACAATAAAGAGTATCTATCTATCTACGAGAATCTGGACGAGCTAATAGTTGTAGGCAAGATAGAGGGGAAAAAAACACGCGGACGATCAACTAGTCGATGGTCGGACCAAGTAACCGCCGTTTACGGGACTGTCAATTGCAGCTGCCCTGCGAGAGTCTGGAGACCTTGCGAAATGGAGTAACATCATAAGAGAGGCAACAGACACCTTTCAAGGACACGACCTTCAGTAATGAAGAGGACGAAGAGAGAGACAGGTAGACACTGACTGACATGCGGTACAAATGATAGGTTTTTTTTTTATTTCGGTTTGTCTTGTAGATACCTATTAGATGAAAATATATTTTTTTTATCATTATTATTTCAGCCGTTAATTGTCCTCAGCTGGGCATAAACCTTCTCCATAAGGGGAGTTTTATCAGCAGTTGCCACGCTTGGCAGGCGGGTTGGCAACCGCAGTTAGGCTTTTAGAGATGTTTTAATAATAAATAATAATAATAATAAATCTCTTTATTTTCAGGTATATACCCATAGTTTACAATCACATTATTAATTATACAAACTATATATTCTTTATTGCACTTAAACAATATATTCGACAATTAGTTTAACGACTTGTTAGCAAGGGAGGACTTATCTCTGAAAGAGATCTCTTCCAGCCAACCCAGTGTAGTTAGAGAGAAAATGATCTTTTTTTAAAAAAAAAACACATTAATTATAAAATACTAATTTAAATTATTTCATTATAAAATCTTTAGTCGTCAGGTATGCAGTGAGGAATACAGTCTTTACAATATGATTACTTGTTGTCATTAATCTTTGATGAAATTTTGCCTTAAAATTACGTAAAATAGCAAAAAAATCAGGGGTTTTAAAGGGGAGGATATTGCCTATCCCTCGCTCTCTCTTCGTCGCCTCAAACGTGGCAACTACTAGCAAAATCCTCCAAGGGGGAGGCTTACGTTCAACAGTGGATAGTTAAAAGCTGTTATGATGCTGATTATGTATCTATCTATCTACTTATATTATATATACTTTGTACAAAAGTCGATTGCTTGGGCACCTCTGTCCCATTCGTGTTTCAACCGTGAAGCAGTTGTGTTCGCATGGCTGTGTTTCGGTGTGAAGGGTGTAATACGGCGTAAATTTACTGGGTACAGAGGAATAACACCTGAGTCCTCAGGTATGGCAACACATGGGGGGTATCCTGGGCGAAACAGTATACTCTGTTATGTCCATGGTGCTGCTCATATATATAAGCGACGGTTACCACTTTCCATCAGGTGGACCGTCAGCTTATTCGCCATTCTAAGTTGTATAAAAAAAATATATACATATCAGAACTTGTAGACGTTTTTATATGTCTTTGTCTCATTAAACGTAGATACATTATCGTGTAGACAGATTATTTAGACAAGTTGCTTACAAGATTTGTTATTATTAATATAAGATAACCTATCTTGAGAGCGTTCGTTCGTCAAGAAAGCAGTGATAACTACATTGATAAGAGAAATACTAATACAGATGCGATCATTGATAATAAAATAACATATCTATTTTATTTTGCATTACTCGTGTTTTTATTTTTTAATTGATGATAATGGTATGGTAACCCCGCCTGCGCTATCGGTATACGCTGGCGGGGCACCAGTAGGAGATCATAGGTGAAAATCAAAAGATAGATCAGTTAGCCCATCGTGATGAATACACTTGGAAATCAACTCGGTAGTTTTTTTTTTTTTTATATACAACTTAAAACGGCAAACAAGCTGACGGCCCACCTGATGGAAAGTGGTAACCGTCGCCTATAGGCAGTACCATGGACACAACAGAGTATACTGTTTCGCCCATGATACCCCCCATGCGTTGCCATTCCTGAGGACTCAAGTGTTATTCCTCTGTACCCTGTAAATTCACGCCATATCCCACCCTTCAAACCGAAACACAGCCATGCAAACACAACTGCTTTACGATTGAAACGCGTGGAGGTCCACTTGAAAGAGTAGGTATATTTCTAGCTATGGTTAAAATAATTAATTACCCCCTCCCCTTCCACGATAAGTAAAGGTAGGGATATGTTAAGCAGCAAGCATGATATTACAATCATTTGCGGAATATAGTTGGTATAGGTATACCTGCAGTATACATAGGATTGACAGTGGTCACGGTAGCTCCAGAGCAAGCCGAACCAAAGAGAGCGCTCCAAAACTCTTTTCTATTTTCAGAGCATATCGCCACTGTTTGTCCTTTTCTTAACCCTCTGAGCGTAAGCGAGATAGATATATTTAACGTGTCTTGAGCGAGTTGTCTGTAAGTGTATACATCTTCGTTAATTCCGTTAATCTGAAAAATAAAAGGTAACCGAATGAAATGAACAGCTGATATGTATATAGATTTCCAAACCAAAATAATGTAAGACTAATTTAAATTTATGACTTTAATTTTGAGGGTCACATATAGGTATATCAGTGTTTTGTTCTTTTAAGAGCAAAGTCGTAAAATGAGTTGTGACCATTTTGTGTTACTGAAAGGAAAAAAATATGTTATTTCTTTAAAATATTTTCCTTTTTTTGTATATGTATTTTTTATCTTTTTTTTTTGTATATGTCTATAATTCTATATTTTTGTTTTTATTTGTGCGCTGTAAATAATGTAAAGGGAACTTCAAGGTCGAGGGATGGGCAGCAGCCTCTCTCTTAAAACATCTTCAAATCCTAACTACAGTTGCCAACCAAGTGTGGCAACTAGTGGCAAAACTCCAAAAAAAGAAGCTTATGTCTTTAACTGTCCACTGCTGACAGTGGACAGTTAAAAAGTGTGGTAACATAAATAAAAAAAATACAACCGAATTGAGAACTTTCTTCTTTTCAAATTTGGTTGAAAATCCGTAAACAGTTTAACCGACTTTAATGATTTCTTTTTATATGTATATTGTTCACTTCAGATAAGAGATAAAGTAATTTTTATATCGACAACTAAGCATCGTATAAAAACCTTTGTATAATCAGCTAGTAATTAAATATAACTAGATTAAGTAAATCAACATAATTATATACAAAACGATTGAAATAAAAAAAAAAAAAACATACCAACGCCGGCCTGTCTTCTTGCTCCCATAACTTGTTTACAATGAACTGTCCAAAGTTCAAATCCGTTGGCACACTAATTGCATCTGGACCATACACGTACAAAGGGTTTCTGATCATTTTACAAAATGTTCAAACTGTTTATTGTAATTGTTACAGTGAACGGCGAGCGCGCGACCGTCTCGTATCACAAGCAATGCAGACTGGCTTGAATACACATTGTACTTGACTCTATATGATAATTATATACATACAATTATGGATGCAACACTATACAATACGCATGGGTTTTATTGGTACCGTTACGATATCTACTCGTATATATTGGATTCCTCTTTATTGCACTTTTTTTTTATAGACTTAGAATTGCAAACAAGCTGACGGCCCACCTGATGGAAAGTGATAACTGTCGCCTATAGACATGAGCAGTACTATGGACATAACAGAATATACTGATTCGCCCATGATACCCCCCATGCGTTGCCATTCCTGAGGACTCAGGTGTTATTCCTCTGTACCCTGTAAATTCACGCCATATCCCACCCTTCAAACCGAAACACAGCCATACAAACACATTTGCTTCATGGTTGAAACACGAATGGGACAGAGGTACCCAAGCAAATGACTTTTGTACAAAGTCTCCCTCTGGTAGACTTTGTACAAACAAGACTTAAACAATACATACGACGATTAGTTTAACAACTTGTTAGCAAGGGAGGACTTATCTCTGAAAGAGATCTCTTCCAGCGAAACTGAGTGTAGTTAGAAAGAAAATAATTTAATTTGGGTAATCCGATATCACCCATACCGGTTGGATATCTACATATATATTGATTGAAATGTGATTGAAAATTATGATATTTAATAAATCCATTATTGGATCTATTAAATATTTGTGTTTATTGCAATAGTACATTGAGACTACTAATCCCCATTACTAACAATCCCTTCTCCCCCTCTCTGTTCGCGCAGGCTAAAGTACCGGATTTCTTTTGCTGTTTTAAGAAAAAAAAATAGCAAGTTTTCGTTACAGAATTATAGATAGTAGCAATACTATTATTAAAAATATCCAGGAACAGTTTGACTGCCCAGTAATAAAATATTGGGTTACAGATTTTAATCCAAACGGTAAAGGATATTGTGTTTATTCAATATATATAGAGTGAAACTTGATTAAGTGGGACGCTAACAACATGTTTTCTAACTGCATTGGGTTGACTAAGATATCTCTGTCAGAGATAAGTCCACCCTTGCTCACAATATTTATAAATGCATTAACAATATAATTTACAAGTGCAATAAAGAATATAGTAATAGTAAATACATTTAACTGTAATGAGAAATGATACAAAAGGCGGCCTTATCGCTAAGCTATCTCTTCCAGATAACCTTTGGGTAGAGTACATTGAAAAAAGAAAGAAAAACAAAGGGTAGGTGGCGCACTATTATATATAAACAAATACATACATAAACATACACAAACTTAAAAGCACACATACAGCAGGAAAGAGTGACACTAGAAGATGAAGACAGAACACGAGAAAATAGTACTTAAAGAGAGAGATAATAGGATTTAACAGAGGTTTTGATGGTAGCGAGAGATTGAGCGCACCGAACAGAGGTATGTAGTGAGTTCCACAGGCAAACTGCCTACACAGTAAAGGAATTAAAATAAAGGGAATTGGAGTAAGTAGGAAATTTGAGACGGAGGTTGTTGACTCAGCGTGAAGTATGGCCATTGGCCTCACTGAGATACACGAATCGGTCTTTAAGATAATCAGGAACAATGGAGTTAAAAAGAATCGCGTAAAGAAGAGATAGGATATGTAAATTACGACCAAAACGGATAGGAAGCCACTTGAGTTGAGTACGAAATTGAACAATATGATCATATTTGCGAAGACCAAATGTGAAGCGAATACATAAATTTTGAAGACGCTCAAGCTTGTTTAATTGCTCTTCAGTAAGGTCTAAATAACAGGAGTCGAGAATGGGCAGGAGTAAGGAGTGTGCAAGCGCCATTTTTGGTGGTAACAGGAAGGAAATTACGTAATCTATTCAAGGCGCTAATAACAGCAAACGTTTTTTTAAAACCTCTGAGATTTGCGGAGACCATATATATAATGATACCATATAGATAATGCCAAGATTTTTTGCCTTTTTTTGGTAATCTAAAATATTATATGCATTAACCTCTGTAACTGGGGAGGAGGGGAAGGGATTGTTAGTAATGCGGACTATCAGTCCTATTGCTAGCAATATCTCTAATCTAATCATCTCAGGTCGACCTCCACGTGGTCTTCCCTGGAAATTATCGTGCTGAATTCCAGGTGTATTTATCATGATGGGCTAACAGATCTACCCTTTCATCTCACCTATCATCTCTCACTGGTGTCCCGTCAGCGTATACCGTTAGCGCAGGCGAGGTTCTCATTCCATTATTATTCGTTAAAAAAAACCTCTGTAGCTAAGACAACATCAATTTAGTACCTCTCTAACTTGGGCTATTTTGTATTTAAATTTGTTACTTACTTATTCTTATTCTACCCGCAAATTCCGCGCTTAACTAATATTGAGCCTCCAATGACCTTCAGTTTTAGTTTTGCTTTACAGATGTTTATTATTTTTATAGATGTTTATTTAAAAAATGCCAAATTAACCTGTATTCTGGGGGGGAAAGGGATTGTTAGTACTGGAGACTGAGAATCCCATTGCTAGCAATATACCTAACCAGGTCGACCTCCTCGCCGTTTCCCCCTGGAAACTATCATGGTTAATTCCTGATGAATTCTTCATGATGGGTTAACTGGCCTGATTTCATTCTCATCTATCACCCTTCACTGGTGCTCCGCAAGCGTATACCGTTAGCGCAGGCGGGGTTACCATACCATTTTCATCCATCAAAAAAATACCTGTAATCTGACCTCTATTAATGGAAAACTCTGTAAATGAGACAGATATTTATTTACACCTTTTTTTTATACCACTAACGGCAATCAAACATACGACCCACCTGATGGTAAGTGGTTACCGTAGCCTATAGACGCCTTTAATACCAGGGATATTACACGCGCGTTGCCGACCCTGAAGAAACCTCTTTACCCCCCTTTTGAAGAACCCCTTGCTGTTGTCTCTTAGGAAAACCTCGGCAAGGAGCTCATTCCATAACCATATTTATACTTGGATATCTGCGACACTGGATAACTTGAATACCTCTATAAATAAGACAAAGTTACAGTTTCCTTAATGTCTCACATAACCAGATGTCACTGTATATTGTCCTTTGTCATGTGACAACATTTTATATAGATCTGTTAGTGCCTGAAATAAATTATTAATTTAATAATTAACGCTATATTGCACAAACACTTACTTACTGACAAGTAAGGTATTTAAACAGAGTCACATTATATTTAACTCGTTTTTACCCTCGACTTCGTCTACGTAATCAGGATATGTTCATTAACTGAGGTAATATGTAGTAAAAAATATGTAGTAAACATCGTGTCCCACAAAAAAGACCCGATTTCAATTGTTATAAATTTTGATCTAAAAAGTAAACTGCTGAATCGATTTTGATAAATATACCGATAACGCGGGTAGGGTTACTATTTCATTATCACCCATAAAAAAAGCCAATTGTAAGTATTATTTTTGAAATCACTTGAAAAGAGCTGATGACGTTGTAACACCTGAACAAATCTCCATGCATTGTAGCTAAGAGCCATGTCGATCACGTCACCTTTCAAACAAAAACACCGCATCACAATGGATCCATTTGTTTGGAATTTACATTGCCACAACAATCATACAGACAAACACACACGTCAAACTTATAATAGCCATCTTTTTGCGTCTGAAGTCAAAAATTGTCTACTACTACTTTCATACCTTAGAGGATAAGGGATTGTTAGTTAGCATCTAATGAACCCATTGCTAGCAAAACACCCTATCAGGTCGACCTCCACGCGGTTCCCCCTGGAAACCATCATAGTTAATTCTAGTGGAATTCGTCACGATGGGCTAACTGACCCGCTTTCGTCGTCACCTATCATCCCTCATTGTGCCCTGCTAGTGCATACCGATAGCGCAAGCGGGGTTACCATTTCATTATCATCTATTTAAAAAAAAAACTATCTTAATACCATTTCGAGCACACCTGTACATGTATATAAAGAATTATTAATGTTTGTATATTTGTTTTATCATCATATCAGTCGTTAATTGTCCAAAGAATACAATCCCTGTCCCCCCCCCCCCCCTCCATAGATAGTATTAGGAACTCCAGAATAAAACAATACTTTGAGTATATATATATATATATATTCTTGTTTATTGATCTTAATAACATATAGACACGGCAGTATTGATAGTGAACATTTACAACTAAACAAAATAACAAAAAATATTTTATATACTAAAAATTATAGGGCGACATATTAACCTTCATACGCGTACATTCGCAATATTCACTGCACTCACTATAATAAATTTATGATTTTAATTACTACATAAATAAAAACAAGTCTATTTAAAAACATATTTGAAAAAAGAAAAAATACTATAAATTATATAAACTAAAACATACGGACGATCAATGTTACCTTTAATCTAAGTGACGTTAAGACCATCCTTCAAACTTTATCGACTTCATATCATATCTACAAACAAGTGTGTTAATTACATGTTTATATTTACGTATTATTTATTTTACCGTCATTGATAACATCCATAGTTGTTTGTAATTTAAAATACACACATGTACTTCATTCACAGCTAGATATAATAATATAATAATAATAGATTGATTTATTTTCTCCACAAATTTTACAGCAAAAGACAGTCACATGAAAAAAAAAAACAACTATACATGTATAAATGCATTGTAAAACTTGTGGGAGACTAGAACCCTAAACTAGATCAGATATCTGTATATCAGGAATCCAGGCCCCCAACTCGGACACCATATACAGCTTGCATTGAGTAAGGCTAAAAAAAGAATAAAAAATATACATAGATATTTATCTACACGAACCAGACAAAACATGGTGTATTAAATATTTTATTGTAAATACCTAGTGTAATGACTTTTGGCTATAATAAATGAATTTGACTGTGCAACAGCTTCTTATCGATAACTGGAGCATAGTCCGAAATAAACTGATAAAAAAATATTTTACAGATTTTTTTGCGTTACCTAATCTCATTTTTCAATGTTCTATGTATAATTCTTTTCAATTTTTGTTCACTTTGTGATTCTTATTTGTTGTGTATTAAAGATTTGAATTTAAATCGTCCCATCGTCGTGTCTTGGAGTTTGTGTCAGAATTGCCGTCGTTTTTATCCTTTTCATAATCTCTCGTAAACTCTCGTGGTAATTTCTACTCTTATTTCAGCCAGCCGAATGGATTCATACTATGATGTGTTGTAATCGATAATTTGTTATTTGCAACGTCGATTATCGCCTACAATTTTATCAACATTTACTACAAATGTACATCGCTAGCAGATACTTTCAAATATATGTATTTATGAATTTTCGAGCATGACATTGATAAATTTATAATCCATTTACTTATTTCCTTCTCCACCAATAATCTATAACCACATTTTTAATTGGTATTATAAATGACGATTAAATTGATGAGCAATAGCAAAACTGTATTCAATATAGCTCTTCAGCGGTTGCTTTACATTCTTTCAAGAACATTTGTTAACTCTAGACTGCAACCGTTCGGTACTAACTTGACCTAATGAGTTATAAGGATATAGTGATTAATTCGATCATTGCTTATTCCTTCAATTCCTGATTGTATCAATAGTTATGTAATATCAGATTCATTACAATAATAAGAACTTGTTAACCTTCGTCTATAGATATCCAATACCCTAACTGAGTAACGTCAAAAATGATTATGGATTTGTGGTTATTAATTTTCCGGCAGTCAATTTCTTGATCCTCCTAATACATAGTTGCTCTTTCAAGTGCTTATTTTTTTATACCATGAAGGTAGCAAACAAATATACAGCCCGTCTAATGGTAACCGTTTACTGTAGCTTATGGACGCCTGCAGCACTAGAGGTGTCACGTGCGCGTTGCTGACTCTGAAGAATTCTTAATATATCCTTTTTCAAAATTTCGATGATTTAGTAAAGCAGATGTTCCAACATAAATGTGTAGGGTGAAGAATCATCCTTCGATTCCTTTGAACAATTATGAATGTTGAAAGAGAAATTGGTCAATTATCCAACGAGTGCACCGTTGCCCTTGTTAAAACCTCTTGAATTTCCTGACTGAAGAGACCCGCTTGTGGAGGCCGGTGGAAATATGCAGTAGTTCGTCTTTCGTAAGATGCTGTTTTCTGGCAATTTCTTCGGTCAATGAGACAGTCGTTTTATTTTTAACCATTGTTGTAGTTTTTCTGTATTCTTTAACTGATTGTTGGCATATCATTGCTGCAGAATATACTGATAGACGTTTTAATAATAGTACATTACTGCAGCGGCCAGCAATTGAGGCATTGATGGACGAACGTACAAATATGGGCCGAGGCGCAGCCAAGGCACACATACGTGAGTTCACCATTTAAAATGATGTGCATTTATTTTATCGAGTACTTTATTACTATATCTACTCTCAGAGCTTGAAAAGTACTTCAACTTTTCTAGCTCTTTTATTTGACATTTTATAGAATAAAGTAATATCATCCGCCATCTTGTGGTGGCGGCCATTTTGAAATTATTACAATTCTAGCTTTTAGCCGCGATATTTCGCAATTCACCGACAGAGATAAAAATATAAATATAACCTATATAACCTTCTCCATTCCATAAATTACGTGTATACCAAATTTCATATTGATTGGTTAAGCTAATAATAAGTCGCTATAAGATAAAAGTAAACTCACTTTCACATTTATAATATTAGTAAGGATTGAATATTATATCTTGTACTATCTTCAAAGCTAAAGGAGCATGCAAATTTTAGCAAAAATCGGTTTGGAGAACTTGGTCCTAAATCAGCTTGAAGGATATTGATCTAAACAAACAAGTTTGTTTGGGTCAAAGATAGGTTTTTATTAAAGTGCAATGTATATTTTTAGCCATGTGGTCCCGGTATAGAATAGGCCACCTGTAGCTTTCCCGTGGGTGTCATAAGAGACGACTAAGAGAGCTTATGGTAGAGGGATGAGCTGCAGTGTCTCTCTTCAAACCCCACCAAAAGCCAAACTGCGGTTGCCAACCCCCTTGCTAAGCGTGGCAACTACTAGAAAAACTTATGGGGAAGGCTTAAGTTCAAAAGTGGACAGTTAAAGGCTGATATGATGGATATAATATTGCACTTTTATTAAAGTTTGTAGAAAACAAAACAAACACGAATATATTACAATAACATTTTAATAAACATCTTAGATAAATTTATGACTAAACAATATATCGGTACATTTCTCTATGTTATTTATTAATTTCTACAAACACTTAATTAATTTAAATCTTATATATATATATATATATATATATATATATATATATATATATATATATATATATATATTTATTTATATATATATTTATTTATTTATTACACCCACTGGGTGAGCCTTACATTTTGTTTATTACCATATATAGTCATAAACGTGAACATTTGCCTACATAGGTATTTATAACGTTCGTGTTGGGGCACGTTTTGTGTTATGGACTTTTTCCAAGTTGTATAGTCGGGTATTTTCCATAGTACCTAGTGTAAATAATGACTACTTTGTATCTTTCTATCGAATGTGATAGCCAGTTATTAGGTTTTGTTTAAGGTATCGAATACCTAAACCAAGGTTACTGTTACGAACATAAAATGTGCGTGTGTGAAATGACTATAAAGTTTCTAGTTTTTTTTTTTTTTTTAAATATCGCATTGTGTAACGTAAAATACTGTTGTTATGGACTTAAATTTATTTTTGTCAACTTGAAGATGGTTATTACTCGATCAAGAGCAAATAGTGTTATGACTGAAAATAATTTGCTGGTTTTAATTAGAACTGGTAATTCTATGATGACCCAACTGTTTCTGTTACGGTTGTGAGTACGGAATGCTCGCGACCGCCTGTCGTCACAGGCACAGCTGAACAGCGTGTTCCGGCCTTCTAGTGACGTGGCTGAGGCGGGCACCATACCGTCATGCCCGCCAGTCACTACAGTTCCACCTGTTGAACTTGGCGTGTACAGCGCTACCGTCGCCTCTTACTGCACCTGCTTCAGCGTTTGCACTCGCACTATAGAGTACAATTACTGCGTGTCCACAAGTAGCAATTAATTTACCTTATGTCTCCTGATTAGCATGCCTATGCTGCACATCAAGTTCTGCCAACATCTATTACTCATGCTACGTCGTCCACGCCGTATGTACATCGCAAAGTGACGTGCCCACGCACACAAGTGCAGTAGTGTTGCCGTCGATGTATGCACCGCTTTATATGCATCCTGCTACTGTTCACTTCATTCCGTCAGATACTTACCTTCGCTGCTAATGCCTTCACCTGCAGATAATACTAACAGTCATCAAACTCACCTTGATAACGCGTCGCATAGTTCTGTAGCGGGTCATATCAAAAGACCGGTGTGAACAACGTACGAATGCCTACCGCTATTAGCCAGCTACCTTAACGCTAGTAATTCCATCACTCAGTACGAGAGATTGCATGTCAGACCTACCCACGCGTAATTGTAAATAAAAACTTAAGATCATCAGCTCCACAGTTCTGATCCTGCTACTGCATTTACCTTTATTTTTAGCGATTATTGATGATCTCAGATTGAAAACGCAACCAACCGCTGTCGGAGGAAATCTTGCCAGGTGTACTGCACATACATCTCATACAAGATACTGGCTTAGTGCTTCATTTTAGCAATAATTCTATAATTGTAGCAGATAACAGTCTTATCTGCGGTGACTCTTAAGAGTTTCCAAATGACCCGTATCTAAATGCATTATGTCGTTTAAAATAAACAAACATGAATTATCTTTGAGGTGACAAGCAAGCATACGGCCCACCTGATGTTACCGCTCCTGAAAAATACTCAATTCGGTATTTTTTTTATGTTTATTATCTTAAAACTCCGTCAATTATAAACCGATTAGATTTTTTTTTTTATTTTAAAGGATATACTTAGAGATTGGAATCAATTTATTTGAATTAATATTATTTTAATTTAATTTAGTATTTTTTTCGAAACCGGTTCTATATTCTAGTTTTTAAATCAAAATAGCTGGTTTTATCTTAAATGATTTTTTTATGGGATACAATTTTTATTGAAGAATACTGTAGTCTTATGGGACAACCTTGACAGGGAGCAAATCAAAATTGTTAATGTTAACAACCACAACAAGCCTAATTAATAGAAATACACGACTGCCCTGCCAAATGAATACTAAGTAAATAAGTTACATATATGTAAAGTTTATGTAAACAAACAGTTTTCAAATGTGTGCTTTCAAATGAAGGTTTTTGATTTGATATCCATATCCAATAAAAAAAAATTATGTATGATTGTTTTAAATCATCATTTAAAAAAAAATCTTCTATAAGTAGCCTACATTATTAGTGAGTAACATAGACTATATATTACTTCCTATATACTCTTGAAAAGCCAGGGTTGATCGCTTGTATTAAATATAGTTTTCAGTCTCTTTTATTAAAAAACAAATGGCGTCACATTCGACACACCCGAGTATTGAATTATATATATACAGCCAGTGTCACTCGACATGATGTAGGAAATCTAACGATACAAAAAAAATCTAAAAACTATTCAAGCTGGGGATGGGGGGGGATTGTAAGTAATGCGGACTACCAGTCCCATTGCTAGCAATATATCCCGTCAGGTCGACCTCTACGTAGTCCCCCTTGGAAACCATCGTGCTATATTCCCATACCATTATCAACCATTAAAAAAATCTATTCAAGCGTTTAGACTTTATGGTGTAATAAACTTACGCGCAACATGAAACCTAAGAACATTACACCTTTATTGGGCAGTCGTGTAAAAGTACAGACGAATCTAGAATGTCAAAGTCGATTACAAATTACAGTTTGCTCGCTGCTTTAGATGCCATTTTACGGAGCTCCTTCCTCAATATCTTTCCACTTGGATTCTTGGGTATTGCAGTGACGAAACGAACCCCACCACGCAGATGTTTAGGGTTTGATAACTGAAAAAAGAAATGTTAAATGTTAATCATACTACGTGCTGGTAGCGGCTGCGATTCTTTTTTTAATGAAATGATAAACCTGCCTAAACGGTTTTACGGTCGTAAAATTAAAAGCCAAAACCTTGGGTTATATGGATAATACATATTACTATAGACTCCAAATAATTGGGGATAATTGAGATCAGGAAAATAATGACAAACCCACCTACGCTGACGAGGTTCCAATGAGTCATTACGCCGTTTAATTGACTCAATGTAACTTAAAAATTAACTATTATGGTTTCCAGGGGGAACCATATGAATATCGATCTGAGAGCGCATATTACCAGCAATGGAGCCGCTTCTATTCGTAATTCATAATTCCTTTTTCCTATAACTTCAAAAGAATTCATGCGCCACTTTAACCTAAATAAATTAAATATTAGTCTTATTCAATGTCTATTAGCTGAACCCAAATCAGAAATATTTGACCGTCTCTGTAAATTATTGATACTTATTAATAGCTCTCCTTCCGTGTCTAAGGAAAGTAGATAAAACTTTATTTAAGGAATCAGTTCAGTGTACGATAGGGCTGATATACGTGAAGAAGGTAAAAGCTCTTAAAATAAAAAAAAAAACTTCACATGATAATTTATAAATAAAATTTTATATGTAGATTTTGCTTCACAACAAATAAGTTTTTGTTCCATAAAGAAAATCGGAATTTTTAAATGTCACAAAATTAGAAAGTGGCCAACTTCTGCGAATATAAAAAAAAAAAATTAATACTCGTTCTTCTGAATTGGTGAAGTAATAACTTAATATAGTTGCAATAAAATTCCGATGAACTAAAAACCAATAAGGTTTTGTAAGTTGCTTAAAAACAAAAATACTCCTTCTAAAAATATATCTTTGAATATCAAATAATTTATGCTATTTTAGTGTTCCTTGAAAGAGTACGCTGGTACGCTGGAAGCTGCTCTCTGAGCTACTGCTGAAATAGCGCAGGTGATGAAGAGGATTCCATCGCTGGGACTGGAAGTAGTGCCCCCAAAATATGAGGCCATTCTATTCCACGGACGCGAAACGAGATTTCCGTACAAAATAATCAAGTTAATTTTTTTTTTTGTGAAATACAAATTTACGGTTTTCGGATTTTTTTATTTACTTATGCTACGTTTGTTAAATTTCGTGATTCTAAGTGTATAGGTTTTGATTCCTTTTGCGAATGTCAAAATATGCGATATAAATGGAACATAAACGGACGTATCTTTTGATTGCGTCGATTTAGAAGCATGATTGTTTCATTGCTTTAAGAGATTGCAGACCTGAGTATATGATATTATAAAAGTGATCCTATAAGGGTTAGATTTTTCCTTTGGAGGTACGGAACCCTAAAGTATACATTTTATCTATACTATAATGAATCCGACTCATCTTTGATATTTCTTAATTAATACATCACAGTACGAGTATATTCACAAAACTCGCAATTCTACGCACCCTCTCCGCAACGAACGCCTGGATTTCCTTCTCAGTGACCGTTTTCCCTGGCCGCTTCACCACGAACGCCAGTGGCACTTCTCCGGACTCCTTGTGCTTCAGGCCCACCACACCAGCGTCCTGCACCGCCTCGTGTTGCAGTAACAACGCTTCTATTTCAGCTGGTGGTACCTATTTATTTATTTACTCTTTATTCCATCACTTAAAGATCAATACAAAGACATACCAAAACCTAATTACGGTTGCCAACCTGCCTGCCAAGCATGGCAACTGCTGGCAAAACTCCACTTAACTGTCCACAGCTGGACCTATGTCTTCCCCATAAGTGGTGTTTTGCTAATAGTCGCCACGCTTGGCAAGCGGGTTGGCAACCGCAGTTAGGCTTTTAAAGATGTTTTAAGAAGAACGCTGCTGCCCATCCCTCGTCCTCCCTTAGTCGCCTCTTATGACACCCACGGGAAAGGAAGGGGTGGCCCATTACATGCCGGGGTATACACGGCAATATACCTATATAAAATAATATCACTTATTTCATCACTAGCTTTTACCTGCGACTTCGTTTGCATGACCGGGATATGTTCATTGGCTAGGATAAAAACTAGCCTATAACCTTCTACGTCTTGTGAAAACCAAATTTCATAGTGATTCGTTAAACCATTAAAGCGCTATGAAGTAACAAAACAAAATCACCTTCACAATTCCAATATTGATAAGGATTACCTACCCACAAAACTCTTTCATTTGATTGATCTACACTAATATTATAAAGAGGAACGATTTGTATTTTTGTGTGTATGTTTGTAATGAATAAACTCGAAAACTATCCTGCCAATTTAAAAAAATATTTCACCATATGAAAGATACATTCACCCTGAGTAACATAGGCTATATTTGTTGCTAGAAAAGATTAGGAATCCTTACTTAAACTTTAGTAACGTAACTCCAAGGTGTAAAAAAATGCTATAAAGTTTTTTCGTCGCGTGGGCTGCGGCAACTATTGGTGATCGAACAATAGTATGTTCTACAATATTGAATAAAACATCAATAACTACAAAAAACTTCGCGATACTATATGTCCAATTATTATCTTTATCTCACAATAACCACTTTTTAAAATGTTGTAAAAATGTCCAACCGTGCGAAGCCGGGACGGGCCGCTAGTCTTTAATAATAACAGAGTTGACAAAATATACACTACCTGTCATCTTATGTTAGCAGCCATTTTGTAAGAATAATTGACAAAAAATAGAATATATAAGATAAAATGATAAAAGATTCCCAAAAAGTCATTGGGGATTGGAAGTCGGGAGATTTGTAAACACCATTAAAAAGTCTGAGATGATTCCCAGAAATCAATCAAATCTATATATATAAAAATTAATGCCACATTTCGTTGAAATTTTTAACTCGAGAACGGGTTCACCTATCCAAACCGAATGTTTAGGCTTTGTTCGGACTATTTAGTAGATGGTTTATGTGAAGTTTGCATAAAATCGGTCGAGCGGTTCTTCATTTATCAGATTTTTTGTAACAAATGAATTCAATAAATGACGGATCGTTTCGTTAAAGGGGATTTTTGTGTCAAATTCAAACTTTTTTTAAGATGGTGATTGTGCTGTCAAATTGAAACTTTTTTCAGTGTTGACAGTACAAGCACGTTGTTATGTCATTCATGCGGTCATTTCATTTTGGACGTGCTTCGATTAAAGCAAATTATTAGCGATATTGATGTTAACATTTTTTTTATTATTATTTCACTTTATATGTAGCGAAGCACGTACCGGGCCGCTAGTAGCCTATATTTTACAAGGAATTTACAAGTACCTGAAAAGCTTTATACTTGATGAGCTCCTTTAGTCGGTCGACGATAAAGAAGTATTTGTCGTCATCGTAGTAGCCAATGTCGCCCGTTTTAAAGAAGCCTTCGTCGTCAAAATCGTCCGTCTTATCTTTGCCGATATAACCTTTCATTATTAGAGGTCCCTTGAAGCACAATTCGCCGTGTACATTGGGACCTACCGGCTTTCGAGTCTCGATATCGACGACCTATAAATAAAAAAATATATATATAAAAAAAAGTTTATTTGGTAACATTATTAATATGTAATTGATTTCAGCACCTTTTTTTTTTATACAACTTAGAATGGCAAACAAGCTGACGGCCCACCTGATGGAAAGAGGTAACCCTCGCCTATAGACATGAGCAGTACCATGGACATAACAGAGTATACTGTTTCGCCCATGATACCCCCCATGCGTTGCCATTCCTGAGGACTCAGATGTTATTCCTCTGTAACCAGTGAATTCACGCCATATTCCATCTTTCAAACCGAAACACAGCCATGTAATCACATGGTGAACTTAACATCCGTCCGGTGTTAAGTCCACCATATGTACATACATAGTTTCACTGTATATTAAAGTTTAAATAAATAAATATTGCTCGCCGGGGCACACAGCTCCGGCATAGAATGGGCCGCGCCTACTTTTCCCGTGGGTGTCGTTAGACGCGACTAAGTGAAGGCGAGGGATGGGCAACAGCGTCCCTCTTAAAACATCACTAAAAGCCTAACTGCGGTTGCCAACCCGACAGCCAAGCGTGACAACTCCTGGCAAAACTCCCCTTATGGGGAAGACTTACGTCCAGTAGTGGACAGTTAACAGCTTAAGAACAAATAAATATCAGCCATTAACTGTCCACTGCTGGACATACTCGTAGGCTTTGGCAATGTTCTAAGATACCCATCCCTTGACATTTAATTTCGTTTAATCACGACACTCACGAGAAAGGAAGTGGTGACGAATTCTATATGCCGTAACCACACGGCAAATAATACATAATAATTATCACTTATCTACATATTAACCTTTCAAATACCTGTTTTATATTATGAAACATTGATAAGATAAGATGTAAGTGTATGTTAATCTTATCTGTACGTAAAAAACGTCAGTGGAATATTATTTTTTATCTTTATTATATTCAGATTGATTTTTCATGTAGATTTTGCTCTGTAAAAGACTTCGACCATTTTTTTATGCAACTTAGAATGGCAAACAAGCTGACGGCCTACCTCTGATGGAAAGTGGTAACCGTCGCCTATAGACATGAGCAGTACCATGGACATAACAGAGTATACTGTTTCGCCCATGATGGGGGTATCATGCGTTGCCATTCCTGAGGACTCAGGTGTTATTCCTCCGTACCTAGTAAATTCACGCTATATCCCACCCTTCAAACCGAAACACAGCCATGCAAACACAACTGCTTCACGGTTGAAACACGAATGAGACAGAAGTACCCAAGCAATCGACTTTTGTACAGTCTCCCTAATAAATAAATAAATAAATAAATATTTTAATTCCACAAACCTTAGCGACAGTGCCAGGCGTCACTAATCCGACGCTGCCAGCCTTCCCCTGCTTGGCATTTTGAAATAAGGTCCTAACTACAGCCAGCGTAGTTTCCGTCATTCCATAACCTTGAGTCACTGCAATTATATTTGGAAACCTGTGGACAAATAACGAACAAAATACACACATTACGCAGGCATGCAACTCCCAATATAGAATAGGCCACCACCTCTTTTCCCATGGGTGTCGTAAGAGGCGACTAAGGGAACTTATGGTGGAGATGGAAAAAGTGGAGGGTCATAATTACCACTACGTTCAGAAGAATCTGTAAAAAACTCAGCAGCAGACTTTTACAAATTAATTTATACTTGTATACAAAATAATTTTCCATCGGGTGGGCCGTCAGCTTGTTTGCCACTCTAAGTAGCATAAACAAATACAAAATAAATGTATTCCGAACCTTTCTAAAAGAAATATTAAAAAACTATAATTTTTTTTTATACCACTGAGGTGGCAAGCAAGCTGATGGCAACAACGACAACAACAAGCAACGGCCCACCTGATGGTAAGCGGTTACCGTACCGTAAATGCACATGATTAAAAAAATTAAATCAACAAACATAAAATAAATTGCCATCTACGAGTAATTAAGAATTTTCTTCTTTCTTAAAGTCTAAAATTGTAAAAATAAACAATTTCTACCTAGACGAAGTCAGGAATCGTCGTTAGTATAAAAAAAAATTAATGTGTCGTAATTAATAACTAAAGAAAGTAGCTTAAAAAACTATTCGAGCGAGTTAAACCCAAATTTGCAATAATATCGCGTACATACAAAATGAATCAACATCTAACACTCTAACATTGGGGGGAAAAGGGATTGTTAGCAATGGAGTTTGACAGCCCCATTGCTAGCAATATGCCTTATTAGGTCGACGTCCATTTGGTTCCTCCCGGAAACCATCGTGAACAATTCTTGTTGTCGTCACGATGAGCTAACTGACCTCATCCTCATCTATCATCCTTCACTGGTGCCCCGCCGGTGGACACCGATAGCGCGGGTGGGGTTACCATTCCGTTATCACCCATTAAAAAAAAACACTAACATTTCAAAGTCGGTTAATCACTTACTTAGTTTTCACAATACTCAAAGTGTCGTTCTGCAATGGAGCACCACCGGAGTAAATGAGTTGCACCGAACTCAGGTCGTATTGCGCTTCGGACTTGCACGCCGCCACCAATACTGGCGGCACTATATTCAAATGAGAAATCTGTAAGGAAACATTAAAATAATAACAAAAAAAAGTCATGAGGTACGACACGAAATCAGTTTCTAATCTATACAAGTAGGGGGGAAAGGGATTGTTAGTAATGGGGTCAAATAGCCCCATTATTAGCAATATGCCCCGACAGGTCGACCTCCACGCGGTTCCCCCTGGAAACCACTGTGGTTAATTCTAGTTGAATTCGTCAGGATGGGCTAACTGACCTGCTTTTTCATCCTCACCAATTATCCCTTGTTGGTGCCCCGCCAGTGTATACCGATAGCGCAGGTGGGGCTACAATTCCATTATCACCCATTAAAAAAAAATCTATACAAGTATGTACATATTTTATTTATGTATGAATTCTCCAAGATGGGCTAACTGACCTGCTTTCATCCTCATTAGTCATCTATCACTGGTGCCCCGCCATTGTACACCGATAGCGCAGACGGGGTTACCACACCATTAAAAAAAACCCGTCATGATGAATACAGCTGTAATTCAACACGATGGTTTCCAAGGGGGACCACGTGGAGGTCGACCTGACGGGATATATTGCTAGCAATGGGACTGATAGTCCGTATTACTAACAACCTCCCCCCCCCCATATAAGCAGTTATCTGCCAATGCTGGAATATTTTATGGTCTTAGTAAGGGAATAGGGATAATATTACTAATTACTAACCTTATACCTTTCAATTGTACGTAAATAAAGATCCAGCTCGAACTTAGACAAGTACACGAGAGATCTTCCCAAAACAAGCGAGTTAAATGTGCCCACCAAGCCCATCGTGTGGTACCAGGGTGTAATAATTAGTCCCATTGTATTAGGATCTACGGCGCTAGGTCTGGAACAAAATATTATTATCAACCGACTTCAAAAAAGGAGGTTCTCGATTCGGTTGTGTTTTTCTTTGTAGTGTTTGTTGAGAATTCTTCTCTTTATCTACAAGGATATACTTACAGCTGGATGACGTAGAAATATTATCTAAATCGATTCTGTAATGTCATCATCATCATTTCAGCCATTGTCCGTCCACTGCTGGACATAAGCCTCCCCCATAGACTGCCTTAAAGAATGGTTCTGAGCCACCAGCATCCGCTGACTCCCTGCAATGCACTTCAGGTCGTCACTCCATCTAGTGGGATGTCGTCCTACTGCGTTTGCCCGTACGGGGTGGCCACTCAAGAACCTTTCTTCCATTCTGTTGTTTATCAAAATCAAAATAACTAAATTTGCCACAATTGAAGTCTGTTTTTTTCGTGGAACACGATTTAACTGTTATTATCGAAATGAAACACTTAAACATACAGGTAGCGACATCTGTTTACCATTTATGTGTAACATTCTTTTAATAAAATTGTCAGTTCTCCGTTCGAATCATAACATTTTTTTATACAACTTAGAATGTATTAACTTAACATGACATTTTACTTTAAATTTTACTTCTCAAAATACAGTACATTGTCTATACTTTATTTATAAAAAAATCTAGTTTTTAAAGGTTCGTTACAAAACATTAAAGTATTCTTATGATGCGATTTTGCCCGTATGTCTGCTTGTCTTTCTTTTTTATTACAATTTAGAAAGGCAAATAAGCTGACGGCCCACCTGGTGGAAAGTGGTAACCATCACTTATAGATGTGAAAGTACCATGGACGTAACAGTATACTCTATCGCCCATGATAACCCTCATACGGAGGGGGGAAGGGATTGTTAGTAATGCGGACTGCCAGTCCCATTACTAACAATATAAGGTATATTGCTAGCAATGGGACTGGTCTGGTCAGGTCGACCTCCACGTGGTCCCCCCTGGAAATCATCGTACTGAATTCCGGGTGCATTTATCACGATGGGCTAACTGACCTGCCTTTTTATCCTCACCTATCACCCCTCACTGGTGCCCCGCCAGCATATACCATTAGCGCAGGCGGGGTTGCCATTCCATTATCATTTATTAAAAAAAACCCCTCATGCGTTGCCATTCCTGAGGACCAATATGTTCTATCTGTCTGTCACAATATTATATCTCGGCAACAACTGATGCTTTTTTAGGGTTCCATACCTCCAAAGAAAAAAACGGAACCCTTATAGGATTACTTCGTTTTCCGTCTGTCCATCTATCTGTCAAGATCCTTTTTCTTAGATACTCGTGGAGATATCACGTTGAAAATAATATCATATACGCAGGTCTGCAACCTCTTAAAGCAGTGAAAAACTCAAGCTTCTAAATCGACGCAATCAGAACATATATCCTTATCGCATATTTTAACATTCGCAAAGGGAATCAAAACCTATAGGGTACTTCCCGTTGACATAGAAACGTGAAATTTGGCAAGAAGCAATACCACGCAGCATAAGTAAAGGAAAAAAAATTAAAACCGTAAGTTTGTATTTATTCCACAAAATTTAGACTTTTGTACGGAACCCTCGTTGTGCGCGTCCGACTCGCACTTGACCGGCTTTTTATAGTAAGAAAGCGGTAAAATAATAATAAATAATATTAATAAAGCAAACAAAGTTATCATTTATTCGTGTTATCGCACATTCAGAGTCCTCTTATAATATTTGCTTTAAAATCTCCTTACAGATATATATTTTTTATACCACTGAGATGGCAAACAAGCATTTTTTTATACAACTTAGAATGGCAAACAAGCTGACGGCCCACCTGATGGAAAGTGGTAACCTATAGACATAAGCAGTACCATGGACATAACGGAGTATACTGTTTCGCCCATGATACCCCCCATGCATTGCCATTCTTGAGGACTTAGGTGTTATTCCTCTGTACCCAGTAAATTCACGCCATATCCCACCTTTCAAACCGAAACACAGCCATGCAAACACAACTGCTTCACGGTTGAAACACGAATGGGACAGAGGTACCCAAGCAATCGACTTTTGTACAAAGTCTGCCTCTGGTAAAATTTCCATAGCACCAATCTGTAAGTATATCCTTTCAGATAAAAAAAGAACTTTCCATATCGATTAACTAACTGATTTAGAATTGGAAACCTCCTTTTCAAAGTCGGTTGAGGGGAACGTAACCACAAGAACACAGCAATATACAAAAGATCATACAAACTACATGAAGTGAGGACATTCAAATGCGTCAGCATGACTCCCTTCGGCAGTCCAGTTGTTCCTGATGAATACAGTATGAACAGTGCGTCGCTCCCACCACACACGTCGGCCACTGTGAACTCCTCATATCGGACGTCCCTCGTCAATCGATTAGTGACTATAATGCCCGATTTTGCGTCACCACTAATCGGTAACACTAGATCCCTGTAAAGCAGCACGTCACTGGGACATTTGTCACCGAACACGATGATCTTCTTCAAAAAGGTGAGCGATCGAAGTGTTTTCTCCTGTTTCTCGTAAAATGACGGCGAACAAAAAACGTAATTTGGCTCCGCTATGCCCAAAATGTGTTTCAATTCACCTGAAAAGATAATTATTTTATAAAATACACACATACACACACATACAATGTTACTAGAGAGAGGTTTTGTACAACGGTCCTTAAATAAGGTTCTGTGGGGAAGGGATTGTTACTTATACCCTGTCAAGTTGACCTCCACGTGGTCCCCCCGAGAAACCATCGTGCTGAATTTCATGATGGGCTAACTAGCCTGCCTTTTTATTCTCACTTATCATCCCTCACCGCCATTCCATTATCATCCATAAAAACGTATTTATTATCACCAGAGGGAGACTCTGTACAAAAGTCGTTTGCTTGGGTACCTCTGTTCCATTCGTGTTTCTACCGTAAAGCAGTTGTGTTTGCATGGCTGTGTTTCGGTTTGAAGGGTGGGATATGGCGTGAATTTACAGGGTACAAAGGAATAAAACCTGAATCCTCAAGAATGGCAACATATTGGGGGTATCATGGGCGAAACAGTATACTCTGTTATGTCCATGGTACTGCTCATGTCTAAAGGCGATGGTTACCACTTTCCATCAGGTGGGCCGTCAGCCTGTTTGCCATTTTAGCTTGTATAAAAAAAAAGTATTTTTTACATGACATCCCCGTCGAGGAATACCTGGCAATCTTATAATACGAGGTAATCGGGTGATTCCCCTGTTAAGTTGTTGGCAAATTTCTTTAACACTATTGCATTGAAGTATTCTATTAGGGAAAGTCCCGTCTTACTTCAACAACAAACATATTTTAGGGCTGTACACTTCTTGTGTATAATTCTTACTTGACAAATATTCTAATTAACTTTGTATACGTGTTTGTTATTAGTTACTGTCTTTTACCCGCGACTTCATCCGCGTGACTGAGATAATAATATGCTTACTTTCCAAGATAAAAAGTATTCTACATCATTCTTTTTCTCATCCCTCACTGGTGCCCCGTACCGAGAAATACATAGGAGGTGCATATTTGAATAGGGAAAAAAAAATAAAGCTATATTATCACTGGTCATGGCTGGAAAGAAGCCATATAGTATATTTAAAAAAAGAAAAAGAATGATTTGAATTTTAGTATACCATTCTTGTATCTCTTTGTGTAATGTTTTATAACTATAATTTTGTTATGTAAATAAATATAAAAAACACTAGTGGAACTATAAAAGTGGTATCATTTTGGAGTACGTCGTCTAATCACTCTATAAAAAAATTCACGTACCGTTCTTTTTACGAATGTAATGAAAATCTTAACTAGACGATGTTTATATTTATTAAATTATATATTTAAGATATTTAAGGTAAATTGATGTTTGAGATCTAAAAAAAGACTAATTAATACTACCTCTCACTTTAGTATTAGTACTATTATATTTTCTGTCTTCGTTTTCCTTCGTCATATTTTTTCTGTTGTATGTATGCTGTTAAGTATGTGTATGTTATGTATATATTCAATTGTGTATATATTATATATGTATGTGTATGTATGTATGTATATATGTTTGTATATGATAATATTTATATAATAGTGCGCCACCTACCCTTTGTCTTTTTCTCAATGTCTTCTACCCAAAGGTTGTCTGGAAGAGATTGCTTAGCGATAAGGCCGCCTTTTGTATCCCTTCTCATTAATATTTACTGTATTTATTATTTCTCTTTTTACTTGGTGCAATAAAGTGTAAAATAAATAAATAAATAAAAAAATGACAATACAATATTTTTTGAAAATTTTGCCTATCCTCTATCTGTATATTTTTTCCAGAATCACGCACAAAGTACTGCACCTAATTGCATACGATTTTTACACTTGTATTCCTAAAGGTTTAATTTAAAATATGGTGAATATTTTATCTTAATCCGCCATCTAGAAGCGATCTATTTCGTAGTTTTCTTACTTGAGAAATTCGAATACGAAGTATACAGCGACCAAAAGTTAGTCATTAAAAAAGTTAAAAAAAAGGTAATACAGTATTTACCAGCAGTATATCCAGGATTTACAGGTGACAACACAGCCCCAGTACAAACGGTGCCGATCACAGCACTCCAAAACTCCTTTCTGCTTTCCGTGCATATAGCTACCACGTTTCCCTTTCTCACGCCTATATGTGTGAGTGAGACGGCGACATTCATAGAGTCTTGTAGCAGTTCGCCAAAAGTGTAAACCTCGTGAGTGGCTGCGTTTATCTATAACAAGGAACTTTATGGAACAATTTTTTCCTTATAAATGTATGCATTTTTGCAGGAATCAAAAAAATAAAATTGTTGCGTCTCGATTTCTACGTCTAAGGGATCAGCCAATTGGGGTTCCATAAAATTTTGTAAAACACAATTCAAATAAACACATTAAGAGGAAGTGCATCTTTTTCACTTCTAATTAAATTATTCAAAAAAAAAAACTAGTCAAAACGCATATAGGCTAATACAAAAACTGTAGAAATTTAAAACGTAGATTTTGCTCTACGAAAATAGCTGGGAGCTTCTAAAAATACTGACAGATGATTCGTAGATACATTGGATTTAAAATATTTCAATTTCAACCTTTTTTTGACGGAGTCACCCGTCCTCGTGATCGAAGAATGAGTATGTTCACTGGTAAAAATAAAACTAGTCTTATGTCCTTCTCCGTTGCATATAGTAAGTACAATACTAAATTTCACGATTAGTTAAGCGAATTATGCTTACTAAAATCACAAATATGAAAATGTGATTGTTTATTTGTTTGTTACCTCTTGACAGCTTAACGGGTTAACAAATTATTATAAAATTTAGTAATGAGAACATAGGCTACTTTTATCCCACTCGGTGAATATATCCCGATCTTATAAACGAACCAGAGGGAGACTTTGTACCAAAGTCGTTTGTTTGGGCACCTCTGTTCCATTCGTGTTTCTACCGTGAAGCAATAATTTGCATAGCTGGTAAAATAAGTCGTTTTAATTGCAAGTCAATAGGCCACCAGCAAGTAATAAAATAAAAACAAATTTCGAATGGAAAGTCTTAAAAAGAGCAAGTTTAATAAAAGCTTGTAAAAACTCACAAAGGCGGGTTTATCTTTAAACTGATACGCTCTTCTCAAGAAATATTCACCGAAATTCAAATTCGCCGGCACCCAAACTTCGTCTTCGGAATATACGTACAAATTATTTTTTAACATTTTCAATTTATTAATGACACACGTACGTATTGATAAACGACGTTTAGATCACTGCAGTGTATTGTACAGAACTCTTATCACACTTTATATATTATGTTATCATTTAACGACCTTTGCAGCTCAGTGGTTTAGCACGTTTCAGGCGAAATTTTCAAGTTCATTTCTTAAGAATACGAGATGTTTTATCTAAATCAGTGTTTTTCAAAGTGTGGGCCGCGACCCCTTGGGGGGTCCCCGAGCCTCAACAAGGAGGTCGCAGAAGGTCTCGAAGCAGTAAAAATCAACAGTTACATTACAATACATTAATCGATCAATAATACCTAATGAAGTATCTATAACAGACATCGATTACATGTCTGCTTTAGATATTTTATTATGTATTGTTTATTTTATGGATACCTAATTGTAACTATAAATACAACTGTACGGATTTCATAATTGTAACAATAAAATTCATACACATTCGAAACTGTGGGGGGAAGGGGGTCGCAAGATATTTATACATAATAAGGTTGTCGCGTCATGAACAAGATTGAAAAACACACACAAATCTAAATATTAGCTGTTTCAGTTTGACATATTTTTTTGTAAATGGAATACAGCCCATTTCGATCGCTGATAATGGATTTTATAAATAGATTTTTTTTTAATTCGGCTATTTATTTCATATATGTTTCAGTTTATACTCTATAAACAAATTACCATGTTATTTGTTTTTATTTTATTAACTTGAGATCAACAACAAGATCACAATACAAATACAATGGGGGGAAAGGAATTGTTAGTAATGGAGACTGAGAATCCCATACCTGGTTGGGTATATTACTAATATATAGGTCGAGCTCCTCGCGGTTCTCCCTGGAAACTATCATGGTTAATTCCTGATGAATTCATCATGATGGGCTAACTGGCCTGTTTTCATTCTCATCGATCACCCCTCACTGGTGCTCCGCCAGCGTATCCCGTTAGCGCAGGCGGGGTTACCATACCACTTCCACCCATCAAAAAAAAAAAATACAAATACAGTTTACATCCACTTATCTTATATCTTCGGCATGTTATTATTGTAATCTCAGGAATGATGGTCACTTATCTTTATTCTAAGTCTTTTATTTATTTTTTTCTAAATTACTTTCTATGTACAAATATTATCTAATAACAATTTTACATTATCAGTCATTAAAATTCGTAAGATAAGATAGGTATATTACATATTATTTGAATATGTTGATATAACATTACAGTTTCTCATATGAATAAGATAATTATCATGCTATCAGTCGTTAACTATCCTCTACTGAACAAAGCCTTTGCCATAAACGGGGTAGTCGGTAGTTACCATGCTTGGCAAAAAGGTAGGAACCACAGTTAGGCTTTCATAAACGTTTTAAGAAGGACGCTGCTTTCCATCCCTTGACCTTAAGTCACCTCTTACGACACCCACAGAAAAGTAAGGCACAGGAAAGTGGAAACTTAGAATGACAAACAAGCTGACGGCCCACCTGATGGAAAGTGGTAACCGTCGCCTATAGACATGAGCAGTACCGTGGACATAACAGAGTATACTGTTTCGCCCATGATACCTCCCATGCGTTGCCATTCCTAAGGACTCAGGTGTTATTCCTCTGTACCATGTACATTCACGCTATATCCCACCCTTCAAACCGAAACACAGCCATGCAAACACAACTATTATGTCTGGGCTACATGGCAATGAATAAGATACATAGATATCTAATTATTATTAAGAATAATAATATAATTAATTAAAAAATGGACCGCATAACTGTACTAACTACCACCCACACTAACAAAACAAAACATTCTAACAGAAGAGCGTGCCATATGACGCGCATATAGCGTGCCATGCCATATCTACCTTCCAAAAATTATCATAATATTGTTTGGTACACAAATCTGGGAATATGTAAATAGCTAATTTATGGTGTAAACATAACTTTTTATTATTATTATTCTATATATAAACTGTTGATTTGAAAATCTAATATTAAAATAAATAAATAACCATATGGTGATATGGATGGAATAATATATCCCATCAAAAACATAATATATTCGTGCTCATCCCAGAACAGTCTAGCGCCTACCTTAGAATCTGAGCAAAGTTTTGCTAAAACGCGTCAAGGGTATATATATATTAATCTTTTATGAGGAGCCAGATCCCTCCTGGACAATAATCTCAAATACACCAATAAGTTAATCGAATTATCCCCTATTTCACTCCCTTAAGGGTAAAATTTTCAAAAAATGCTGAAAATCGTTTTTGGAAATTCTCCCCCTTTCGATAAGTCTGAAAATTTGTATGAGAACGTATATTTTTTAAACCGATTTAATTAGGGGGAAAGGATTATTAGTAATGGGGACTACGGCCCCACACATTGGGTGTGAATTAAAGGAACAAAATTTGTATGGGAAATATATTTTTAAATCTATTTGTATAATCTATTTTCCTTTGATATAAAAATATAGTTATATTATTATTATACATACAGAGTAATTTTAATTCTCACATCAAAAAAGAAATTTGGTACGCAAGGCTTTATTCTAACTTCAAACATAAGCAGGATATTTTATATACTAATGAACGCGGGTAAAGCCACAAGGTACAGCTAGTATATAGATAAAAATATATATAATTAATTTCATTTATACAATCTACAACCCCAAACATTTTAAAATGCCACGTCGCCAATACGAATCAAATGTTTTTACATTTAAAATCTTGGAAATTCAAAATTACTCAACTTTTTAAATTCATAACGTAGAATTATTGAGAAACGATATTAATATCGAAAATATCAAAACGGGTACACTTAAAATAGAAATCTCTATATTTTAAAGTCGATCAAAATAAATGTGACAACCCTAGAGAACGAATGCGGCATGACAGTAGATTTTTATGGCCGAGAAAACACTGTTTATACATTCATCCATTTAATAAATAAATCTTTATAGATTCCTTGTTAAATGGAGGGTAATGGAATATCGACCCCGCCTGCGTTATCGGTATACGCTGGCGGGGCACCAGTGACAGATGATAGGTGAGGATAAAAGCAAATCAATTAGCCCATCGTGATGAATTGAACAAGAATTAACCATAATGGTTTCTAGGGAAATCCGCGTGGGAGTCGACCTAATTATATTACTAGCAGCGGAATTTTTAGATCTCATTACTAACGATCCCTTTTCCTCCCTAAAGATTCCTTACATTGTGCTAATATAATATTAAAATATAATTAAAAGATTGCTGCTGATAAGACTTATCTCAGAGACATTATAATTAGGGTGTCTTTATAAAACTAATAGATCTCAACATAATCATCATCATCATCATCATCGGCCATTATCCCTCCACTACTGAACATAGGCCTCCCCCATAGACTGTCATAAAGAACGGTCTTGAGCCACTTGCATCCACTGATTCCCTGCAATGCATTTGAGGTCATCACTCTATCTAGTGGAGGATTGCCCTAAACTGCGTTTGCCTGTACGGGGTCGCCACTTAAGAACCTTTCTTCCCCATTGTTTGTCGATTCTTCGAGCTATGTGATCAGCACGTTGCCACTTCAGTTTGTTTTTCCATCGAGCTAAGTTGTGTTTGATCCTGGCATAGAATAGGCCACCCTTTTCTTCCTCGTGGGTGTCGTAAGAGGCGACTAAGGGAGGGCGAGGGATGGGCAATAGCGTCACTCTTAAAACATCTACAAGAACCTAACTGCGGTTGCCAACCCGCCTGGGTAGCGTGGCAACTAATGGCAAAACCATCCCAACCTTAAAAATAATAATATTTAGTAATTATGCTAGTCTGTCTGTATATTTAAACCGGCATCAAGCAAAAAGTACTGCAAAAAATTGGATGTTTACACAATTGTATTCCGGGAAGGTCTAATATTTATTGAATTATGTTAATCGAGCCCTTTCATTGTACATCCAATAGCGTCTCATTTACAAATGTCCTTTTAGTTTATTAGGTATTTTATATCTTCTAAATTCAATTTAACGTAACGTCACATATCTTATAACCAACAGACTATAAAAAAGCTTCCAATAATGTCTATTTTTTTAAAATATGATCCATAGATCAAAAGTTGACGAAATACATAAACATATATACATATGTACATATATGGGTCAAATTTATAATTCTTCAAATCTTTTTTGTTTTGTCGTAGTCGGTTAATTAATTTATATCTAACTCATCAACAAGTTCTCTGAAACTAATTAAATGTAAATTTAAATAAAAGGACGAAGTGGACGAAGCCGCGGACAAAACTCTATATTTAAGATTTTATTAAATTTTTATGAACTTAATTTTAAAAATATAGATATTGTTTCAAACCAAATGATGTTGATATGTTTAGATATGACTCAAACATCATAAAATTTCTATATATTGAAATTAAAATTTACTCGGGTAAAGTCACAAGCAAAAACTAATTATAAATATGAAATGCCTATAAGGTATATATTTAAGATAATAAAAGTATTTACCTACTGAATGCAAAAGTTAATTAAGTACCATAAAGATCGAATTATGAACTCTGAACACGGTCATAACAATAATTAAATGCATTTATTGACGGTTGTAAGATAAAAGAGAAAAAAGTTTACGCTTTAACCCCTTCAGCAATAGTTTTTTTTTTTCCTAAATACTTATATTAAGCATTTATTTTTATAACTATGTATATTAATCTCTTCGGGTTCTATAAATTATATAAATGCAAGAAACAGAAAATTTAAATTAATATGAACATAGATCAATAAAATATTTATCAACAAAAACCCTAAAAAGAGAGTAAAAAACCAGTTATAATTCTATATCTATGTTCCATGTAATGTATATTCCATATGTATTTATTTTAATTTATTTGAGTACATTTTTACATAATAAACAAGAATTTTTAAAAGTCTTGGAGCTACAATATCTATATAAATACGAAAGATTAATAGATTTAATTTCAGACAAAACAAGAATAAAAAGACATGAACGTGTACGCTGTCACTAAAATTCGTTCTATACTCTGTGGATCTATAGTAATTTATATAATATTATATTAGCTATTTATTATTGAATACCTAATTAAAAATTGAAAAATACCTACACAGACATGCTATAAACGATATTTAAATAGGTGATTTAATTTCTCAAATGATTCAATACATAAGTCTTACATTAATATAGCAGTGAAGATAAATTCTTTTGCTTCGACCTTGAATTCGAGACAGTAATTAAAAAAAAGTTGTTAGTTAAAGTTTTGAAGTTCTTTTCTGTTTCGAACGTATCAAATTTTTTCATATTTTTCTATTTATTGTTATGGATTTTAATATTTGTGACATGTTATTACCTTGGACTGTTGCTGCTGCTTACATACTTGATCCCGCTTTTACTTTGTAAATATACTTCTGGCGGTAACAAGGACAAGAACTACTATGTATATGACCTACCACTCTGGAATAGTATACAAATAGTTGTTGTTTTGGATGTCCTGTTTATAGTAAGTATATAAATAAGTATTATTTATTTTCTCTCTATCAAAGTAAAGGCCGGTATCTAATTAAAAATTATTTTAATCTCTAAACTTAGATTGTGGCGTACGCAATTCGATCTCAAATGTTCTTGTATCATCAAATAATTTTTATTTATTTATTATTTTTATATTGGCTATAGCTTTTTAAATTATAATCCTCTCTGAATTTATGTTTGTCTAAATCGTATTATGTGCGCATTGATGGCGCGCGGCAAAATTTTGTTATAATTTCTGTTTGTGGCATCTATTTTTTATTGGTCTTATTACGACGATTCCTACTAATCTTTCTTAAATATTTACCATATCCAGACATTATTTTGTTCTAATTTTATTATATTAGATTCTAAGATTATGTTTTTATAACTCTTGTACATATATTTCTTGTTGATGTTTTTATGCAAAGGAGAATTGTAGTTAGATAGTTAGATAGATTCTTCATTACCAACATAATAATAATTACAGTAATAAACAACAATAAAAAGAGAGAAAAAAATTAGTACATTTTGCTGATATAGGAACAAGATTTTTTTCAAAACAATATATATATATATATATATATATATATATATATATATATATATATATATATATATATATATATATATATTCTTAACACATTTATTACAAACAGACTACCTTCAAAATGTATAAAGTTTTATAACACAAAAATTGGTCAGTAGATATCCTTAGGGGAAATCAATAAGTTTTTCACTTTTATTTTAACTTGTTATTGTACCTTATAACAAATAAATAAATTTATTGTTGAATATTTTACATTATTATGTGTGAGATTAAGCACTAAATAAGTATTTCTTTCTAATTGAAATAAATTATTATTCAACAAAAATAAATAAAAAAAAAATAAGTTTTTTTTTTTACTTTTATTTATTGTTTAATTTTTTTTTATTATTATTATTAGGTATTTGTGAGATTAAACACTAAATAAATGTTTCCTTTTTTCTTTCTAATTGAAATAAATTTTTTATTCAACAAAAATAAATAAAAATAATTTCGTGTTTTAAATTCCAGTACCTACACATTCAAGATGTACACAGAGTTATCAGTTTAAACCAGTGTTCTGGTGCAGTTGTGGTGCCTGCAAGCAATAGTCAGCTGTAGCTTGTATTTCAAGGAATGTTGACTGGTAAGTTTTTTTTTTATCTATAAGCTTTTGTTCCACAAATAAGTAAAGATTATTTTCTATAGAAACAAAAAGAAATCCTTTTAAGGAATAAGTCCACCTGTGTGTGTGTGGTCCTGTGTACATTTTTGTTAGTCTTTTGTCTATATTATAAGTGAATATGCAAAATCATATAACATATAATTTTTTTTCTAATACCACTGAGGTGGTTTATTTATATATTACCATCAGGTGGGCTGTATGTGGTATACAGCCCTGATGGTAATATTATATATAAATAAACCTTCTAAAAATACCTTCAGTTGTGGCAATGCCAGTTATTTTTTATTTAAAAATAAAACTACTGAATACATTTTGATATTTTTTTTTATGGAAGAAATCAGTAAGCATAAAAAAAAAACAGATAAAAAAAAAGGATTTTTCAAAACTCTTAAGAACTATTAAAGTTATTTGGTAACAAATATATTAAAAACAAAAAAATAACTGAATTGAGACACTTTTTCTGTTTTAATTTGATTGGTAATACTCCAACTTCCATCAAAGTGAAATAAAGTGGTTGCTTTAAAAATTAAACCACTGAAATAATTCTGATAAAACATCTATGTAAAATATGCACTATACTTTTAGGTTGGTTCAGTTAAAAAAAAGTAATTTTCCAAATTGGTTTATAAATGATTTCTAGTTCTGAGGTAATAAATATAAAAAAATAAATGAAATGGAGAACCTTTTCTTTTTTTAAGTTGGTCAAAAGTATTGAAATAGAGCATATGTTTAATTTAATAAGAAAAGGACAAACTTAGTTACATATATATATATATATATATATATATATATATATATATATATATATATATATATATATATATATATATACAATACATGTATACAATATATATATATATACAACTTAGAATGGCAAACAAGCTGACGGCCCACCTGATGGAAAGTGGTAGCCATCGCCTATAGGCATGAGCAGTACCATGGACATATATATATTATATATATAGTACCTCACCTTCCAATAGTAACAGTGCACATTCAGTGCAAACATTTGCCAACTATATGTTAAACACATATATTACTTGTATTTTCCTTCA
The DNA here is from genome assembly GCF_026898425.1 of Galleria mellonella. Lineage (NCBI taxonomy): Eukaryota > Metazoa > Arthropoda > Insecta > Lepidoptera > Pyralidae > Galleria > Galleria mellonella. Next base: position 4,089,807 of record NW_026442097.1, read on the forward strand.
TTGTTTTCATTAAAATGGATTTGTAATGAGACTGATTTTTAACCGACTTCAAATAGGAGGTTCTCAATTTGTTTGTATTTTTTTTTGTTTTATGTTTGTTACCTCACAACTCTGTGCCAGTTGTAAATTAATTTGGTTTTTTTTTATCTGAAGGTATATACCTATAGATTGCTCTAAATAGAAGTTTTATTAAAAACATTTAAATACTTAGTTTAGTTTTAAAATAAAAAAAAATCAGGTCGACCTCCACGCGGTTCCCTCTGGAAATCATCGTGGTTAATCGTAGTGGAATTCATCACGATGGATCACCACCCGCCAGTGTATACCGATAGCGCTGGCGGGGTTACCATTCCATTATCACACTTTAAAAAAACTGCGGTTGCCAATCCGCCTGCCAAGCGCAGCAAACCCCCCATGGGGGAGACTTATGTTCAGCAGTGGATAGTTAAAAGCTGATACGATGATTATAATGTAGTAATGCATATAGTAAACAAAGATAGTAATAAATTTAATACAATTTTTTTATATATTTATTTATATTATATTTATCTATTTTGACCACAGCAAATGTAATTTAAAGGAATGTATATTTATTTTTTTAATTTTGAATTTAGTGTGTAGATATGTCTTAAAAATATTTTATTCGATAATAGTCGAGAATTGGCAAAAATGTGGACGAAAACTAGCAGCGAGTGTACTAAAAAGTTGAAAATTTTGCCAATTTTTTTTTTTAAATCACAGCGTAATGTATAGATATAAAAACTTATAAGAAATAAATAGTTTGGTCTTAATTTTTCCACGTTACAGCGAGATTTTTAGATAAGAACAATTTTTAGCCATCGAAAATATTTTTTTAAAGATTAAAAAGTGGTCGTCGTAAACCGGCACATTTACCCTATTCCGGTCAAGTTCTTTCGCATAATAACAATAATTTTAGATAATACAAATATTTTTATTGAAAATTGTTTTTTAAACATTAACTGGTTGTCGTAAACTAAAACATTCACCCTATTCCGGTCAAGTTCTTTCGTATTCTGAGATTTTCAAATAACAACAATTTTTTCATCCAAAATTTTTTATTTAACAATCGGTCGTAAACGGGCACATTCACCCTATTCCGGTCAGGCGGATGAAGTCGCCAGTAAAAACTAGTAGTTTTATAGTACCTATCTGTTAATTACTTATCAACTAACTTTTGCCAGTAGTTGCCACAATTAGCAGGCGGGTTGGCAACCAGTTTTTTTTAATAGACATATTTAATAGGTATACACTGGCAGGGCACTTGTGAGGGATCATAAGTGAGGATGAAAAGGTAGGTGTCGAATGCGAAAAGTATTAATCATAATGGTTTCCGGCGGACCGCGTAGAAGTCGACCTGATAGGGTTTGGTAGCAATGGGGCCATTAGTCCCCCATAATTAACAATCTATAATTAAAAAAATTAAAAACAAAGCCACTAATTGTGAGTTACTGTTTTTATTTTTTATAATATTTTTTCTTCCTCGTTTATTTATTTATTTATTTTTTATTACACAATAAAACTTTTTACAAGTGGCGAGCTTAATGCCACATGGCAATTTCTACCAGCTAACAAATAGGTAAAAACATAAAGCGTATGAAGGGCAGTGGTGGTGAAAAAGATGTGCCATAATTATAGTAATATACTGAAATAATTATACATACTTATAATACACAAGCAATACCTTTATAATACATAAATACACAGTATATGTATACTAGCGGGGCATTACCGCCAGCGTATACCGTTATCGCAGGCGGGGCTAATTCCAACTATCACAATATACAGCCACTAATGGATTATAATTTTGTAAACGAAATTTATACATATGCTTATAAGCATAGAGTCTAAAATAATACGCACGCTGTCTCCTAGTTTCCTGTCCGTTCTTGTCGCGTTACGCCCCGCGACCCCTTGCCCCGCTAACGTTCTATCCTTGCCGCCCGCCCACCGAGCGCCATGATTGGTTCGCGCTTCGCCGCCTCGAAATACTTTGCGATCCCTTCTCGTTCCAGTATAGCTAGGGTTGTCTCCATGATTGGTCGTTTTTTGCGTCGCTCCGCATCGCGCGTCGTGCAGCGACGACTCCATCGTGTGTTCTTCTATTTATTTTTCTGTTCCTGCAACAATAACTAATTTAATTATTAACTAACTATGCATTTGTGTTTATACTAATGTTATTTACATTCGGTGCTTGGACTTATTAACGGTGCATGTGCTTAGACTGTCGATCTTCTAGGATTTACTCCCTTGTTGGTAGCAACTATGCTGATAGCAGCTTTCCTGTCTTGGTGCCCATGAGCCGTGGGTGAGTACTCTTCATACTATATTGCTATATGCATTTACTGGACTGGTATTAGCCAACGCCTCATGCAGACCATTTCCTTGTATTGTGAAATCTAATTGGAAACCACCGCGCTGTCAATAAAATTTCACTTAATTTATTTCGGCGTCTTAAATGGTGTTTATTTTAATTATATGTTTATTTTTAAGGGGCGGGGGGGGGGGAGCTTACAGTTATAATAACTTAATCAATACATATAACTGGTCGCCGTCTTGACATGGTAAATATATAATAAAAACTATGGAAGGGTACTTTATTAACGCAATAGAACCCAAAACAATGATTTTTAGAATTTTAATTTATTTGTATATATGTTTGTGCACGCCAATCTCGGAAACAGCTTAACGGATTTGAATCCGTTTTTTCACTAATACGTTGCGCGGTTTGCTCCACTTAACATTTAATCTTTGTTTTAATCATAATTAAAAACATTATATCAATCTATAGAATCACATATAAAAAATGCTATAAAATGACCGTACAATTAGATTAACCAAAAATTTCCCCGTATTATATGTATTGATTTTCAAAAATTCTGTTTACTCGTGCGAAGCGGGGTCGGATCGCTAATAATTAAATATATATCACAACAGTTTTTTTTTTTATGGGTGCAAATGGTATGGTAACCCCGCCTGCGCTAACGGTATACGCTGGCGGAGCACCAGTGAAGGGTGATAGATTAGAATGAAAACAGGCCAGTTAGCCCATCATGATGAATTCATCAGGAGTTAATCATGATAGTTTTTAGGGGGAACCGCGAGGAGGTCGACCTGGTTGGGTATATTGCTAGCAATGGGATTCTCAGTCTCCATTACTAACAATCCTTTTCTCCCGTATATGACAACAGTTAGCTAATTAAATCGGTGTTCTCGCGATGATGTGATAAATGATCCCGGGGGGGGGGGGGGGTAGTAATGCAGGCTATTGCTAGAAAGACACCTCGTCAGGTCGATCTCCACGTGATCCCCTGGAAACCATCGTGCTGAATTCCAGTTGTATTCATCACAGTGGCCTAACCGACCTGCACCTGCGCCTGCGCTAACAAGATACGTCGGCGCGGCACCAGTGATTTTTTTATGGCTGTTTATTGGTATGGTAACCCCTCCTGCGCTATCGTTTTCTCCTCTGGTTAAATTTTAAGTAGGAGAGCCATCTATTGGATTTCTTTTGTATTAAAATAGCAATCTAATAGTAGCTTGCTAAAATTAATGCTGTAGTATTGATATCGAATCACTTATGCGATATACGTGATTATATATGTATAATATATATCTCAAACAATTTTTTTTTTATTCACAATTTTCACTGTCATACGACGCTAAAAACATAAAGACTTATTTAAAATACATTGAGAGCGCCATCTATCGGATTTGCTTTACACTAATCCTGCCATCTAGTGGTCCATCTTTAAAATTAATAAAAATTCACTGTTGAAATTGGCGTACGATGTATATATATATATATATATATATATATATATATATATATATATATATATATATATATATATATATATATATATATATATATATATATATATTTTTAAGTTTTATTAAGTCATAAGAGCTACATATTTGTTATCTTTGTTACTTGCTGATAATATAAATCCCTTAAGTACTTATATATATGAATGATAATGGAATGGTAACTCCCACCTACGTTATCGGTATACGTTGGAGTGGAAGAAGGGATTGTTAGTAAGGGGAGGTTAGTCCCCTTCCTATGAATATACCCTATCAGGTCGACCTCCACGCGTTTGCCTCTGGAAACTATCGTGACTAATTTATTGTTGATTTCGTCACGATGGGCTTATGGTATACTGATAGTGCAGACTGGGTTACCGTGCCATTTTCACCCATTAAATAACGATATATGCAGGTGGGGCATCAGTGAAGGATGATAGATTTGAATGAACGGCTTAATTTTTCCATAGTGACCGCAACATGACTAGAACTTCTTCTATACAGGCAATTCAAAGCTTCATTTTTATGATCCAACCGGTGTCGGGTCTAGTGAACTAGAACCTGTTCTGCATTGGTAATTTACAGTTTCATTCTCATTACGCAATCCATATCTGGTGTAACAGGACTAGAATATGCTCTTCACAGGTGTTTTAGAGCTTCATTTTCATCACTCGAGCGATATCTGGTCCAACGAGACTAGAACATTATCTGCACGGGTGTTTTAGAGCTTCATTTTCACCACTCGAGCGATATCTGGTCCAACGAGACTAGAACATTATCTGCACGGGTGTTTTAGAGCTTCATTTTCACCACTCGAGCGATATCTGGTCCAACGAGACTAGAACATTATCTGCACGGGTGTTTTAGAGCTTCATTTTCACCACTCGAGCGATATCTGGTCCAACGAGACTAGAACATTATCTGCACGGGTGTTTTAGAGCTTCATTTTCACCACTCGAGCGATATCTGGTCCAACGAGACTAGAACATTATCTGCACGGGTGTTTTAGAGCTTCATTTTCACCACTCGAGCGATATCTGGTCCAACGAGACTAGAACATTATCTGCACGGGTGTTTTAGAGCTTCATTTTCACCACTCGAGCGATATCTGGTCCAACGAGACTAGAACATGATCTGCACAGGTGTTTTAGAGGCTCTTATTCTCATTACGCAACGGGTATCCGGTCTATTGGGCCAGAAGTCTCGTCTGCGTAGATTAAAATTTTATTGTCTCGAAGGTTGCTTTGAGATAATTTTATTCATAATGGTACTCTACGCAAACCCGCAATGGCCACTGGTCTTTGTATTCTCCGATTATCCGCGGCTTTTGGCGGTTTTGGAGTTTTAACCTAAGGGCCATGAGCGTTACGAAAAAAACGTTAAAAAAGGGTTTTAATAATTTTCATTGTTACTATGACCGTTTCGTCTGACTACTCATACTCGTAATTTTTGTGTGCCTTTCTGTGAATTATTTGCCAATAAATATTTGTTGACCGCATAATGCTTTTATTAATCAATTTGTCCAAACCTCTTCATGGAGTTATTATTGGACTTCATATATATTCTACGCAAACCCTCGTAATGGCTATTGGTCTTCGTTTTCTCCTGTCTTGCTACTACTGCTAGTGGCGATTTTGCAGTTTAAACGAAGAAACCATGCCCCTTACGAAGAAATTAAGGGTTTTAATAAATTTTATTCTTTCAATCATTATTTCGTCAGACTTTAATCGGATTGCTAATATTTGCGTCTTTCTGGGAAACGTGTGTGGCAGTACATAGTTTGATTAAACGCATAATAATTCCTATTTCTTTACAAGTTTGTCCAATTCTCTTTCATGGAAGTGTTATTGGACTTTTAAATATATACTCTACGTAAACCCGTTAATGGCTATGTCTTCATTTTCTCCAATTTATCGCTACTATTGATGGGTAGTGTTTTTGGAGTTAAATAAGAGGCTTTGAGCTGTAAAAGGTCATATTTGTGCGTCTTTCTGGGAGATAGGATATTTGTCAGTACACAATTTGCTTTACCGCATAGTAGTACCATTATTACTTTTGTCCAACTTCCCTTCATGAAGGTATTATTGGACTTTTAAATACATACTCTACGCAAACCCCCGTAATGGCGCTTGGTCTTTCTTTCCAATTTCTCCGCTATTATCAGTGGTGCATTTGGGTTCTTTAAATAAAGAGGCCATGAACCGTACGGAAAATAGGGTTAGCTAATAAATTTTATTTTAAATTTATTAATATATATTTAAATTTAATTTATGATGACGATTTTATCTGATTCTAGTCAGACTCTAAATGTTTCTGTGCCTTTTTGGAATTTGTGTGCCAATACACAATTTGCTTTATCGCATAGTACTTTCATTCATTTTGTCCAGCCCCTTTCATAGAGGTATTGTTGGGCTTTTAAATACATTACTCTACGCAAACCCCCCGTAATGGCGCTTGGTCTACTTTCTCTCCAACTTCTCCACTACCATTTGTGGTGTATTTGGATTTTAAGTAAAGAGGCCATGAACCTGTACGGAAAACAGGGTTAGTCAATAAATTTAATTCTTATGACCATTTTATCTGACTTTAATCGGACTGGTGATGTTTGTGTGTCTTTCTGGTGGATATCTGCCAATACATAATTCGATTAAATGCGTAATAAAACTTGCGAAAAGAAGCTGAGGCTTTTCACATAAATGTCATGACCATTTACTCGTCGGACTGTATTGAACCTCAAAGTTTTTGTGTGACCTTCAGGGAAAGTTATGTCTGTGCATATTTTTCTTGAATGTATAAACCTATTTTTATGCACATTTTCAAATTCTTTCCATGTAGATTATTAAATCTATAACTATAGATGCCTACAATACACAAAGTAACATTTAATTTGTATTATACGTTACAAAGGGTTCGTTTGCAAATTTTCTCGAAAATAGATATTGAAAGAAAATTTAAATTGGTAATAATTCTACTATACACTACCAATTTAAATCTATAAATATAACAAACACTTCTAGTGTTTTTAATATCATGTGTATTCATTTAATGGAGGAAACTTATTTTTGCAATTAAAAGGGAAAAAATATGCTTTATCAATTATATTAATCAACTTTACATTAAATTTTAATTTTGAAACCACAACACTTTTCTAAGTGTTGTTTTATCTATACATTTATATTTGGAATTCTGTTCCAAAAGTAATCAGTTTACAAAGTATTGTCAAAAATGTCCTTAATTTTATTACAACTGTTTATTAAATATATACAAATCTAAACGAAACCTAATTGACAGTTTGAAAATCATGTAAATTATCATAATTTTTTATATTTGGTTCGTGTTTTTATATACATGCAGGAGCGATAGCAGAAGCATCGCACCATCCATTTTATTCTCGATCACGCATGAAAACCTTAAAAAGAGCAGAATATCGCAGATATAAATTGTATTCAAAGCCTAGAGATTTACATTTATTCCATACTCAAAGTACTTAATAACGATTCATGTTTTAAATATAGTTATCCCGGAGCAAGAGAACTACCTTTGCAACAAATATCAAGTCCTTCTCCAATATATTAAAAGTGAAAAATACTCATCGTCACACCTAGAACGGTCACCTATAAAGAGCGACCCAAAGTACAGAATTTATTGTAGCAACCTTTTTGCTGAATATTTTTCTGGCATAAAACATTCATACTGTCTGCATGATCTATTCTCCAAACTCTCTCCATTAAACAAAAATTTGTCTATACAGTCATTTACTAAAGAAGAAATGTTATCCCATGTGTAGATAAATTTAACCAAAGTGCTGGGTGGAACGTGATTGCTCCAGTATTTGTTTATGAAAGTGTTTCTTATTTATCTCCATCATTATCCTGCACAACTTGGACTTTACAAATCGCTGAGAGAATAAAATTTTACCGATTTGTCAACTATTTTATTTAGTTGGCGTAAAAAACAGAAATTTACTAATACAAACTTAAAGTATAACATGCTAACACATTAATGTGTTAATCAGGTAAACTTGTCACAACATGTGCACTCAACATTAACTAATGATAAATACTACTGCATCAATGCCATTCGTTTGCAACAATTACTAATGAAAGTTAAACATAAAAAAGAAAATTAAAAAAAAAACATGATTGTAAAGCTTCTAAACATAATTAAAAAAATGATATACAACTATATATACCTACGTAATCGCTGAAATGGAGATAATACTTTTAATATGCAATGAGAGGATTTTAGAATGAAAAACTACAGAAAAGATGAGGAGACAGACTTAGCAAAATATATTTAAACAATATGTAAAAACAATATGTCAAAAAAATATATAAATTTCGAATGACAATAAGAATATAAAAATGTAGCAAAGAGTTCGCTACAATCGCTATAGGGAATAATGTCTAAACTATCATCACTAGTAACTCATGTTCACAATTCTAGTAATAAAAGTGAATCATATTATAGATCTATGTATAATTTAAAATTACTAAAACATTTTTATTACATGAACAATTATAATTGTCTAATGTATGTATTGATTGAAAGCCAATATTGCATATTGGAACTTTTCAAATACAAACCTATTTACATACATTATTTGTGCGAAACTTATTGCACCGAAAGTAGAGTGGATATTATTTATGCTCTTGTTTTAAGTCCTTAAATCGTGTTTATCACGACATGCTTTTCACAAAAGCTGAGGCCTACCATCTAAGCATTCATTTGGTAACATTTGTCAACTCAAATGCTACTTTCTGAATTAACTGTATCGTCGTCCTAATTCTCGCCTATTCACGTCAACATACAGTATTTCACAAGGACAGAGCTTAATGCCGATGCACTTTCAATTATTCCAAAGTTTGGAATACTAAATATCTGTGATGTAATTTAAATATTTTCCATGAACACAATTGAAATCACCTTTTGCTGATTATAAAGATCGATGATTTTACTAAAAAACTGTAATGCAGCTAGACTTGTTAAAAGGCTCGAGTCTCCCGAGTCATCGACTCATTCAAGGCTCAAGTCTCCTATGAAGGCTCGAGCTTCGCCTCGAGCCATATTGCGAAGGCTCAATCCCAGACTCGAGCCCTAGTTCCGAGGCTCGAGACGCGACTCGAGCTCTGTTTTAAAGGCTCACTACACAACATTGTGCTCCAAAATAAATCTAATAAATATGTTATTAAAATGTATTTTTATTAATTTCACTGCTTAATAACATTTTTATTACAATTTTGTACCTCCGATCGCCCTTGAAGGTGTGTCGTAATAATCCAAAAGATGCCGTCTCGACGGCGCGGAACGTTTGCTATCCGACGCGCGGCGGCGCACAGTGGGAACTCGCCTAAGAAAGCCATCTCATAAATACTTTTTCTAAAACTCCGTGGATATGCATGTATAATACCTCAAATTGTAGCGAAAGAGTTACTCTATCATTGTAAGTATGATTCAAACTAGTCACTATTCATACTTCATAGAACAGAGCATCTAAAGTAAAGGAATGAAAAAAATACAAAAATAATTATATAACTTCAATTTCGTTTGGTATAATTTTATAGTATCAAAACAATAGAAGTCATATAGTGTGATACCATTTTAGAATGCTTAGAATGTGTACTATACTATAAAATAAAAATATATTTAGTTTAGTAGAATATTACTTAATCAAAAATCCATATATCGTTATATGTATCATTTTCTTTTTTCAAACTTTCAGTTGGAGATTTGATATTTGCCGAAGCTTGCCGAAGTTCTGATTTTGGTTTAATTTATTAGGAAATATAATGTTATTTGATGGTAAAACATTTTTTTTTGCAGTTTCACTGCGTAACATATTTAAATCTAGTATAATATCATGGTGAGAATGATTTTTTCTAAGTACGTATATTAAGATTTTTTCTTTATTTGAAATTCTCTGCCTGGACACTCAAAAAAATACTTTTGTCTCAATTATTACTTTATATTTTATCTTTTGCGTTACTTTTATCAAGTATTTCACACAGTATTTAGTTCCCATTTCCATATATACCTATTCTTTACCGCATAATCGCATAATGATGAATTTTTTAAATCGAGTCATTTTGCACACGTCTATGATCATTATTAAGTATAAAATAGTGCATTTACATATGAAATATTACAGTTTTTTATAAGCATTTGTCATTTCTAAACAATTGTTAATTACTTATCTCTCCGCAACGAGTGAAGTCTCGTGTACCGGACGCGACTGAAGTCTCTTATTGTTGAAAGTGATACAAATTATATTAATTTTATCTCAAACTATATACGAAATAATATTACCGAATCTTCAGATGCAAATATAGCAAAAATTATTGCAAGTATTTAGAAGTCCTTCATAACTCAATTTCGTCAACGCTATACGAAATGTGCTCGAAAGAAAGAACAGTTTTTAAATCAAAATAGCAATTGGTTTAATGTCAATTTTACTGTAAATCTAGAAAAAACTACATGTGAACCTGAACCTTCTACTTCGACAGAGAAAAGAGGAAGACCTTCTAAAACATACGATGACAGTTCAGACAGTACAAAGAAACGGAAAAACAAGGGACTGCTTGATACCTGTGGACTTGATTTCATACTGAACTCATATATACAGGGTTTAAGGTCACGTGGTGAAGTAGATGAAGCATTCATCGTTGATATTTTACGAGCATGGCTATCAGAAAAAAAAAAGAGTGAAATACGCAGTAATCTTCTTAATGAACCGACACATATAACAGCATATTCAAAAGATGAAGATCTTAGCATTTTTGTAGAATTGGATCTGAACAAGGCACAGTATGAAAATATGATGAGTTGTTTGATAGCAAAGAATTGCTTACTGTTTCCATCATACAAGTTGATTCGTGAAGTTACAGAATCCTGCTATCCGCCAAAATCACAAGGTGTTGATTCATTGTGAAAGTGTGATACGTTACTTTTCTGTCTTGCCTCTTGGGCAACATGCAGAAGATGCTCAAGAGTCACAGAATAAAGACTATAAACAGTTCAGGCTTCATCATGCGAGACAATGTTATAGGGTAGCCGCTAATGATGATGATGAAGATGTTCTACACGCACTTTTATATACCTCTGACCCATACATAACAAGTTTAAGAAAACTTTCCAAAAAATATTTAGAACTTTTTGATGAAGTAAAGGAGCTCTTGAGTGACTTCTCAGTTATCTTTTTAAGAGTTTTTGTTTTTTACGCAGATACTTTTACTTATTCCTGTATAAATTTCTTAGGACATAAATGTAAGTCTACAAATTTTATATTTCTTGTATTCCTATATGTAACACCGAAAGGTATATATATTACGCACGCATAGTAAGTACCTACGCCGTGAGACCCATCTAAACGTACAGCGCAGGCGCGTCGCGCGGTAACCGCGCGACCGACCAATAGGAGCGCGCCTCTCGCGCTTCAAAAAAGTTCGCGACTAACGAACGAGAGAGTAGTTGGGCGATGAGTGTCCTAGTGATATCATATAATACTGTTTGTTGTTTAATATTGTAATGTATTGTAATACAATTTTCAATAAATAACGTGTTCACCCGTTACATATATTATTTATAACTATTAGAAATAAATTTTTACTCACAAAACATACATTATTTAAAAGCATATATATTTAAGATTATCAGAAAAAAAAAATCATGTACATATCTTTATTAATACGGAAGTTATAGATTTATGAGATACTCACTTCACCCAAGACACACGATTCAATTTGTCAAATATAAAGTTCCTACGGAGTGATCGAGATTTTATAAAAATATTATAAATTGTATTTAAACATAAGTTTTTTGGTTGCCTAATACATTAAAATGGCTAGATTATTTGTGTTATTGAGTTTATTAGAAAAAGCGAACTCTTTAGATTTATATAACAGCTGACGTCAAGCTCAACAAATTCGTGCAATGCCATTGTTTAATAGAAATAAGGATTATGTGAATGTGTACAAACTTTCAGAAGAATTGATAAATCAATTAGAAGAAGATATTAAGTTTTTCATTAGGAAACCACAACGTCGCCACCGAGGGTTATCCGTTAGAATCAAGGTAAGATCCAGCTATCTATTAGGTGCCTAATTTAAATAACTTGAATAGTCATTTAATTAGGTACTATGTTATGCTACCACTTATTTTCCGTACAATCAAGTAATAATAAATAGTATAGTAGATAAGCACATAATATGACTTATTTACTTATCTCTTTAGAGTTATTGTGCACATTGTCGTTCTTGGCGAGTGGCAGTTATCAAAGGATAATAGGGAAAAATATAAATACTTTTTTGTCCCAACCGTCTGCATCTCGCTGCATTTGCGAGGTAGTGGAGACATTAAATCATCCAACTATTATAAGCAAATATATAAAATTCCCACAGAATGCAGAGGAGAGGCTGGCATTAAAAGAACGGTTTGTAATATACAAATACTTTTGATAAAATAATATTTAATTCATAATCTATAACTATAAATAATATTGACTGTCTTTTATAATATCGAAGTTTATAATATATTTTAATTTGACGAATTTTTATAATTTTATTTCTTTGTCTGTTTTGTTAGGTAGGTAATATTTTTTTATTACATAAAAAAATATTTTGTATAATATCAGATTTTATGAAAAGTTCAAGATTCCTGGAGTAATCGGGTGTGTGGATGGGACTTTTGTGACAATAGTTAGACTCACAGAAAATGAAGAGCGCTATTATTGTCGTAAAGGCAATCATGCTAGGAATGTTCAATTGGTATGAAAAATAAAAAGTTATTCCTAAGTTAATCTAATTTAGAAACATCGTAACATTTGTTCTAAATTAAGTGAATTTATATAATTCTGGGAAACATGGGAAATAATAAGATACTTAAAAACAGATATTAATTATATATCTATTATTGATAGCTCAGATATCAGAATGTCATTTATAATGATATATACGCCAACGAAGTCGTCGGCAGTCGCTAGTAAGTATAATAATTATATCTAGATTTTTATCTTTCAGTACACAGATGCAGATCTCAATATAATACATGTAGACGCTACTTATGATGGCGCCACACACGACAGTTTTATCTTTAATAATAGTGATATAAAAAACCATTTAGAAGAATTGGTATGTGTTGGTGAAACTGTATATTTATTTGGTGAGATCAATTGATTAAAGTTGATTCTAACTTCCGCCTATATGATAAAGATTTGACCTAACCGATTTTAATGTTTGTTGTAAAAGATTCAGAATATGCTCAGCGGTCTTATTTGATGACTCCTATTCCTAACGCTGTTGAGGGTACACCTGAAGAATATTACAATAAACTACACGCAACAGCACGTAACACAGTCGAACCAACTATTGATAGACTTAAGGGACGTTTTAGATGTTTGCTTGTCCACCACGTTCTACATTACCATCCTGATACAGCCGGAAAAATAGTGATAGCATGTTATGTCCTGCACAACATTTGCAATAGAACTGGTTTACCTGCACCGACTGTAGATAGTCATGATGAGGAGGAAGAAGCAAATTTTCGTGCAACTGCACGCGTCTCAGCGGGTCGTCAGTTGCCATTGACCCACTCTCAGAGCGAGTTGGCAATGGGTCAATCAAGCAGAGATATGCTAGTTAATCAGTTATGGCGTTCTCGTAGGGAGTAATATTTACTATAACAAACATTTTGTCAAAAAACAATAAAAATAAAAGACCTTGTTTTTCTCAACATTTTATTTTTTTAATGCTTCGGCTAATAATTTTAATCCCTCCCCTACAGCCAGCAATCCCTGGCTAACCTCATGACACGTATCTTGGTCTCGTTGCAAGAATTCCCTCATTAGTCTAGCCATATTTTCTAATACAGCTACACTTCTGCTATCTAATTCTAACCGCTGCTCCTCCACTCTCAGGAAGCGATCAGTGAGGCTGGTAAGCTGTGACCGCCTCTGAGAAGGTGGAGACGCAGGTATCAATCGCCGCCTACGGCGTGGAGCTGTAAAAGAATAGTAATTATGAAATTCTTACTGCCGAACTTACAACATACGGAATTTTTATGCTACAATATATAAATTATCATATATGCACATTTCATTATATAAATATAGAACAAAAATTAAGAATGATTTCACAAGACTATTTGTAATCTATATAAGATATTTTTTAGCATTATAGACTAGTTTCAAAAATTTAAATAATAGTCTCGCAATGATTCTGTAATGACTTTGTTAGTCCAACAGTCGGGTTAGTTATACGGTCCATTATAAAAAAATATTACATAATTACAAGAAAATTTTAAAATTAACATTAGTATTGACAGCAAAGTAAATAATTACTTTACTACAGGGAGACATCTTATAGTCATTTGCATAGGCACCTATCTATGTTTTACTCGTCTTCCTACCGCCAAAATAACTGTGATTGCAGTGTAATTAAAGGTATAGGATAAAACAAAGCATAACAATTATGTCCTTAGAAAAAACAATGTAAGAGGAGTACCATGGACATCACAGTACATTGTGTGACGGTTGCCATTCAGATCAATAAGATAGATCGTTGGCTCATTTGCCATTCTAAGTTGTATAAAAAAAATAGCTCGTTTTCTAAATTACTTGTTCGTCGTGGAGATTGCGTGCGGCGAACTGGGGAGATGAAATCTTGAGGAGCCGCGTGTTGGAGATCTTGAGGTTGTGGGGGCAAGGGTGGCAGGGTATCAACATCGGCTGTTACTCTAGCCACTGATGACTGGACAACAAAAACAAGATTGTACTTGTAAATGGTTTACACATGGTTGTACTTTGTAGAAAGATATTAACTTTTATGGTACTTACAGGAATAACAAGGCTTCGTCTATCACTTAAATATGATGTTCCAGTAACACAAACTGGATTCGCCTCGGAATACTGAAAGAAGTTCATATTTAAGTTCAAAATAGTTTTATTATCACATTTAATAAAATATAATAAGTAAAGTAAGTTTAATTAATAGTCAGCTTCAAATGGCGCTCCAATCCCGCGTGAGGGAGGAGAGCGACAGAGTGTAGTTTTACTAGAGCGAAATAACCCGACAATAAGCCGAGCGAACATAGCCCAAAGTGTGAACACCAACACTTTGAGAATCCATAATTAAACTTACCTACCGTTACCAACGGTCGACGCTCAAAAGAAAGCCGCCGCCTCCTTTGAAAAGAACGCGTTCACCGACAACGCGGCGGCGGCGACGTAGTATTAGTTATAATATACCTACTTATTGCGTACCGTACCTATCGACTGTTGGTTTGTGTTTTGAATGAACCAACGACAAACGACTATGCTGTATTATTGATATATTTATTAAACGGGCAACGTTTTGTCAATAACGAACTAAACTATTATTTAATTATTTAATTAATAGTCAGCTTCAAATGGCGCTCCAATCCCGCGTGAGGGAGGAGAGCGACAGAGTGTAGTTTTACTAGAGCGAAATAACCCGACAATAAGCCGAGCGAACATAGCCCAAAGTGTGAACACCAACACTTTGAGAATCCATAATTAAACTTACCTACAGTTACCAACGGTCGACGCTCAAAAGAAAGCCGCCGCGTCCTTTGAAAAGAACGCGTTCACCGACAACGCGGCGGCGGCGACGTAGTATTAGTTATAATATACCTACTTATTGCGTACCGTACCTATCGACTGTTGGTTTGTGTTTTGAATGAACCAACGACAAACGACTATGCTGTATTATTGATATATTTATTAAACGGGCAACGTTTTGTCAATAACGAACTAAACTATTATTTAATTATTTAATTAATAGTCAGCTTCAAATGGCGCTCCAATCCCGCGTGAGGGAGGAGAGCGACAGAGTGTAATTTTACTAGAGCGAAATAACCCGACAATAAGCCGAGCGAACATAGCCCAAAGTGTGAACACCAACACTTTGAGAATCCATAATTAAACTTACCTACAGTTACCAACGGTCGACGCTCAAAAGAAAGCCGCCGCCTCCTTTGTAAAGAACGCGTTCACCGACAACGCGGCGGCGGCGACGTAGTAATAGTTATAATATACCTACTTATTGCGTACCATATACATATTCGACTGTTACTGAATTAAAAAAAAATTATGTTTCTCGATTATTCGAAGACGCCCAGATCGATTCAGAAAATTCTTTTAAAGATTACTTGTCTCCAGGTTGTCCCGGGGTCATCATATCAGCCTCTGATGTATCCGGGATCCTCAGGGTAATTGAGGAGGAGATTATAAGGTATGTTTTGTTTATGTGTTTGAGATTTTTTTCCATTTAAGTTATTTGGTTTTTATTCCGGCGTCTGGAAGATGTCATTCAATTCATGATGCCGAGCTGATGGCGGATGAATCGTTAATATGAAGAAAGCAAGAAAAGTAGTGGGCCCTCTGAAATTTTTTATAATTTTGTAGTTTTGACCGTACTGTCACTTTTTGATTGTCAATTTTCTTCACTAATTCAACACTTGGTTCGTTCGTTCGTTCGTTAAGATTTTTAGTTATGATTTTAATAAAATCAAAACAAGCTAACATTTTAGATTTACCTTTTCTTTGATAAAGTTTATAAAATTAGATATTTATTCTATCTGACGTGACTGTTTCAAATATTTTAGAGACGACAGAGTTATAGGAGTTTATGTTGTGTCTATTATGTGTGTAGTATTGATATCTTGTCTATCACCGTTTTTATATAGCAGCGAACTTAACAATAAACAACATTATTATGATGATGCGGAAAAATACCTTAAGATAATGACGGATAACCGATTCGCACATATTTTTAATATACGAGCGCATATACACCGTCCCCGTTATCGTTAAGAATTAGAATTGGTCAATGATATAATAGAGAAGTTGTTGTTGAAATTCATTCTATTGATTTATATTAACAGTTTTATATTTTATTAGACCCCACGACGCTTTTTGTTTATTCCATTTATTTTTCACATATTCGTTGTGTGGTGTATTCGTTTTATAATTTTTTTTTCTCTCCCCCCCCCCCGCCCCTCCCCGCCCCTCCCCTCCCCTCCCTTTTCTGAAAACTCTTTTTGTTTATTCCATTTATTTTTCACATATTCGTTGTGTGGTGTATTCGTTTTATAATTTTTTTTTTTTTCCCTCTCTCCCCCCCGCCCTCCCTTTTCTGAAAACGCAACGCGACGACGTACCGCGCCGTGAAACTGTCGACTTGTAGCGCATCTATCCGACCGCTCTGGCGGCCGTCACTTTCGCACTTTGTTTCTCGGCTCCGAGTCCGAGAGCGGAGTCTCGCGGCGTGGCGACGCGGCGCGCGCCACTCGTGGCGCGCGTCTCTTAAAATATATTTATAATACGAATGAAACACCACACGGGGTCTCTCTATGTTTGTTGTGTGTGTGCAGAGGCGGCGCTCTTGCGCTTGGCGCTTTGCATATATGCTGCATAATATATGCGAGAACCGTGTGCACATGTTTTATTTCTCACTCCACGCGGACCCGCAACGGCGGCCCGGGGGTTTTGTTGTTTGGATATGTTATGTGTGTGTTGGCTGGTGGTTGGTATATAACCGACTTTGTGTCGCCGCTGCTCTCGCGAGCGACGACCGTTATTTCGGTGATATATCCTCCTCCTCCTCCTCACACAAGCCTCCAAAAACTCTCTCTCGGTCCTCAAAGAGCCGTACCTGTGATAATGAATGGAAAATAAAGAAAGATTTTTTTTTTTTTTTCTTTTTTTCTTTTCGCACCGGGTTATTCTATAAGTTGTAATGTTGTCGCGATGATGACGACGACGACTCTGCCGTCGTTGGGCCGTCGATCGAGAAGTGTGTGTAAGCGCGCTTGCCGACACCGGCGTGCCATTAATCGGCGGTACGTTTTCGTTATCTCGTGGTAATGTTTTTGTGTATTATATGTAGTTATATGCGTCGGTTTCGGTACTACCGATTCTGCGGAGAGAACAATTTTCTCTCTATCGAATCGAAACGAATCGAATCGACGTATAGTTTTGTGTGTGCGTGTGCCCTCTGATCTACCGGGCGATCTCTCATACGTTCTGGATGATGATAATATTCACGACGGAGAAATCAATTTTGTATACATTATACTGCGAGATATTCAATCTCCGGGTGGACGTTCAATCGCGGACGCGCGCTCTGAATAAATGGATATTTAGAGATGCCGTCCAAAAGATGCCGTCTCGACGGCGCGGAACGTTTGCTATCCGACGCGCGGCGGCGGCCGCCGCTGGTCATATCTTCTATATTGTTGCGTATATAGAGAGCCGGCGCCGACCGACCGACCGGCCGGCGGAGAGAGCGTTTCCGATCTGTTCGAGTCGCGAGAGGAGGAGGAGGAGGAGGAGAAACGCGACGTACGTACGTTGTCGCGTGCGTGTACGCGCACGACGCTTAACGAACGTACTCGTGTCTCCCCCCACCACTGTTATAGGCACGCCGTGCACCGCGAATTGTCGGTGTGTGGCGATGTTTTTGCTAACGCGCACCACACACTAGTCTAATAGTGTGTTAGTGTAGTAGTAGTAGTAGTAGTAGTAAATACCTGGTTGATCCTGCCAGTAGCATATGCTTGTCTCAAAGATTAAGCCATGCATGTCTAAGTACAAGCCGCTAGTCGGCGAAACCGCGAATGGCTCAATAAATCAGTTATGGTTCCTTAGATCCACTCCATCCTACTTGGATAACTGTGGTAATTCTAGAGCTAATACATGCACTCGAAACTCTGACCAGTGATGGGATGAGTGCTTTTATTAGATCAAAACCAATCGACGGAGGGCCTCGCGTCCGATGTCGTTAATTTTGATGAATCTGGATAACTTTTGCCGATCGCATGGTCCCGAGCCGGCGACGCATCTTTCAAATGTCTGCCTTATCAACTGTCGATGGTAGGTTACGCGCCTACCATGGTTGCAACGGGTAACGGGGAATCGGGGTTCGATTCCGGAGAGGGAGCCTGAGAAACGGCTACCACATCCAAGGAAGGCAGCAGGCGCGCAAATTACCCACTCCCGGCACGGGGAGGTAGTGACGAAAAATAACGATACGGGACTCTTCCGAGGCCCCGTGATTGGAATGAGTACACTTTAAATCCTTTAACGAGGAACCATTGGAGGGCAAGTCTGGTGCCAGCAGCCGCGGTAACTCCAGCTCCAATAGCGTATATTAAAGTTGTTGCGGTTAAAAAGCTCGTAGTTGCATTTGTGCGCCGCGCTGTCGGTGCACCGCATCCGCGGTGATACTGACACGTTTGCGGAGCATATCGTCGGTGAGCCGGCGGTAAAACGCCGGTTCAATATCAAAATCCTATCGCGGTGCTCTTCGGTGAGTGTCGAGGTCGGCCGGCAACGTTTACTTTGAACAAATTAGAGTGCTCAAAGCAGGTGCAAAATGCTGCTTGAATATTTCGTGCATGGAATAATAGAATATGATCTCGGTTCTATTTTGTTGGTTTTCAGAACTCCGAGGTAATGATTAAGAGGGATAAACGGGGGCATTCGTACTGCGGCGACAGAGGTGAAATTCTTGGACCGCCGCAAGACGAACAACAGCGAAGGCATTTGCCAAGAATGTTTTCCTTGATCAAGAACGAAAGTTAGAGGTTCGAAGGCGATCAGATACCGCCCTAGTTCTAACCATAAACGATGCCAACCAGCAATCCGGCGGAGTTACTCCAATGACTCGCCGGGCAGCTTCCGGGAAACCAAAGTCTTTGGGTTCCGGGGGAAGTATGGTTGCAAAGCTGAAACTTAAAGGAATTGACGGAAGGGCACCACCAGGAGTGGAGCCTGCGGCTTAATTTGACTCAACACGGGAAACCTCACCAGGCCCGGACACTGGAAGGATTGACAGATTGAGAGCTCTTTCTTGATTCGGTGGGTGGTGGTGCATGGCCGTTCTTAGTTGGTGGAGCGATTTGTCTGGTTAATTCCGATAACGAACGAGACTCTAGCCTGCTAAATAGGTGACGGCATTTAGGTGTGCGCGGCCTTCGTGTCGCGCAACTCACTGGCGACGTATCACAAGTCTTCTTAGAGGGACAAGCGGCGTCCAGCCGCGTGACAGTGAGCAATAACAGGTCTGTGATGCCCTTAGATGTCCTGGGCCGCACGCGCGCTACACTGAAGGAATCAGCGTGTTTCACTCTCCCTGTCCGAAAGGACCGGGTAACCGCTGAACCTCCTTCGTGGTTGGGATTGGGGACTGCAATGATCCCCATGAACCAGGAATCCCTAGTAGGCGCGGGTCACTAGCCCGCGTCGATTACGTCCCTGCCCTTTGTACACACCGCCCGTCGCTACTACCGATTGAATGATTTAGTGAGGACTTCGGACGGGCTCGCGGTGGCTTCACGGCCGTCGGCGTTGCTGGGAAGTTGACCAAACTTGATCCTTTAGAGGAAGTAAAAGTCGTAACAAGGTTTCCGTAGGTGAACCTGCGGAAGGATCATTAACGTTTCAGTGTCGGCACGCACGCACGCGCGCGCGCGCTCACGCGCACTTATACGTGTACACCACGTGTATGTGATCGCGGCGTAGGCGTAGGCGGCGCGGCGCACACGCACTGTTTTTCATGTTGATTGATATACCTTATATCTCGTATAGACGACGTGTCGCTATCGAGACGGTCTGAACGCGCATGCGTACACGCGCGTATCAACGCGCGCGCGCGCACGGTGAAAATCCGCAAGCCTGTGTGCGTTCCGCGCGCGCGCTTCCGACCGAAAAAACTACAAACCTAGCGGTTAGATTGAGCTAGCGATCGCGCGCTCGCACGCGCTTCGCGCTCTTTTCTATGTCAATAAATGATAATTTATTTATTTATTTATTTTTCTATTTTAATATCGTACATATAATACACACGATGTGTGGGGTAGTCAAAAACTATTACCCTGGACGGTGGATCACTTGGCTCGCGGGTCGATGAAGAACGCAGTTAACTGCGCGTCATAGTGTGAACTGCAGGACACATTTGAACATCGACATTTCGAACGCACATTGCGGTCCGTGGAGACACATCCAGGACCACTCCTGTCTGAGGGCCGGCTGCATAATAACGACGCCTCGCGTTGTTAAAATTACACTGCTCCCTCTCTCTCTCTCTCTCTCTCGCTCGCTCGCTCTCGCTCCCCTTCTCTCGGCGCTCTGTCATAAAGAGTATGACAGAGAGATATAAGGGAGAGAGGCGAAAAGAGAGAAAGAGCGCGCATGTGACGGTTTCGGAGAGGCGGCGCACAATCGCGCTCTCTTCGTCCGTTCAAATATGACACACGAGTTTCAGCGGCGTGGTGGCGGTCGTCGTCGGATTCGATTCCGGCGCGCAAACGACACACTCTCGTCTCTCTGGCTTCTAGTCGCGTTCGTTCGTTCGTTCGTTCGTTCGTTCGTTCGTTCGTTCGCTCGTTCGTTTGCGATCGATGGGAGGACGTACGCGTCTGTACGCGCCGCTGCCATTAACGCCGCTGTGTGTGCAATGTACAATACATTATGTACATTGCGCGCGTGTGCGTAGGCGGACTCGACGTCCGAAGAGCGCGTCGACGTCGTCGTGTGTACCCGTGTTACTACACATGGCCGTGGTAGTTGTACTACCATCGGTCGACCGGTGACTGACGGTCGCGCGCGTCGTCGTCGCAGCGCTGACGGATATCGAGTCTGCCTCTCATTTTATCGTTGGCCTCAGATCAGGGAGGATCACCCGCTGAACTTAAGCATATCAGTAAGCGGAGGAAAAGAAACTAACAAGGATTCCCTTAGTAGCGGCGAGCGAACAGGGACATAGCCCAGCGCTGAATCCCGCGGTTGTCGCGACCGCGGGAGATGTGGTGTTCGGGAGGTTCCGCTTTCTCGTCGTCGCTCCTCCTGTCCAAGTTCGTCTTGAACGGGGCCGTTTTCCCGTAGAGGGTGCCAGGCCCGTAGCGACGGAGATCGGCGGCGAGAGGGACTCTCCTCAGAGTCGGGTTGCTTGAGCGTGCAGCCCTAAGCGGGAGGTAAACTCCTTCTAAGGCTAAATATCGCCACGAGACCGATAGCGAACAAGTACCGCGAGGGAAAGTTGAAAAGAACTTTGAGAGAGAGTTCAAGAGTGCGTGAAACCGTCCAGGGGTAAACCTGCGAAACTCGAATGAACGAACGGAGAGATTCATCGTCACTCCTCGGCGTACGTGCGCGCGCCTCGATGCGTCCGGCTTCGGTCGGTGCGCACGGGTCGTTCACGTTCACGTCCGCGGACGGCGTGCACTTCTCTCTCAGTACGGCATCGCGACCCGTTCGATGTCGGCCTAAGCGCCGTTCGGGAGCCCCGCCGCGCTCACTCGTTGGGTCGCGACGGGACCGCGACGGACGCCGACCGGCCGTCGGACGGTAATATCATTGAATCGCGCACGCGTCATCGCACGCGTCCGGCCCGACGCAAGGTTATATATTTAATGCGTCGTCGTCGGGGTCCTGCCTAAGCGCGGACTTCGGCGCGGCGCGCCTGCCGTCGCAGCCGTGCTTGTCTCGGACTGTGCGCGTTTCGGTCGGCGATGATTCAGTTTCGGGCACTCACCCGACCCGTCTTGAAACACGGACCAA
This sequence comes from Galleria mellonella, assembly GCF_026898425.1. Lineage (NCBI taxonomy): Eukaryota > Metazoa > Arthropoda > Insecta > Lepidoptera > Pyralidae > Galleria > Galleria mellonella. The sequence goes on from NW_026442097.1 coordinate 4,112,206, forward strand.
GGAGTCTAACATGTGCGCGAGTCGTCGAGTCTTACATCACTAAACTGAAAGGCACAACGAAAGTGAAGGCGCGCGCTCGCCGCGCGCTCAGGGAGGATGGAGCGTCGGTCTAGGTCGTCGCTCTCGCACTCCCGAGGCGTCTCGTTTCCAATCCGTGAATGTGGGCGCGCCCAGAGCGCACACGTTGGGACCCGAAAGATGGTGACCTATGCCTGGCCAGGACGAAGCCAGGGGAAACCCTGGTGGAGGTCCGCAGCGATTCTGACGTGCAAATCGATCGTCGGAGTTGGGTATA